>NC_141611.1:8256306-8581306 GCF_047967505.1 Dipteris shenzhenensis | reverse complement strand
GTCTTTTTTGTTGAGCATGGCATGAGATACCTCTCCAATATGCCTGTTTTTCCTTTCTGCAAGTCCATTTCTGTGAAAGAGCATTAGACACCATTACAAAACACTCTAAAAATATTCTGTCACTGCAAAAAACACAACTTTTGCCTCACAAGGGCAAATCTACAAAATTGACGAAAGTGGTATTTGACCACACAGTCACTTCCTAGTGACGGTTTTGCATCAACAGGCAATAAGAATGATTTCGTCACTCCCAATGTCTCTGCGCATAGGCATATGATGCAATTTCTGTGGCAACTTTTCACCGACCTGCAGATCAGTGGTCGCACATCAAAAATAGGGCACCTTTTTGAGTGCTTGCGAAAAACTTCCGCCACCAAAACGGGCCCCGAAATGGCCTCGAATCAAAAAAATAATTCACCAAGGGCTTCGCTCTCTCCTGCAGCATATACTGTCCTCTCGCCACACTGCAAAGGGCATCCCAATCTGAGATAGTGCACTCTTGCACTTTTTGGCTGTGCTACCTGCAGAGATTTGCTCCCAAACTCGAAAAAGAAAAGCAACACTAATCCTTTTACTAAGACACTACGAACTTGGTTTGCTTTCTTGAGCTCCTTACCATGAACCGAGTTCTGATACCATGTGAAGAGAGTGGGAGAGAAGTAAGGAGTCTCACTTGCAGCTTTCTCACATACACAATGGGGGAATACACACAAAGGTGGAGGCTGAAAACAGTTTTCCTCTTCTTAGTTGTGAAAGACAAAAGAACTCTCTCTAAGTACAAAAGGAATAGATGAGCCCTATATGTGGGTCTCAAACCAAACTCTGCTAACCTAGGTGGCATACTAACTAAGCCACTAACTAGAGTACATAAAGATAGTTGTCATCCAGCTGTTATTCATGGGCGGTGTACCAACCGCATCTACAGCTACCAAGTCGGTGACATAAATGCACAATGGTCACCCTGGCATATCACGAGTGGAGCTCGATATCTCAACACCTCCCCTAGTAGAAATACTGATATCCTTGTCCCTAGACTAGACTCTGACATGTACACAGAAGAGAGTCTTGACCATGCAAGAGAGGATATGGAAGCAGCTCAAGCATTGAGCCTACTTCAAGAGCCCCCACTAAGAGTAGAGCAAGAATCTGCATTGGAGACCGCTGATCCAGAAGTAGACTTATGGTCCTTGTCCCCCCTCATCATTGATGGAGAAGAGTACGTATTCCTCCATGACATAGAGGTTCTTTTTGGACTACGAGAGGATGAGGCACTCGGAGTCCTATCGGAGTTCGATGTTGACACAAGCGTCAAATATCCCAGGTTTTTAGGTTTCTAAGACCAAACGATGGAAGAGTTTCTCTTGACGACATTGGTTTCAATGAGGGATGCTGAGATGTCCATATATGATGCACAGCCCTCTCATGCAGCAGCTTCCACCTCCAAGACAAGTCTGGAGAAAGCTTCAACCTCCCAAATGGAATATCACACAGCACCTGGTTCCATCAACATTGGAAATGAGGAAGGGATAGAAGCCGACAACACTATAGTGGTAAGTTCGAACAATATTTTGTATTTTGATGTTCTTTTAGTATTGTCGAACCATGGCACAAATTTGGGCATTTTGGAAATGCCCAGATTTGCGTCATGGTGGGTTTAGGGCATTTTGCTCTTGTGCTAAATCGTACATCGTCCTTGTACCCCTATGCTATCTCCTATACCACATGTTGGAGGGGAGCACGTGGGATCAAGTTGTCGATGGCCTTCTACAGCAACTGTCTAATCTCCCTTAGGGCCATCGCACCTGGCTTTGCTCTGTATGTCTTCCTGACTCTTGGTGGAGGCCGTACAGGTACTTGTTCATGGCTCCACGGCCTCTTGTCTGCCTTGAACTTCTTGCGCTACTCTTCTCTGCGCTAATCCTCCTTTGAATCCTCCTCTTGCGGATGACTTGAGCTTTCACATTTTTTGGGATAGGGCTTCCTCGGCGTCTACTTTACCCTGTGGGCACAGGCACAGGAACTATGTCTATGACAGGCGTTATCATTGGGAGAGGGAAGATCGTGCTCTTTCTTGCAAGTTGTTGACCCCTATCCGAAAGCCTCTCAATATCGGGGAGGTTCTCAAACACCTTTTGCTCATTTGGGGGAGTCTTCTCATGGGGAGGGGAAGGCTCATACTCTTGGGACTTGGGAGAAGGCTCATGAGACTGGGGAGTGGGCTCATGGGATTGGGAGTGGGCTCATGAGACTAGGAAGTGGGCTCACAAGCTATTGACTTGGTCTTTGAACCTTCCTTTTCAACTTTCACAACTTTAGCAATCCAAAAAGGAAATCCACTAGGATCATCTGTTGCTAACACAGCAACCATCATACCCACTGCCAAGTCCTCAATGATACCACTCCACATTTCTTGAACCCTTTCCCTGGATTTTTTGGACTTTCTTGCTCCATGGTACATTTCTCTCTCCTTCCCAAGATAGTTCTTCTTTGAAGGTGCATGTAAATGCGCACTTGAAGAAGCATTCATACGCGCATTTACAAAATCTTGTTCAATGCATTGTGGCCAACTAAAATGTGACACATCTTGGGGGTCATTTAGTTGTGATTGATAAGTATTTGGGATGTAAAGAATGGATTCCACCATGTCCACACCACATCTTTAAAATATGTTGCAGCATGCTGGATTGTTTCTCTATTCTCATTAGCTGAACTTATAGGGTTTACATCTCTCCCCTCCTTCATGGCTCGTTGCACCTCCCTCACTGATTGTAAAGTTTGTAAGGGTGCCACATACAACTCACGCTGTGGAACACACTTCAAGAACTTCACTTTGACTGGAACCCAAGTCGGTGATGTGGAATAGAACTTCCCCAACAACAAGGTCGTGCCTTCTTGATCTTTCTTCATTTGAAATTGATGTTGAAAACTTAACTTGTTGAGCTTTTGAATACGTCATTGAGAACCATCTGGATTAGGTGTCCTTTGTAAGAAATAATTTCTAGCTTCAAAAAAAAAACAAAGAGAGACATTAAATGAAATTAGTGATGGACCACATGCCTGATAGCACTTGTTGACCTCTCGTGCTTGCAATGACATTTATTATTTCATTCTCTTCAATGGGAAGATCAGGTCCATGGATATGAGTACTTGGGCTTCTATGTCCACCATCACGCTTAGGTCAAGGAGTAGGAGACACATCCAAGGTCACAAAAGAGGTTCCACCACTAGTACAAGATACAT
The DNA here is from genome assembly GCF_047967505.1 of Dipteris shenzhenensis. Taxonomy (NCBI): domain Eukaryota; kingdom Viridiplantae; phylum Streptophyta; class Polypodiopsida; order Gleicheniales; family Dipteridaceae; genus Dipteris; species Dipteris shenzhenensis. The sequence goes on along the minus strand of NC_141611.1, from coordinate 8,578,066 downwards.
CTAATGTAGCAAAGGAAGCACCCTTGGAACTATGAGAAGAAGAAATTGAGATAGACGTAGTATCTAATGAGCCTCCCATGTAGAACTTTGGCAAGCTTCAAAGGGGATGCCTGCAAAGTGCCATGCAATAATGAAATGTGGAAATTATATGCCTGACCATAAAAGTCAGGGTTAGGTTTAGGGTTTTAAGCATAGAGAAATTTTTAAAAATAGAAAATTTCTCTATAAACATGAGATTCCCCCATTTGTTTCTCATTATTTCTAGAGTACGCAAAGAGTTCAAAGAAATCACCAAGTATGTGCAATTTTCTTATGGTTAAGTGTTTTTTATTTTTAATTCGGTCATGAAATCGAATTTTAAGGTGTGCATCAATATAATTTACTGTATTTTGTAAATGGGGGTGGTGTGCTTGAATATGATTTAAACTACTTTATGTTTGCTTTTTGAAAAACACATTGGTTTGATTACTAGTCTATCCTATTTACTTAAAATAGTAAGAAACAATTCTAAAAATAAATTGCTCTATATTCTACCCTCTAAGCTTTCAATCCCTCTATGTTTAACCCTCTAACCTCTCCATATCTCCCTCTCCCATCTACCCCTCTAAGCTCTACATCTCTCCCCCTACCCTCAACAAAGCTGATACCTGTAAGTATGCTTTTCAATTCTCATGCACTCATCGATTCTCATGCATTCGTTTTTTTTTTTGGGACTAAAGGGAGATGACTTCTTTCCCGATCGATGATTTCATCGACGGGATCTCGCCCAGTTGATGATATCATCGACTCGGTGCTTGACCGGTCGATGATATCATCGATGGTCTTCTAGCCCATCAATGATATCATTGACCCGGTGCTTGCCCAACCGATGCTATCATTGATGGGATCTAGGCTATGGAGAGGAGAGAGAATTAGCAAGAGAGGGAGAGGGAGAGAGGGAGAAAAGGAGAGAGAAAGAGTTAGGGAGAGAGGGAGAGGGAGAGATAGGGAGAGAGGGAGAGAGAGAGAGAGAGAGAGAGAGAGAGAGAGAGAGAGAAATGGGGGGGGAGAGAGAGAGAGAGAGAGAGAGAGAGAGAGAGAGAGAGAGGGTGGGGGGTTGAGGGAGAGAGAGAAAGAGGGAGAGACGGAGAGGGAGGGAGAGAGAGAGAGAGGGAGGGAGGGAGAGAGAGAGAGAGAGAGAGAGAGAGAGAGAGAGAGAGAGAGAGAGAGAGAGAGAGAGAGAATTAGGGAGAGGGACAAAGGGATTGTTGGAGAGAGGGAGAGAGGTTTTTTTATGAAATTTTATTATTTTTTGAATGATTTTTATAAAAAAGAAGAGTTTTATCTTGAAATTACGAAGTTGTTTCTTAGTGGTTTTTAATTAAATGTGAGAGAGAGGCGTTTTGGCCATAATTTTGTTGTTTTTGAATTGTAGTGTTGTTACTTTTCACCCTTTTTTGTTTTTCTTCTCTAGTTGGCAGCAATATTTCTATCTATAAAGCCAGCCAAAATCATGTTTCAATAATCATGCATGTCAAGATCCTATTCCATGAAGAATGTCTATGTTAGAAGGTCAAAGTCCTTTTAGAAACCATCAAGCTTGTTGTATTAGTTTTTGTTTTTTTCAACTTGAGATATTCTCAACATGATATCATAAATATCTTGACATGGTTTATGTCTTTTGTAGGTATCATGTTGAACAAACAAACTTTTAGAGATATCCATGTCTTTGGAAAGCCCACATCAGAGGATGCTCCCACGAGGATCCAAAAGATAAGTTGGAAAAGAAAGGCACCAAGGAACCAAAGCAAAGTGCCAAGGATCCAAGTCTTGAGGTGCAACAACATCAGTAGATTTATGATGTTCCTTCTCCTTTTAATGAAGGTTCATTGCATATTAAAAGATTATGGGACTTAGCAAAAGTACACAATAACATAGATTCAAAATGGACCATCAAAGTTGACACTGATATGGATGAGATGACTTTGTTGCTTCCAAAGACACTTCCCACTGGAAGATCAGTTTTTAAGCCAATAATAAAGATCAAAGATATCGCAAGAAGCGAGTCCAATGAGGAAAGTGTTGAAATGCTTGGGATTGATAACAATAAGAATCCTATTGTTTGTATTGTTATGGAGGAGAAGTTCTCTTTGAAAGATGTTACTCCACCCACTGTAGCGAAAGCATTAAGACAAATCAAAGATGAAGGGAAGGTTAGTTACTATCCATATGTAATTTCTAATTTTCGATGTTTATGTAATTTTCTTTTGAATACTATGAGAGATTCAATTTTGTTTTGTGTGTCTAGGATCTTATTTATCACTTGGCAAATCAAATTGTGGAGGTTGATGAAACTATTGAGGGGATGGAGGTATCAACTTCTAATAGTGATTCTGAGGAGCATACAGAGGAGGGTTATGAAGAAGATACTACCACATCACCAATCAAACTAATAGGTTCTTCAAAGTCAAAAGGAAAGGGATCTTCCTGTGTTGAAGCTGAAAATTTTAGCTCTAGTACAAATGGATTAAGAGCTCCCACAGGTTCACATGGATTGAGAGCACCTTCTCTTTCAGGCCATCATGGATTGAGTGCACCCCCAAGTAGGCATGGTTTGAGTGCACCGCTCCCTCAAAAACGACCTCTATTGGTTGCAAGTGTAGTTCCTCCACAGTCTTATGAGGATGTTGTTGAGGAGACTCCATCTATTGCACAAGGGAAAAAACGGAGTAAACCAGCATCAAAGGTTCCAAAAAGGAGAGTACATGCAATGGATATCATTGAAATCCCAGCCAATGGTGAGCTACTAGTACCAAGAGCTGACGTTGGAGATGCTCTAGAGATGGAACCTCAGATACATTTCAAAATAGAGTCCGTGCAAAGGTACAATGAGATAACCTTGTGGATCAATAGACTTTCTTTAAATTGCACATTGATCATGTTATCAGACCTCCTATTGATCCTGGCATTGGCCTTTGGCCATTTGAGGTGCGGTCAATACATCCTTTCCATATTGAGAATTTGAAGACAAGAATGAAGGAAAATGCGCATGCACAAGTTGTGAACTACATTAATTAATGTGCTCTCGTGGATCCAAAAGATTATCTTGACAAGGCATCTTTTGATCACCGGAAAGCAAATTACTATAACTACTTTATTCTTGGAGGCTCCCATTCAGGAGAGGAAAAAAGGCAGTTGAATATTGAGATCCATGAAACTCTTATTACAAGACATGTAATTGTACAGTTTATGCTGGTTTGACTGATGAGGAGGCAAACTTACTAGCTTTTGATCACAATAACGATAATGACTATAGGAATTCCATGTCTTGGATAGAACGGGTTTGTTTCTATCACAGTGAGCTCATTACCAAACTCAAAGAGGATCGTTCTTTGATCACTTCAGAGTTCCTCTTGTCTTTGTTGAATGAGACTGGGATTTCCACAATAATTAAAGATTCGTCAAGGCCAAGTGATAGCTTCAAATCATGGGACGGGATGTTTCAAATTACATTTCATAGTGGAGAAGTTTGGGATTAGATAAATGCAATTGTTTCAAAGTGGGAGAATTTTGAAACCAAAGGCTAGAGAAAACTCATACCTAAGAAGTCAAGAAAGAAGCCCTGACCTTGAAGGCATTACTTGAAGAGATTCGAGCCATAGCATGGAAGAGCATGCACGGAATTAAAGATGAGATTCTAATTAAGTCTGCGCTTGGCAGAGTGGTGTCTATGAATCTCACTTTGGATGAAATGGGAAATGAATTTGATGAGTAAGTAAACTTCTCTTCTTTGCATCATGTCTCTTCTTGATTTTACATTAATCTCTTTACAAATAATGTTTCAATAGACTTTGTTTCAACTGTAAAAGTGAGATGAATTATACATACGTTGTAGGCATAAAATATACATGAGAATGCAAGAAGCAATGATCTGACAATTGAACATGCCAGATTGGGATGCTGAGAGCAGTAGGATGGAGAGCTTGGCTCCATATTTCAATGTATTCAAAAGCATGGTATGTCAAATTTGGTATACATATGTTAATGGAATTTTTCTTTGGAATTCTAGATTTGCAATGTTCAAAATATTGAATTGTTATTTTGACAACAACCTTCCAAAATGAAGCAAGAAGGGATTTGTTATCAAAAATAGTCCAAAGAATGCATACACGTTGGTCATTGCAGACATACCATATGGATTTAATATTCCCGGATCCACCTTTGATGAGGTCGTTTATAAAGCGAAAGAACTAATGAGTCTTCTTGACCGGTTCATGTCAATTACGATGGCAACGCTTTGGCGTGTCATAATTTTTCATTCAGACTTGCAGTTTGGGGTAGTGATGAGTGTCATCAATGATAAATGTGCTGGACGTGACCACCTTTATTGGTGAGTGCAACAATGAAATGCAAAGATTTTTTTTGGTCGATTATTATTGTTATAATTGTGTTTTCTTTTGATAAATTTAAAACTCATTTTTGTTGCATGTCATAGGGGGAAACCCAATGTGAGAAAAATGAAAGGACATCAATTCACGTCTGCTACAGAAAACATTTCAGTTGGGTATTGGTCCGTCGATGGAAAAAAAAGTATTGGTCACATCAATTTCCCTCCATCTGCTCCATTCTTTTTTTTTTGCAAAAACCATCTACTCCATTTACTCTTGATCATTTCATTATTCTAATTGTGACGAAGAAGCTTAGGCATGTGACCATGGATAAGAATGGGGAGATAATAAATTCTTATAAAAAACCACAACTCCTAATTAATTAGCTCATAGATCTATTTTCAAATGAGCATGAGTGGATACTCAATCTATTTGTTGGTTCAGGCACAATCACAGCATGTGCCTTAAAAAAGGACCGAAAATATAATTGCAGTTGAAAAAGATCCTATTCAATGTGATTACATAAAGAAGAGAGTGACTGCTATTCATCACTTGCCTGATGAGCATCAGGAGCTTGGTTTGAAAGGTGGGAAGTTCGTCAGTGGTAGCCTCGTCATAGGAGCCCCAACCTCCTGAGATATTGAAACTTGATTTTACGGAGGCTGGCGAGCTAGCTGATACATGGGAGAAGGACGATGTGAAAGAGAAAGTGATTGAGAAACTCATACAGGAAACCCAGAGTAGGGAGGGTGATGAAGATGAGGTAGATGACACATATGGGAGAATTGAGTAGACTCTAGTTATGGAATTGTATTGACAGTTTTTTGAATTTGAATGGTTTCAATAGAATTTGAATTGTTTCAATAGACAAGTGTTCTTAAGACATTTGAGAATCCATATGTGTTGAATGTTTTGAAGGAAGGAGGCACTCAGTTTTTCCCATTATTTTATGATATTTTTTTATTCTTTCACTACTTTATGTGATACTACAAAGTTCAACTTAAGAATTTTGATAAGGTTATGTTACTACACGCACGAATGAAAGTTGTATCATGTAGTTTTTCTATTGAAAATAAAAGGTCAAAGGAAGGAAAAAAATCACAGACTTCTTGATTTTTCTAAATACATTGATATTGTGTTTTGTAGTCGAGGTCCTTATTAATTTGTCGGCATTATGTACCAAAATTGATAGAATTTTAAAAGTTTTAAAAAATTCACTACGCAAAATATGAACTTTTTTTAAAAAAGTTATAATTTTAATGAATTTCTAAGGGAATCTTAAAATAGGTACCAATGTTACATAGCTAAATTAAATGTTACATTGTTACACACACACTCTCTCTCTCTCTCACACACACACACACACTTGAAATTTTTTTCTAATTTATGTGTTTCCCCTTGTTTTGATGCTATGCACTCGTTGACTACGCAATGGACATTCCATTGGTTGTGTGGAAAAGGAAAATTGCTATGCACACCTAAGGCAAAACAAAGGGTGATAGGATGAACCGAGGCATGCAACTTTGTCACGTTATTTGGATGGAGGAAATCTAGTCCCATGTTAGGGGTTGAGATTCATAAGTGTCTCAATGAGTGCTCAAATAAAACCTGCAATCAGCTTGGAACATTTTCATTTTCACTTGTACAAAACATTTTCTCAATTTTGTAGAATGTGCAAAATTGTAGGCAATCTGCCAATCTAGTTATAAAACTTGTGATTTGTTGAGAATTGTTCTTTTGGATGTGTGTGCAGACTTCTGTGTTCACACAAAATTCGGCAATCAAAAGTTCAAAATCTGCAGGAGAATTTCATGGTTGCACTTCCCAAAACATGCAAAGTTCCTAAGTAGCTAAGTCAAGAAGCGATGATACTTACAAGCAACAATAGCAGCGGTGTACCATTCAATGACAATTTCCTCCTTCACATCTCAAGAACGCACTGCAGAATTCCATCGCTTCGCTTCGCACGTCCGTAGACTCGTAGCATTCTGACCTGTGGAAGACGATGATCAGCTGCTGCGTAGAAAGATTTAAAAGGGATTCCTCAACTGGTGTATGCAAGACCCGATGCCTTCTTGATTGCCTCGCGATCAAAAGGGCCGGCTCCTGCTTTTATGTTAAGGTTGGGGCACCTCTCCCGGGGAGCGACGGATGGGACTAACCTAATCTCCTCCTGCTCTTCTTCTTCTTTTTCTTCTTCATCTTCTTCTTCGATTTCTTGGATCTCACCTTCTCCTCTTCTTCCTCCTCGACCTTCTTCAATTAATTGGATCTCATCTTCTTCCTCGTTGTCTTCAACAGGCGGCAGATCTTGCGGGACGTTCTTGAAATCGTGCGCAGAAAGGGGTCGAAGAGGTGGTAAGAAGATTCCGGGGTGAAGCGCGGGCGAAGGTGCAGGATTTGGCGGAGTTACGAGAGGAGGCAACGAGTAGAGCAGCGCATAATTTAGAGGCGGGACTGGAGACTCATCTGGAGGAGGAATCAGAGTTGGCAAGCGTGGCGAAGTGAGAGGGGAATCAGACGATGACATGGGGACGACAACCTTCGTCGCTTTCACGCACCTCTGCCAGCAAACTGCCAACGCTACAATCAATCCCAAGAATCCAAGAAGCGCGAGCTCCAACATTCCCATGGTGGTGAGCGCGAAAGTCCATTTGCGGAGGGGGAGGAACTCGGGGCTGGGCAGGGAAGGACGATCAAGTGGCAAAGCTGGAGATGAAGATGAAGATGAAGATGAAGATGCATTACATGGAGCTGAAACTGAATATGAAGATGAAGATGAATTACATGGAGGCAAAACTGGAGAAACAGAAGATGAAGATGAAGATGAAACCGAAGGTGCCGCAGAAGATGATGCTGAAGATGAAGTCCGGGGGAAGACGGAAGGTGAAGCCGATTTGTTGTGGATGGTAGTGAATTTCGCGAGAGATGCAAGCTTGGGATGCATTCCAGCAACACGAACGGCGCTACTGATGGTAGTCTTTGTCGCAATGGAGCTTGTGCTAGAGACGAGGACGATGATCAGAGCTAGCACCAGCAACAGCAGCAGGAAGATGAAGATGTTCCATCCTCGCAATTTTCGAAGCTTTGCACCCCTCGTCCACAACCTTCGATTCAACACCATCGCTGCTGGCGATGGAGATCGGTCCCTGTTGCGCAAAAATCTCGACGCCAACATTCTCCGGCTCGATGAAAACCTGCACAGTGCACATAATCTCCATCAGTTTTCGGACAGATGCATGCTGATGAATCAAAAGCTTCGACAAACAAATCTATTTCGGATTTCGTCAATCCACAGCGCTTTCAGTTTCAAAATGTCTCTGCCATTTCCTGTCCAAGAGCAAGAAGAAGACGATGACGATTCCTTCCCGAGAAGAGATGATCACTGTGGCCCTTCGGCCTTCTCTTTCGCTTGCAGGCAATTTTTACAGAAAATCTCTCCTCCATCGCAGCAAACCAATCGGCCTCCTGTGAAGCAAAAACCGTGTCCGAAACGCATTGCGTAGTCGCGATAGGGAAATCAAAGCGTGACCCCGCGACTCACCTGGAATGAGACCACAGACGCTCCGACAGAATACCTCGGCAAACCATGACAGAATTAGGCGTGTCGATTCTCCGTCGAAGGATCGTTGAAGCTTGACATTGCTAGGAATAGCCTATGATTACCCTATGCCCACCATTGTTTGCCAACCAAGCTTGGTTACCCATTAGAGCACTCTGCCCAAGCATGACGTGGCATCCACATAGGAAGGAAAGTTTACAGCTTGGGCATTTAGTGTGTATGGGCTGGTCGACTCCCATGGAAACCTCAATCCCATTGGTTGGAATAGCCACCCAAAAACGAGCACCATTCCGTCTGTAAACAGCATAACAATCAATCTAGGAACGTTGTAGAAGTAAGGATATTCTTTCGAGGATTATACCCAAGACTGGCCCAATAGTCATCCTTTCGAACGTGACTCATGTTTAGAGGAAGACCACACGCATGGCAGTTTCAAGGTGGAATGGTACGAATGATAGTTTGGAGATAGAGCCACATGAAAGATGGAAATGGAGGATTGACTAGCCATCCTACAGTTCAACATGGCATGCTCTCTGTTCCAACAATGAATAAAGCACCCTCCACTCTCTGCCACACACAATAATAATGCTTAAAGATGGTGAAAAGGTAAAAATTGATACTAAATGTAGTACTTTTTATTTGTTGTGAAATCTTGGTTACCTTGCATAGTCTACCTCCTCCATTGCAAACAAGCAAGCTCCCGTCATACTTATTCTATGGAGGTGCTACAACTAAGTACATAGTTGGAAACCTTTTATTTTGTGACCCATTTGGTTGCACACTTAGGCAGCTCAAGCTATGTCAACAAATTTTGGCAACTCACAAAATATGAGCAACAAATTCTTGCTTGGAATTCAAGTCAATTCCAAGCTCGCAATTGGTCCAACAGGTTGGAATCACATGATTGGAAATAGGTGTTCATCCTACCATTAACCCACACCAACGAAACCTCATCCATAGTGCAAGAATGTTAGCTAATACAATGTTCTCACATGCATTAGTGCAACAAATTTAGGAGCAAAATGGCCACTTGTTATAGTCAAAGAATCCCTCCCATTGTCAGTTGACATAACTGCTCCATTCAAGTTTATGCTTATTTGTTTGGGTTATGCTAGTTTATAGAAGGTGTGGTCTGACACTATTGCTAGAAAGACTTGCTAGTGGGAAGATCATCTAGCACGCTAGGATAAGCTCCCCGCTCAAGCAAGCATGGCCTTCATGCCATAGTAGAGCGTTGTGATGCAAGAAGCTCTCTAACTCATGTTGTGAAGGAGCAAGGGTGCCATCCTACATTCTTGCTTTAACTAATCTCTTCATAGGTTGGACATGTCATCTTACATCCTTGCATTAGAGGAATTTTGGACTCAAAAAGGGCCTCATTAGGAGTGGATTAGCAAAATGGATTAAGAAATAATAAGGCCTACAAAGGGTCCCATCACCCCATATGGGGACAAAAAAGTACATCTCCCTAGGTCCTTGGTGGTCCCCAAAAGTGCACCTCCCTCTCCAAGTTAGAGGCCCCCCCCACTCTCAAAAAGTTAACTCTCTTAACAACCTTTAGGTGGTCCACATTCCCAAAAAGTATACACCCTAGCCCAAAAAATTTGAAAATTTTCAAAAGTGCCCAAAATGGCCCAAAACTCTTCAAAACTTTCCCCCAAACCATGCCTATGCACCCAAATCACTTTTCAACATCTAAATCCTACTCTTTCTCACCGTAATCATCTTCCAATCCCACATTCATACTCCTTCTATTGTAAGCACTTTGCAACACCCAAATCCAATTTCTTCTCATCATTTTGTCCCAAACTTGCTTCCATTGATCCTATTATATCTTTCCATTGTCCCAAGCTTGTTTCCATTGATGCTATTCTATTCTTTGAACTGATCCAAGGCCTTATTTCTAAATCCCTCTCATGGCTCCATTGGAAGATCGCACCAACAAGCCACAAAAAAGCACCTTGCATATCAAAGTTGCACCAGAGTATGCCACAACTCGTCATGTTATCGCCACAAGGTTGCCGGCAAAGATACACTAGATCAATTACGATAACAAGGAACAAAGCATGTCTACTTATGGAGTGTTGGTGGACTCTATCCAGTGGATCCTTTGACAGGTGCTCCACCTTTGTTTGAAAATGTGACGAGTTTGATTCAATACATAGGCGATGGTCTTCAAGGCTTACTAGGATATTGTAAACGCATCAGCCATTCCAATGCTGAAGCACACTTTGCGAAGGTTCACTTGTTGAGAATGGAAGGAGAGATAAAGGTACTTAAAGATACCATGCATAACCTCCAAGAACATCTAACCCAAGAACAAAAAAAACTTGCTGACTCAGAAATTACAAAAAAGAGGTCACAAGAGACAATCGCAAGATTAATAGATGAGAAGAACAAGCTGTTGAAAAAGGCTTGGTGTATCCAACAAGAGCTTGCTACATTGACTAGGAGATTAGAAAGGATAAAAAGAACCCCTCTAGGTTACAAGCATAGGATCAAGCCCATGCAACCAATGGAGAGCTTGGCATATGGTGGTGGAGCAAGGAAACAAAGGGTGAAAGCTACAAGGTATGTATATTTGGACTATTTTGTAATTATGAAGCATTACTTACAAATGAGTCATTTATTTTTCTAATGTTCTCATGATTTCTACATAAATTTTATGGAGGAGGTTATTGGAAGAAATTCCTCTGACAAACTTTGTGCCGTAAAGAGTGTAATTAAGAAGAAAGAATTCATTTCTATTCTTAGGGACCCTCGTCGGTGTGCATTGTGACATGCAATATTACAAGAGGTTGCAACAGATTTAGAGAATCTTATAGATCCATCGGAAGTTGTCCATGCATGTGTGCTGCTGGCATTAGTCGGCAAGGGCACCTAGCTATGTATAATGTCTTTGTAAATGCACTTTGAGGTCAAGGCATTAAGAACCCTCTATTGCTGAGACCAGTATACATTAGAAATGCAAGGGAAAGAAACAAATTTTGTTGTTCAAGATTTGTTGGGTGGATTTATACACATCTCAGAAAGCATGACATTGGAAGGCACAAACAAGACAAATGTCCAACAAAGAAAAAAGAAAGGAGGACCAACTACCAAAGGGGCAAAGCAAGGGCCAAGAACCTTTGAGTACACAGAGCATAATAATGGTTTTTTGGATGTATGTAGGGTCCAAGCTGCAATGGTGGAGTTTTACAATATGAAAGCACGGGGTATGTTATAATTATATTGTTTAGAAGCTCTAATTTTTATTGAAATCTTTTCTACTCATCTAAATCTTTTAATCTTTCAGATTGTGAAGGAAAGTTAGTATTCGTATCAAATTGGATGAGTGTGAGGTTGTAAAAGGCCACAAGTTAGAGAGGGTTAGTGTTACTTTGATGAATAAAGCCCTCGGACATGCCAAAGATAAGGAAATTAGGAAAGATTTTAGTGTGCAATCAGAAAAGCACATTTGGTGGCTTGTCGTGTTTGAACTTCCTAAAGAGACACACTCATTCTTGAAATGGGTGTTTGATAGATCTCCAATTCCAAGTGTCATAGATGCGCAAACGAAAGGAGAGTTGCTTCAAGTTGAAGGGTTCAGATCATTTAAAGTTGAATGGCACATGGTAGGAGATCTTAAGACATTGAAGTGTATGTTTGGAACAGAATTGAGTGCAAATGCGACATATCCATGTCTTTATAGGCGAGGTGGAGGTGGAGATGGAGTCCCTAGAAGACACCACAGAAAGCCTGGAAGGCAGACGCTTCAAGAGATCAGAAAGTATCAAAGTAGCATGAACCTTCTAATCCCAAGAGCTCTGTTCGCTCGATTGGTGAAAGAGATTATGCAATCCTATAGGGACGAGAGATTATGCAATCCTACAGGGACGACTATCGTATTCAATCAATCGCACTGGCCACCATACAAGAAGCAGCAGAAGTGGCGATCGTAGCTCTTCTTGAGGACATAAACTTGTGTGCAATCCATGCCAAGAGCATTATGATCATGGCAAAAGACATGCAGCTGGCAAGGCGGATCAGAGAAGACCCACAACTTAGGCCATAGATCAGATTTTTTGTTGTATTTGTTAGGGGCAAAAGCAGCCACAGTAAAGAGGAGCTAGGGGGGGAGTCCTTAGATCATTAGTCCTTAGATTATTATTAATACGTTGTATCTAGTTTATTAATGAGATATGAAAAGACGGAAGTTCTAGGGGCAGGCGGAGAACTGAATAGGCACGGCAACCGTGAAGGAGTTATGTGTGCCGGTTAGATAAGAGAGAAGAGAGCGATCATTCAGAGAGATCAATTGAGGCTCATTGATGAGAATCGGAGCAAGGATCAGTGCTATGTATCAGAGAGTACGGTGTTGTACTGCTCGGAGAAATGTTATACAGAGATTCTATTGCATCTGCCTTATTGTTTTATCATGAATGATTCTGTCGATCACTGTTCTACTCTATGAATTTTCATACGCAGTTCTGAAGTACGATTACGCATGTAAATCTGTCGCAATAGTGCGTTTCGAGTTAGTCTTCAGAGTAGAGAGGGCTAACACTTTGGCGACCACGGAAGATTTCCATGTTCGTCGCGGTGGATTCCCCCGGAGAGGTTGGATGCTCCCCATCTGTAACACTCTGATTCCTCGGTGCGAGGCCTAGCGCATGAATGACGCTGGGAGTGAGCCAGGGGGAACATCGCACTCTCCGGAACGGCCTCGGGAGCCTGCAACTCCAGTATCGGCACGTACAACCCGCGAGGAACGGCATGACCGATATGTGGCTCAACGTGATCTTCTCTTCGGCTTCTTCACGGATAGTGAGAGTAGTAACCGCTCTGACACACCTCCGCTGATCCCAGGAGAGGAAGGTCCAGTCGTTTCCGGTGTTCAGGAGGAAGGCGACTCCTCCGGACGCAGTAGCCCGTTCGATTTAACACAGGTACTCCTCCGGAAGACGAAGCGTCACCGTTGCGGAATTCCCCACCACCGAGTCCCAGGAGATGGGAGGGTGGTGTGCCTGCAGGAAGCGGAGCCCCAGGTCCGTCACCAGATCCCGGTAGGGGAGGTGGAGGCGGTGGCGGCGGAGGCGGGGGTGGAGTTCCGGCGGTAAGCAGCGCGGCTATCCCACCACTGGTATCCAGGATGACGGTGAAGTACCCCAAGTTTTCGGGACGGGATAAGGAGGATGCGGATGCACATATCCTGTCATTTGAGATGGCATGGATGGTGAATACGGCTCCACCAGTGCAGGCGACAGATCTTATGAAGATGGCGACTTTCATCCCGACACTGCAGAAGCAGGCGGCAGTATGGATCGCGCAATATGGAGCTACCCATTTTGCCACGTTTGATCTACTGCGGGATGCCTTTTTGCTCCGGTTTCGGGAGGACAAGACCCGTGTTCATGTCCTGGCCAAACTGGGGAAACTGGAACAGAAGAACCAAGAAGTGGAGGCGTATGCGGCCAGGTTTCGGTCGTTGATCCGCCGCCTCGATGCAGCAACTACTCCAGCAGTCCCCATCCAAATGCTTACTTCATGGAGGGGCTGAATAAAGGATTGAAAAGGTCCCTGGCATCGTTGGATCTGGAAGCTCTTTCATTGGAAGAAGTCGTCCAAGCAGCGGTGAGGGCGGAACAAGTCCTGTTTACTTCCAAGGGAAGGAAAGGAAAAGTGAAGTATGAGGAGGCTGAGGGAGACTCCGATACTGATACTGAGGAGGAGTCGGATCAGTCGGATGAGGAGGAGGACAAACGTTCCATGAGGCGGAAGGCTGGAAAAGCGGCAGGGAAGTCATTTCCGGAAGGATCCACTGCCGGAGCCAAAAGCCGGGATAGTGGAATAGGGTCCTCTTCAAAAGTTCGCAAGGATACTTGGTGTAATCGGTGCCGGAATGCAGGACACTTAGCAGAGGAATACGGTTTGAATGAGCGGTGGTGTGCGATTTGCCAAACAGCGACGCATACCACGGAGATCTGCCGCTATAACGCACGAATAGCCCCGACACCAGCGGTGGCGGCGGTAGTTGCGGCATCAGCCGCAGCACCAGCCGCGGTACCAGCCGCGCCGGCGAAAAGACCTTGGCGGCCGAGAACGGCTGGAACAGGTGCAGATGAACCAGCAGGGGAACGGACGTTCCTATGTTTTTATTGCAATCAACCCGGACATCGAAAGGTAGATTGCGAATTATTCAAGCGCCACAAGGCGGAAAGGGAAGCAACCCGGGGATCCGGAGAAGGCAAGTCCGCACCAGCAGTGAAAACGCGGTTCTGATTATCGAATGTGATGATGACAGTCCGCAACAGGATAGCAAGGAGCCTAGTCCGCAGTCCGAAGAAGTACCGGAAGTACCGGCGGGTGTCCCTGTTGAAGACAACGTGGGAGGAAGGGCGAGCGGCGATGTGCTCGTGGTCACACGATCCCAGGAAAAGGTGCGGGACTACAAGGCCCCGCAAGAGAAGGGGCGACCCCCGGCGTTGGATTGGCAGGCACAACAACAGGTGCGGTCGACGGTCAGTGAATGGGTCCAGAAAACCCCAACGGTGTTACCTAGGCCTAGCGCGGAAAAGGCAGTCTCGGTGACGGAGAATGGTGCGACGGTGGCAAGGCGCCTGCAAGGAGACCAGCCAGAAGCGACTTGTCTACCTACCAGTCAGAAGGACAGCCTGATGACCGGCAAGGAGGGTGTTGAACCATATGATTTATGGCAAGACTTGCGGAAACAGCAAATACACATGACAATGGAGCAATTGTTAGCATTGGTACCCAACTTCCGGAATTCTCTCATCAAACAATTGACGGAACCAGTCAGGGCGATGGAGTCGGAGATGGAAGCGGTAACGATGGAAGTGTCGCCTGACGGATCTGTAAAGCCTGAAGTGGAAGAACAGCCTCCTGTTTTTGATGAAGCGGTCCCGGTAATTTCCGTAACGCTGGAGAACAGCCGTGTGGGAGGGGTGTTGCTGGACGAAGGGTCTGGGGTCAACATCCTGTCCGAACAAATGCTGGTGCCGTTGGGTATCACAAAATGGGAATCCGCACCCTTCGCCGTTCGGATGGCGGACCAACGGAGAGTGCAGCCGTTAGGATTGCTCCGTGGATTGAAAATGGAGGTTTGCGGCGTAAAGTTCGAAATCGCTGCGGTGATTCTCCGGATGGAGGATATTAGCGGGTCATACCCGTTATTGCTCGGAAGACCGTGGTTGCGGCAGGCCCGTGTGAAACAAGACTGGCAATCCGACCGCATCACCATTCGGAAAGGAAAAAAGAAGCTGAAGCTCTCGGTCCATACCAAACAAGGGCTGAGGACGCCATTCCGACCGACGATGGCGGAAGGTATCCATATGATGGACGGAATGGGGGTCGAAGAGGAGGATGACTACTTCAGTAGGAATACGGAGCTGGTAAGCTTGTTCGAGGTAGATGTGGTTGCCGTTTTAAAGCAATATCAGCATCAGCTTCCCTCGGCTACGCAGGAGTCATCCAGTTCCACGGAAGAACCAGTCGAAGGGAGTCTACCGGAAGGCACAGGAGACATGCCGGACGAAGCGGGAGTGGCGGAGGCGGAAAGAGTTTTCGAGCAGGAACTCCGTCGCTCGCGGAGGGTCAAAGAAGACGAGCTGCTGGATCTTAACCTCGGAACGGAGGGGGAGCCAAAGAACGTCCGTGTCAGTGCAAAGCTCGATAAAGGGTTTCGGGGAAAATTGGAGACATTGCTGAAATCCTTCAAAGACGTGTTCGCCTGGGACTACACAGATTTGCTCGGCATCGATCCCAAATTCTATCAGCACAGGATCAATCTGCAGAAGGATGCGATACCGGTTCGGCAACAACGGTATAGAATGAATCCGCACTATGCCCAGAGGGTGAAGGAGGAGCTGGACAGGTTGCTAAAGGTCGGGTTTATCTGTCCGGTTGACCGTGCAACGTGGCTTTCGCCAATCGTGATTGTTCCGAAAAAGAATTTGAAGTTGCGGGTCTGTGTTGACTACAGAAAGCTTAACGCGGCGACAATCACGGATCCGTTTCCATTGCCGTTTAACGATACTATGCTGGATACAGTGGCAGGTCACGAGATGTATTCTTTTCTGGATGGCTTCAGTGGGTATAACCAGGTGCAGATGGCACCAGAAGATCGAGAGAAAACAGCCTTCATCACGGAGTGGGGAGCATTTGTTTTCCTGGTGATGGCATTTGGGCTAAAGAATGCTCCGGCAACATTTCAACGCATGGTCCAAGAGATATTTCATGATTATTTACTAATCTTTATGCAGGTATTTCTGGACGATTTCAGTGTTTTTGGGAGTCGCGAGCAGCACCTTGAGCATCTGAAGAAATGCTTAACCCGGTGTAGGGAGGCACGGTTGTGTCTGAACCCTATGAAATGTGCATTCGCCGTGGGCAGCGGTATGCTGCTAGGTTGCATTGTCTCGGCGGAAGGCATTGCGGTGGATCCGGCGAAGGTCGAAGCGATTCTCGGCACTTGGCACTTGCATTGTCTCGGCGGAAGGCATTGCGGTGGATCCGGCGAAGCTGTTGGCACTCAAGCTCGCCCGGAAAGAAGAGCACCAGCAACATGAAGTTGAGGTGAAGAGCCTCATGGCCGATTTGCTGCAGCTCCGAGCTACTACGCCAGACCCCTCAACAGGTGCCCAAACCAAGGAATTGGGGCGGGTAATGAAACGACTGGATAGTGTGGCGAAGAAAGCAGATCGCACTATGCGGGTAACCGATCTCGAACTCGCTTTATCTGAAAAGACCCGACTGCATGCAGAGGAGCTACAACAGCTGCGGAGAACGAGTCATGTTGAGAGAGCAGCTATGTTGGTCGACCTGCGGACGGCATGCCGCTATATTCATCGGATGGCGGCAGTAGCTCAGCAGGCGGGGGCGGCGGCACCACCTTTCTATGGACAGCTCCAAATTTTTGTGGATGCCCATGCTCTCAACCCGCAGCAGCTACCTTTACTTCGACTGGCGCAAGCGGCTCCGGCAGTACCAGTACCGGCGCCGGCGGCTCCAGCAGTTCCAGCAGTTCCGGTGGCAGCGGCAGCAGCGGCGGCGGCGGACGATGACGGTGGCGACGTCGAGGATGAACCGTAGCGGAGAACCGGTGGGTTCGGATGCGGATCCAGAATCCGATTCCCCGGGAGTGCCAAGTGTTAGGGGCAAAAGCAGCCACAGTAAAGAGGAGCTAGGGGGGGAGTCCTTAGATCATTAGTCCTTAGATTATTATTAATACGTTGTATCTAGTTTATTAATGAGATATGAAAAGACGGAAGTTCTAGGGGCAGGCGGAGAACTGAATAGGCACGGCAACCGTGAAGGAGTTATGTGTGCCGGTTAGATAAGAGAGAAGAGAGCGATCATTCAGAGAGATCAATTGAGGCTCATTGATGAGAATCGGAGCAAGGATCAGTGCTATGTATCAGAGAGTACGGTGTTGTACTGCTCGGAGAAATGTTATACAGAGATTCTATTGCATCTGCCTTATTGTTTTATCATGAATGATTCTGTCGATCACTGTTCTACTCTATGAATTTTCATACGCAGTTCTGAAGTACGATTACGCATGTAAATCTGTCGCAGTAGTGCGTTTCGAGTTAGTCTTCAGAGTAGAGAGGGCTAACAGTATTCACTATGGACACCAATTTTGGTTGTCAAAAGCGATTTTGTGCAAAGATGGTTGTAAATATTTTTTGTAATAGAATCCTTTGAAAACTATTTTTCTTGTAGATTTTTAATTTTGAGCTTTCATTTTCAAGTGGAATCTTGCAGTGTATTATTTACTTCCATATCTGATGTATGTACATAATGTAATTGATTGTTGATGGCAAATAATCATGGTAGAATATAATTAGTCATATAATTAGTCACTAGTATGTAATTAGTCAATAATCATGGTAGAATGTGATTAGACACTAGTATGTGATGGGGGATGCATCCCCCCAAAAAACAAAAACAAAAAAAAGCCCCCGAGGGTGTGATAAGTGTATTTGTTACTTGTGTGTGTGATGGCTATGTGTGAGTGATGGGGGATGCATCCGCAAAAAAATAAAAAACAAAAAAAAGCCCTTGAGAGGCCCTGGTGCACGCAGGTGCGACTTTGGGCCAGACAGGGACCCCGTCTAGCCCAAAGTCATGCTTGCACATACCAGGGCCTCTCGGGGGCTTTTTTTGTTTTTTTTGGTGTATTTCTTGGTATAGGCACTTTTTTTTAAAATAATGTATTTCTTGTGTGTGTGATGGGTGTGTGTGTAAGTGATGGGGGATGCATTCCCCAATTTTAAAAAAAAAAAGCTCTTGAGAAGCCTAGGTGCGCACAGGCACGACTTTGGGCCAGACGGGGATCCCGTCTAGCCCAAAGTCGCACCTGGGCCTCTCGGGGGCTTTTTTTTTTCTATTTCTTGGTATAGGCACTTTTTTTTTGTTTTTTTTAATGTATTTCTTGTGTGTGTGATGGGTTTGTGTGTAAGTGATGCCCCTCGGGGGACCCCGTCTGGCCCAAAGTTGCACCTGCATGCACTTGGGCCTCTCTGGGGCTATTTTTTGTTTTTTTTAAATTGGGGGATGCATCCCCCATCACTTACACACACACCCATCACACACACAAGAAATACATTAAAAAAGACAAAAAAAAACAAAAAATATCCCCTGAGAGGCCCAGGTGCACGCATGCCTGCCAGACGGGGAGCGCCTACGCACAGTTGGGCCTCTCAAGGGCTATTTTTTGTTTGCCTATACCAGGGCTCTCCTAAATGGGAAATGGTATAAGATTACCTCCCTGTGGTGATGAACTCGTTTGGATAACCACTACTACTACATTTTATTGTTCAATTTTGAGAAGTGGGCCCCACACCTAGATACACACACACACACCCCTTTTCCCTTGTCAAATTCTCTCACGATGTTGCTATGGAAATGATTGTTTAAGATACCTCTTTCTCTTACTCCGTCATCATTAACCTTGGCTTTGTCTTCTTAATTACAATAACATGCCTCTCCATAAGGTTGACTCTAAAGGTTGGTTATATTTCGGTTTCCCCCATCCCCTTTGGCACCTCATGACTAATGTGATCTAGCTAGATAAGGCCATAAAATGCCCTTAAGATTGGATATCTCCTAACCTTGGATTTCCGGTTATCATTTGGCAAGCCTTGTCCTTTGGCACCAATTTACCATATGTCCTTATGTTATATTTCCCTTACAGTAGGGGGAATTCTCAATCCGCTCTTATAGCTACATCTAATAACGGATGTTAGCACCCTCCCTTAGGTGTTGACTTCATTTGTTAAGATGGTATTTAAGACATCATTTTTATCCTTGGGGTCATTTTACCACACTAAGTCCACGAAAGGGACTATGGTAAGATAATTGTTACTTCGAAATTAATACGTTTCATGCTTACAAGGACCCTATGTTGAACAAAGGACCTCACATTTCTTTTGGACCACTCACTTAATTATACCCTTAAGAGTACATATCCTAGTTGTGGCACTCATGAGGAAATCGGATGTAACAGTGAAGCTTGGATTCCATTACTTGTTGCATAAGGACACCGACCACTTACATCTCTCACAAGCATGCAATGCCTATACCTCCTTGTCATGTGAGCTCAGATTTCTGGGGCTTCTCTCTATCTTCTCCTCCCTCACGTTTTTCCACTTTCCTCCACCTAGATCCTGTATTCTTTCCTTTCCTCTCCCCATTTTTCTCTTGAGTCTCCACTATTGAGCTTGACCCTGCAAGCATTCTTGGGTTCCTCTCGTCTCATGCCTTAACTAAGGCTATGCTACTAGCCACTCTTCTTCTCACAACCAGCGATGATGCTTCCATCTGATGCTAACCTAGCTTGCATTAGCATTCACGTGGCTCGTATGGTAGGCTTTTCCTTCTTGGACAATTGGGCAACACCACTCATTAGGTTAAATCTTATGGCTTGCAAAATCCTTCGATCGCTTTGTGCCATCGATGGTCTTAACATGTAAAAATTAAAAAAAAGTGCCTATGTCATGGCCACCTTCCGATCAAAGATGCAAAATTTTTTGCCCAAATCAATTTGCTTCTTCATGCTTGAAATGTGTCCCAATTTATAAACCCATATCTTGATCATTAGCATTCAAAGTTGGGACCCACTTTGAATAATGGTTTCATATGTCATGTTATTCACATCATTTTAATCCATTGCAACCATTTTAATCCATTGTTGCTCATAGCTATCAGTGCATTTGTCAACCTTACTATTTTGTATCAAACTTCATTGCAGTCATCACCAATGCCTTCATAATATCAAGGCACACTTCTAAAACGAATTTGGTCATTCCTAGCATACTTTACACCATAAGGGCCTACATCTTCAATTGTGTGTAGCACCCCTTAGCCACAATTTCCATTAAAGTCAAAACCCAATCTCCTATGCTAGGATTGAGTCAGTCATATGCTTGTTCTCTATCCAAATTTGATAATACACAAACACCAACCAAGTATACATGTGGATTATTGCCATCTCCATGTGGAACCATTGGCATAAGTGAGAGCTTGCCATCTCAATCATGGAGCATATATCCTCTTAATTTACATTAATACTTTCAACTAACCATGTGCATAACTAAATTAGCCACCATATTATTGTTCTAATTTTCTCCTAGGTTTGGGATGCAAAACATTCCTAGTCCTAAGATGAATCTAAATATGGAAGGGTTTGAGATTGTGCACCCAATTTAACCTTTTGTTGCCATCTTCATTAGAGTTCATTGGCAATCTTGATCTTGTCTATTCATACACCTAGTAACTTGAAGAATTCTTGAAACCTTTGATAAGGGAATGCACTTTTCTTCAAAATCAACCATATATTTAAATTAAGGATACACTAAATCCAAGAAATGAAACTCAATTATAATGTAAAACACCACCCATCTAGAAAACAAGAGAAATATATATTAAATATTGATGTCTATACAATATTTCTTGTATATTGCATCCAATAGATCCACTTTTTACAAAATATTTACTTGCTTAGCTTTAGCTACTATTGCTGCTCTCCTCTGAGTTGACAAAACAGTGGGTTCACTGAAAGATTCTACAAGCTGCCCAGCATCGTAAACACCTGCCGAAGCACCCATAGTAGTAGCAACTGCCATGATTCTTCCTGCTAGTTTCTCTCCAAAAAGAGATAGTGCCAAGTCCCGCCTCACCAAAATACACTTGTGCACAGAAGGGGGTAAAGGCACAAGGGAGACTAGCTTTGAAAGTGCCCTGCACTTTATCATCTCTTCCTTCTTATAAGGGGAGAACAAAGTATGCAAGCACCCTAGGCTATGGTGCTCGAACATTCTCATGTAGTATCCTAGTGTTGAATCCACACCGATGTTGTCACCTCGACCCCCTTTACGTGTCGCAAACTTATCAACTTCGATGACATCCTGAAAATTGAGATAACATCAAGAATCTTCTCAATGCCAAACTAAGAACATAAACTCATTCATATTGACTAAATATGAGCTAAATATCATGAACTTACAATGTGAACAGCATCTTGTTCGTCCATTCCTAGCTGAGTTATATTGATGGAGCTTTTGCTCTCATCAATTGCTAGAGGTGGTGCAAATGATGAGGCCTCTGCAGTATTCTCAAGTCTCTGGTGTTTCTGTGCCCTCTCTGCCTCCAATCTTTCTTGGACCTCATAGAACTCCATCTCTGTAACTATTGTATTAGTAGAGTCATGCATTTCCTCATACATAGTTAAGATCGGATGCTCCAAAGTGTTTGTAGGTGGCTAATCTGTGCACCTATCCAACCCCTCTTATGGGTAACCTAAGTTACTACTACTCTCCCAAGCAGAGATTGCCCCTAGTACTTCATCTTCTCTCAATTTTTAAATATATTGAATGTCAATCAATAATAAATATTCTTTGTTTTCAATCAAAATATATAGAAGGGTTTGCATCAAAACCTCATCTGTCATACCTTCTTCCTCCTCTTTTTGCTCTCCCCTTCCTCCTTTTCCTCTTCTAGCTATCCTGTGGGGGATGATGTCCCACCTGCTTCAGGAACCACAACCAACTCTGTCATTTGCTCTATTTCTACTGTGTGCTTTTCCTTGTCCAAAGTTGCACTAGACCAATCTAGAACAACGGCAGCTTCCACAACAACCACATCAGGATTCTCCTCAACGTCCACATCTTGCCCTACTGCTAGAAGAAGAGTTTGTGTGAAGATAGTGGGAGAGAGGGAAGGAGTCTCACTTGCGGCTTTCTCACATGCACAATGGGGGAATACACACAAAGGTGGAGGCTGAAAACAGTTTTCCTCTTCTTAGTTGTGAAAGCCAAAAGAACTCAAGTACAAAGAAATAGAAGAACCCTATATGTGGGTCTCAAACCAAACTCAACTAACTAAGGTGGCATACTAACTAAGCCACGAACTAGTGTAGATAAGGATAGCTGTCATCCAGCTATTATTCGTGGGCGGTGTACCAACCGCATCTCCAGCTAACAAGTCGGTGACATAAATGCACAATAGTCACCCTGGCATATCGCGAGTGGAGCTCGATATCTCAACACTCCCCCTTGAGCTCAATCCCAATTCCTGCACACCAAGCAGGTCTCTGAACTTGCACAGCTTCTCTGCGCCCAATGCTTTTGTGAAGATGTCAGCTACCTGATCCTCTGTGCTGACATAAACTAGATCAATAAGACCTAGTAACACTTTTTCCCGCACATAGTGATAATGCACCTCAATGTGCTTTGTTCTAGCATGAAAGACTGGGTTCTTTGCCAAGTGTATACAGCTCATGTTGTCACAATAAATGACAAGCCCATCTGTAGACTGATGCATATCATAGAGTAGCTTATGCAACCAAGCTACCTCACATGCAGCCATTGCTGCACCCCTGTACTCAGCCTCTGTGCTCAACAAGGCAATTGTAGGCTGTTTCTTGCTGCTCCAAGTGAAGAGAACACATATCCACTGGTAGATCGTCTATCAAAAATACTACCAGCCCAATCAGCATCAGTGTATCCATGCAATTGTATCTGAACCCCAGCCTCATAAAATAGTCCATACTGCAATGTGGACTTCACATACCTGAGTATGCATCTAGCCGCATCCAAATGCGGTTTCCTTGGAGCCTGCATAAACTGACTTACCAACCCAATAGCATAGCTCAAATCCGGCCTGGTAATAGTCATGTAAATCAAACTTTCTACTATGCGTCTGTACATAGTAGGGTCCTCCAGAAGCTCACCTGCATCTGCGCTCAGCTTCACATTCTGCTCCAAAGGAACTGAAATAGGCTTACAGCCTGTCATCCCATATTTGGACAGCATGTCCAATCCATACTGCCTCTGCAAGAGCTGTATCCCACTTGATGATCTAATCACCTCAATGCCCAAGAAATAACGCAGCTCTCCCAAATCCTTCATCTCAAACTTCTGCCTCAATAGCATTTTCACATGAAGGATATCTTCATCACTATCACCAATGATGATCAAATCATCAACATAAATGACCAGCAGCATAATCCCTTTCTCTGTTTTTCTCACATAGAGTGAGAAATCTGCCTTGGAAATCTGAAAGCCAATAGTGACAAGATATTGTCCTATCTTGTCAGACCATGCTCTAGGTGCTTGCTTCAAGCCATACAAGGCTTTCTTCAACCTGCAAACAAACTCAGGATTAATAGCATGAACATAACCTGCTGGCTGCTCCATAAAGACCTCTTCTTGCAAATCACCATGCAAGAAGGCATTCTTTACATCCATCTGATGTAAAGACCATCCCTTTGATGCAGCCATAGCAATGGCTGCTCTTACGGTTGCCATCCTTGCAACCGGGCTGAAAGTTTCTTCATAATCAATGCCATATGTCTGTGCATACCCCTTGACAACTAATCTTGCCTTGTATCTATTCACAGAACCATCCTGCATTGTGCTTGATCTTATAAACCCACTTACAACCAATTGCATTCTTGCCTTTAGGCAAAGGCACCAATTCCCATGTAGCATTAGCATCCAAGGCATCCATTTCTTCATCCATGGCTTTCTCCCATTTTTCATTTCCCATGGCTTGCTCAAAAGAAGTGGGTTCTCGTTCCTGTATCACTTTGACCATATAGGCATAGTGAATGGCTATAAATCCATCATATTTCAGCCTATCCACAGGATACCTAACCCTGGTAGACGTGCGCAAAATAGGCTCACTTCCAAGTGCTCTCAAAACATCCCTGGTCTTCCTTACTCCAGGTGTAACAACAGAAGGAATACCCAACTCATCATCAATGCTCTATTCTGAGCCACTGGATTCACCATCCACACAAGAGTGACCTGCATTCACATCAAACATGGGCTGATCTACCTTCTCTTTTCCTTTTTGTGATACCTGCGTACCACTCTCTGCATTGCTTTGAGGAGATTCTCCTGATCTCAATCTGCCTGTCCATGGCGAAGTATGTGAACCACTGCTAGAGGACACTCCAGTTCCACTGATATTTTGTGATTGCTGCTGCGAATTCTGTGCAGCATTACCATTTTGTGCATCTACATCAATCATCACATTTACTGGTTTATACCAACTGCTCATCTCATAAAAAACAACATCTCTACTCACTGTGAACTTTCGTGTAGAAGGGTTATAGCATCTATACCCTTTCTGCTGCAGAGAATAACCAATAAAGATGCACTTCTCAGCTTTTGGACCTCAACTCATCTGGCACATGGACATAGGCAATGCAACCAAAAATTTTCAAATGAGAAATATCTGGTTTCCTACCAGTATGCATCTCCTCTGGCGTCATGCCATGTATTGCTGCAGTGGGAGTCCTGTTCATTATATAAACTGCTGCAGCAACTGCTTCAGCCCAATAAAAATTTGGTAGATCTCTTTCATTTAGCATAGCCCGAGATACCTCTCCAATATGCCTATTTTTCCTTTCTGTAATTCCATTTTGCTGTGGGGTATGACTGCATGAATATTGCTGCTTTATGCCATGCTCCTGCAAGAACCTTGCAAAATCATTTGAGAGGTACTCTCCCCCTCCATCTGACCTTAGGCATTTTATTTGCAGGCCTGTTTCTTTTTCAGCCATAGCTTTGAAAGCTTTGAAGTGCCCAAACACTTCACTTTTCTTTTTCATAAAATACACCCAAAGTTTTCTACTAAAGTCATCAATAAATGTGACAAAATAGTGACAGCCTCCAATAGATGCAGCTTTAGTAGTCCACACATCAGAATGGATTAATTCCAATGGGTTTTTACTCTCTTGAACATGCCTAGGAAAAGGTTTCCTTGCCTGTTTCCCAAATTGACAGGCTTCACAAACCTTGTGCATTTCTGCAACCTTGAATTTAGGCAATCCTGCAACAATGTTTTGGGCTTGCATTGATTTAAGTCGATGTATATTAACATGACCAATGCGTTTGTGCCAGATATCAATATCTGCAACTACACCGGTCCCATGTGCAAACATTGCTGCACTCAATTCAGGCATGTCCGCATCCAACGTAAACATCCTGCCCTTCTTCTTTCCTTTTGCTATCAAGCAACCGTTATTTTTCATATCCTCAACAAAGCATCCATGAGGATTAAATCTAACCTGCAAGCCCTGCTCAACCATCTGACCAACAGAAACCAGGTTCTTGGTGATGTTCGGAACATGAAATACATCAGACAAGTATTTCTTTTTCCCATCCTGCATAGACAAAGGAATTTTACCAATCTGCACAATAGGATGTGCAGTATCATCACCAGTCTCCACAAATCCTGGCTTTTCCATTTTCCTTGCATCTTGCATCCATTCTGCATGACCTGTCATGTGGTTTGATGCACCTGAGTCAACATACCACACATCATTTTGTTCTTCTGCACTTGTCACAGAATTGGTCATATGCTGCACCATAGATAGATGCTCATTTCTGTCATCACCCTGCCTGCTAGAAGATGCATAATTGCCTTGCTACAATTTTCCATTCATAATGTCATTCTGCTTTTTGTAGCAGTCCTTAGCCATATGACCCATTTTGCCACAATAGTAGCATTCAACATTGCTGTTTGCATTTTGGCTTCTTTGCCATCCACCACGGCCTCTTTGGCTCCCCCTGCCTCTAGAGTTACCACGTCCTCCTGCATAGGACTGGTTTTCTTGCGTTTGCTGCGCATTCTGATTTCTACCACGGCCTGCAGATCGGCCTCCTCTACCTCTGCCTCTACCTCTGCCAGCATTTGAGTAGAAGACAGTTTCTTTTGAAGTTCCTGCTGAAGAAGATGCACCACCATTTCTCTGCTCTTCAGAAATTAGAAGAGCAATCAACTCCTCAAAACCAGGAAATTTTTCACGGACGGCAATGGATGTCCGGAACTGTGCGTAATCCTTTCCTAGACCATTCAAGGTCACAGAAACTAAATCGTCATCATCCACTGGCGACCCAATGGAAGCAAGTGCATCTGCAATTTTCTTCACCTTCATGTGGTAGTCATTTATGCTCAGATTTTCTCTCTGCACATTGTGTAACTCCTGTTTGAGCTGCATTTTCCTGGCTTGCGTATTTGTGCTGTACATTTTTGCCAAAGTATCCCATGCCTCCTTTGGCGTACTTGCATCCTGAATATGCACAATCATGGAGTCTGAAATACTGATAGACAGCTAGTACATAACTTTCCTGGCTCTCTCATGCCATCCTTTAAATGCGTGCATTTCCTATTGACTGGGAACATTAGGAAGAATAGGTTCTTCTTCATTTCCTGTAATGAACTCCCAATAGCCTTTTCCCATCAAGAAATTCGTCATTCTAAACTTCTATGCCTAGAAGTTGTTCTTGTCAAGCTTTTCAGTGACAATCTGTGAAAGAGAATCAGATGCCATTACAGAACACTGCAAAATATTATGTCACTGCAAAAAACACAGCTTTTGCCTCACACGGGCAGATCTGCAAAACTGACGAAAGTGGTATTTCACCACACAGTCACTTCCTAGTGACGATTTTGCATCAACAGGCAATAGGCATGAATCTGCAACTCCCAATATCTCTACACACAGGCATACGATGCAATTTCTGCGGCAACTTTTCACCGACTAGCCGCACAGTGGTCGCACAGCAAAAACAGGGCCTTTTTTTCTGAGTGCCTGCGAAGAACTTCCGCCTTCAAATCGGGCCCTGAAACGGCCTCAAATCAGAAAAATAAAGTCACTTAGGGCTTTGCCCTATCCCGCAGCATATACTATGCTCTCGCCACACCGCGAAGGGCGTCTCAATCTGAGACAGTGCACTCTTGCACTTCTGGCTGTGCTACCTGCAGAGATTTTCTCCCAAACTCGAAATAGGAAAGCAACATTGGTCCTCTTACCAGGACACCACGAACTTGGCTTGCTTTCTTGAGCTCCTTACCACGAACAAGGCTCTGATACCATGTGAAGATAGTGGGAGAGAGGGAAGGAGTCTCACTTGCGGCTTTCTCACATGCACAATGGGGGAATACACACAAAGGTGGAGGCTGAAAACAGTTTTCCTCTTCTTAGTTGTGAAAGCCAAAAGAACTCAAGTACAAAGAAATAGAAGAACCCTATATGTGGGTCTCAAACCAAACTCAACTAACTAAGGTGGCATACTAACTAAGCCACGAACTAGTGTAGATAAGGATAGTTGTCATCCAGCTATTATTCGTGGGCAGTGTACCAACCGCATCTCCAGCTAACAAGTCGGTGACATAAATGCACAACAGTCACCCTAGCATATCGCGAGTGGAGCTCGATATCTCAACAGTTTGCTCTACATTGATGAATGGAGGTGCATCTGTGTCCTCCATTTCTAAAATAATTAGACAAGAGGCTATTTCCAAGGATACAAAACGAGCTCCTATAGGACCCACTTGCAGATCCAACTCTTCATCCTTGGAAATCCTTCTAAAACTTTTTGGACTAAGGGATTTGCAAATTCTTTGCAACCTAAACTTGAAAGTGCTATCATCCTGGTGACAGCCAATGAGGAGATTCATAGGAATCCAATGTACTCTATCTATGTCTAGCCAGATCAGGTAAGGCTTGATTTTCTCTCTCACATAATCTACCACATCTCTAAAGAGATCTAGATGTTTGTGGACTGTGCCGATGACATCTATCTTACAATCAAAAATGTCATACAACTCTACCTCTCTACTCGAATGACGAGTAGAAGCGATGAATTCATGGTATGCCTCCTGGGGTGTGGAGGTTTGTGGAAGATGGCAAGAGCAAGTTGTCTAGGAGGTGAGGACAGTAAAGGCTATGTCATACCTAATGGCCCTTTATATAGTTGACTTTAGTCTCTTTAAACACCTTAAAAGTTTGACCACAATTTAGATAATAAAATATTGGTCAATGTAATATATTGGCCTAAATAATTTGCCATCATATTCCACTCCTGCCTCCCCCCGCCTCCCCCGCCACCCAAAATAATGGTTTTTTTTTTAATTTAGGGGGCCCTATGTTAGTACAAATGACATCACACTTAACAAAAACTCTTGCATTTAGTTAAAACCTATTACAACACAGTTTCAAAACTTTTACATTTATTCAAGTGCTATTACAACACACTTCAAAAACTATATCATATTTTCAAAACTATTACAACACGCATAAAAAACTACTAATTTTATTAAGTATACTCATTGCCAGTACAAATGACATCACACTTCAAAAACTATTACATTTATTCAATACCAGTATGAATGGACAAGTTACAAGGAGGCTTCCATTCAATGATGTATTCTCGAACATGCTTCAAGCTCCAACTACCTACTCCAACTACCTATGACCTCAAGATATTGGATATCCCCATTGGGTATATGTACCTCTACCTCTGTGGTGTCCACTACATCACAATCCATAGGTATCCATGTGCCATGATTATTTTTCCAACGTCTGTAAGTGTATCTCATGTAGCAAATACTCCGCACTACTTGATATCTTATTACTATACTTTGTTTAGTTAAGTATACATAAAAAATGGCCTCCCTTCTGCAAAACCTCCCCAATCTCCCACATTGGGTATAGAAGATTATCAAGAAATTCATTTTCTAGGCCTTTGCATACCCACATGGTCTTTGTCTTGTGAATGAAGAATGATTTGAAAAAATAAAATAAATGTAATGGAGGGCATGAACCAACTAACACCCACAGATAAACTTCATTGATGATTGAATATCTGATCTCATCTTCATTCTAAATGCATCTATCGAGAATGGATCAGGAAGAGGCCATTATGGACTATCAAAGTTAGGGAGAGGAATAGGACGTAGGCTTCCATATGCACCTTCTCTTCAAGGAACTTGATAACATGAATTATAGAAAAAAATACTAGACTTTGTCAAGGAGGCAGCACTCCATCTTGAGAACATTGATTCCCTAATATTTGAATGGAAAGCTTGAAATATTCTCGTGAGACTATCCAGAGGCTAGGTTTCAACTTTTGGCAGAGGGAAATAGAAAGCAAAGAAATATGTTAATGGCCAATCAATGTCTCTCTCACCCTCTACCTCTCTCTCTCTCTCTCTCTCTCTCTCTCTCTCTCTCTCTCTCTCTCTCTCTCACACACACACACACACACACACTTTTCTCTCTCTCTCTCTCTCTCTCTCACACACACACACACACCTCTCTCTCTCTCTCTCTCTCTCTCTCTCTCTCACACAAATCTCTCCCCTCTACTATCTCCCCCTAACACCCCTTAACCCCTCCATCTCTCTCTCTCTCTCCCCCCCTCCCCCTCTACTATCACCACAAGACACCCTCTCTCAAAACGTATGCTCACATACAATCATTAGAATACACAATTGAACTGAAAATGAAAAAAAGTTAATGCAAAAGAGAGACACAGTTTGAAGGAAAGCAAGTTTGACTGGTAGGATTCAAGTTCATGTCTCTAACCATGTACACTTGCTGAACCTTCACCTTAAGTCCTTTTTTTGTATTACAAAACCCAACAATGCAGCCCTTCCAATGCTTCTGTTTCTTTGCTCTATTCTTTCTAGAAACCTTGAATGGACCTATTTCAGATGGCTGCATTGTGAACCATGACATTAACCTAAAATCTTGAGGGATCCAAATATCACTATTGTCCTTCAAAATGCGACCCACACAAGATGGAATTGATAGCTTTGGCCTAGGGGAAGGGGAGTGCTTCACCATTGTAGAAAGAATGGGAGCAAGCAAAGATAAAGAGGTTGGGAGGAGGAAGAGGTTCAGAGGAAGTTGAGAGGAGGAAGAGGTTGGAAGGAGGCTGAGAGGAGGTTGAGAGGAGGAAGAGGTTGGGAGGAGTCTGAGAGGAGGTAGAGAGGAGGAAGAGCTTAGAGAAAGGTGGGGAGTCAATGGGGATAGTTTGGGGAGACTCCTGGGAGGAGTTTGGGGTGCTAGGGACACTTTTGGAAATTTTTGATTTTGTGGAGGGAGAAAAGTTGCAGATTTGGGGGCCTACCAAGAGAGCCTAGCAGGGTATGGGGACCATCAAAAAGTGAAAGGGGGGAGTAAATGCCTCAAGAGGTGGTGGGGGCAAGAGAGAGGCAAGTGGAAGCCTAGTGGGGACTAAGGAGGACTCTCCACCAATGAGAGGCCAATATGGAATCCTCCATTCTTTTAATGCCCAAGCCTTCCCATTGGTTGGTTTGCTAATCTCAAATCTTAAGGGACTAATCCAAGAGGCCCTTTTTGAGTCCAAAATTCCCCTAATGCTTTGACTATCTCTTCATAGGTTGAACATGTCAGCAGCTACATATTCATCATTCTACAAAGTATTAGAAAAGCTTGGCTTTACATAGCTTAGCCAATACTTTTCCCTTCACAAGGCAAATATTTCCTCATCTTCTTGTGGAAGTGTACACCTTGAGTGGGGTGATCGATTGGAGTGAAAGTGGAAGTGGTTGCATGCTTGCCACCTTTTACCACATCTAGCACCCAAGGGATTCAGTTATAGTATATGTACCCCTAGTACGTGCATGCTTTGACATCAAAAGAACCCCCTTATACATACACATATGGTGCCCATTTAAATGTATAGGTATTTTCTTGAAAATACAAATACCCCCTTGTATAGGTATATCTACATGTTGGTGGTTGGTACAAATTATGAGTGAATCCCCTAGGATCTATTACATCATTGTTAATACCTCTGCATCTTTGGAGACATGTTTCTTTTGAGGTGCAATTTAGACTACATACTACCCTTTGTCATCCGATTGGTTTGTTGGAAAATATTCCAACAACCTCTAGAAAATATGCAAATCCTTTCAACACTACTTAATAGTTGCACTGAAAAGAGTAACATGTGCCAACCAAAGTCACATGATGACATATTACCTACTCGCAACATACGAGTAGGACAAATATGTTTGTTTAGTCGACCCCCAGGGGGTCCACTAGGGTTTATCATATGGTACCACGTGAGTGTAAGGGAGGGGGGTTATATAAGGGAAGGAAGGTACATTCTATAAGCTAAGGTCTCATAAATAAGGGGTAGATAAGGGGAATTTTCATATATTTATTGCATGCAGGAGACATCTCCTTATTACTACTAGTGAATCCCCCGTGGGTCATCAACCTAGAATCTCATTAAGTCAATTTCAAAAAGCCAATGTTGGAGTTTTTTCTTACACACTACCTTGAACCATTTGACATTCAAAGATTATCTATAATTCACTTGTAGAATTCCTTTAAGGTTCCATTATAGTCCACTTCACAATGAAGCAAACTTTCATTCTTGGTACTAGGGTGGCTACCCTATGCAATGATTGCCATCCCAAAATTGAAATTCTTATGCTACATATCAAGCTTCCCTACCCAAAAGTGATGACCTAATGCCCATATTGCATCGAATGAGAGATGGAACCCAAAAAAAAGGTCACTTTAGAGAGTCATATTCAATTCCTTTAGAATTAACAAAACATGATTAGCCTTACATGTATATTTAACCACACTCACTTAGCTCCCCTAAAATTGGTCGGCCTTCATTATATCTCCTAAAATTTCTCCTTTTGTCCTATCATTTCCATCTAGCTTATTTATTGATCCATTTTTCCACAATTGTAGAGGCAATAGATGTTCACTTGTAGCAGAAGGCTAGATCCTACCTCTTGTGCTCTCCATTTCCTTGTGTCACCTCCCTAATCACAATTGGACCATCGACAAGAATCCTTATTACATAAAACACTAACTCTTGCACAAAACACCTTTCTATAAATCCTTCCATTATGGATCCCTCTGGTTGTCTTTCCTTTTAAAAACCGTTTGAGTGCCTTCATAAAAATTCAAAGAAGAATATCCATTTTTATCACATGTGGCAATAGGGAAGATTGGCCTCATGAACAAAACCACCCTACATTGTCACCCTCACAGGTGAGCGGACTTTGAAATTAACACAAGTTATAACTCTATAGAATCGCATAGCTAGATATGGTCTAGACCCCAAGGTTGGCTTGTAAGCTAAGAGGTGAGCCAATGTGAAATATAAACAAAACTTTGTAAAATAGAATCATAGATCTCATGAACTATCAAGGGGAATATAAGACAACATGAGAAGGAGACGAAGAACAAGGCATGCAACTCTTGGTCTAATCTAGCCCCTCTAGATGGTGGGTCTTGCTTCCATCTAGAGTATTTATAAGTTTTCATTAAAACTTAGAAAGGGCCAATAATAGTACCTCCAAATGAATCCCTTGTCCATAGTTGGAGGGGTTTTTCCACATAGCTCCATGAGCTTAAAATAATTGAAGGGTTTTTATGCCTCGATTAATCTTTTTGCCCACATCTCAAAATTATAATGCCAATACAAAAATGTGGCACATTGTATGTGACACCTCAACTAGTACCCTTGCACTCTTCACAATAATTCTCCCACGGCCATTCCCCTCGAGCGATGCATCAATCGATAATATCTTCATCATGTCCATTCTTTGCTATTAAACTCATCATATATACTCAATTCGCCAACTATATTAGTAACAATCAATTGATGATAAACATCACGCCAATATTATGCCAACACAATTAAAGTTGATCTACAAACATCAAAACACACAACCATCAAATACGTCCAATTGCAAGAACACTAGTGACATTAGTGTTAACAAGGAATCATCCACAATACCAATCATCTAGCCTTAGAAAACATAGATTTAACTAGGTCCCCATGAAACCTTGCATCTTTGGAATCCCTACCACTCTTATACAATTCTATGGATCACTTACAATTACCATCAACAAGAACATGATAATGGAAAACAATTCCCCCAACATCCCTCTTAGTTGTAACTATCTTTTAGTTGTGTGTTTGACTTTATGAGTTAATTAGTGGAAGACAAGATGTGAAGACCCACTTAGATATCCATCGAGTATCATCACAGTTGAGATTATCAAAAGTATCTTCAAGAGATGGTCAACAGTCATCAATCAAGACATGATGAACTATCCAAATTGAAACAAAAAGATCTCTAAATTAGTTTTGCCTATTATTATTATCCTGAACCAATAGGGATTACTATACTACATCAAATTCATTGATTATGTAAATTTGCTACAGTTATTATTGCTCACCAAATTCCTTAACATCCATACCATCCCATACCAATATGACATTGAGAAAGGTAACAAAGGTAAATCCTAATTCTCCTTATAATTTTATCGCAATACATGACATATACTAATCTATGGCCAATAGAAAAGTATATCTAGTAATCACACTTTGGTGTTGTGATAAAATAGGTTAACTTAATATCTTGATATCTAATAACACTCCAACATGTATATTATTTTTGCATAGAAGGCAATCTTTTCTTTTATGAGGGCTTTCCCTTGGAATTCTCTTTCTCTTGCTCCTTCATTGAGTTGAATTTTGTATCTTGGCTAGTTTTCCTAAATTTCCTCTCTCATTTGAATTTGCCAAGGCTTTTCTTTGTTGTTGCAAAACACACATAGACTTTGACCTCGCCTGGCAAGCTATGAATGAATTGAGATCTGGTTGTGTCGGAGCATTGCTCCATGGGGATCAATGCCCATGCCTCCCAGGGAGTGCAAATTGGATTATCCAGATCTTGATATTCAAAATCAAATACTAGGTCATTTTCAGCTAATGGCAGCACAAGTAGTGTTGGAGGTGATGACGGGTAGGGAGAGAATCTAGGGACATGGGGGAGAAATATGGAAGAGTGTTAATTTTGGAAGGGGGATCAGAGGGGAGGGGGGGAAGAACTAGGCAAATGGTTTGAGTAGCTTGGTAATCCTCAAGGGTAGGATTAGCAAGGGAAGGGAAGAAGCTAGGTGTGAGGGGCTCATAAGTTTGCGACTGTTGGGTTAGTCGAAAGTGGTGAGAGGCATGAGTAAAGAGACGATGAAGGGAGTAGATGTTAGGCTGGAGCTCATGGAAGGTTAAGAGGGTGGTAGCCGCAAGGGTAAGTGAGGTTATGAGGTTGGCATAGAGAGTGGTTAGATATGGGAAGTGGGATGTGAGATAGGCCCTGTCATCTTTCGACACTTCTTTTTGTTGGTGCAATGGGATCATCAGCTGCAAGGGTGGGATGTCAATTATGTCATGCCTTGAAAATAGTAGTGATGACATTTGTAGATAGAAATGGCAACAAACCAACAATAACCCTGAGGGGAGGACTACCCATGAGGCATACATATGCGATGACAGCATCAGTCTTGAGTGCTATAAACCTGGCATGTGTAGACAGGTAGAAGATATTTTTCTCATCTTCGCACAAGTCTTGGCAAATTATGCACAGAGTCTTGGTCCCTATGGAATGTTCCCATTTGATTGTTGGATGAGCGGATGGCATTTCTTATGAGGTATTCGTATTTGCCAATGTGATAGTAGAAGTTGGCGACGGTTCCCATGCTAGTAAGAAGGGAATGTCCAACTCCTCAATAGGTTTCAGTTGACTGTGGTAGAGTGATTTCTCATTCCTGTAGCTCTTTATTGATGATTACAGCTAATAAGTGTGGAATTGTACATTTTTGGCCTAATGAGCCATCTAGTTTTTTTGTGAAGAAGATGACTAAGTGTTGGATCTAGTCATGTTTTAGCTTCCTACTCAGCGAAACAAATGTGTGGAGTGGAAGGGATCGATTCTTGCTGCACTTAACCCCTAGGATTATGGATAGGAATTGTGCTGCTTCCTTGAGGCTAGGGTTAATGATGGCGCAAAGTAATATCCCATCCTATGGAACTTTGTGCCCTTGGCAAAGAGAGGTTTTACTTAGAGAAATTTAGCATTGGTAGTCCTTGTAGGGTATTTTTCACCTTGTGTTGGGAGTGAAAAGGCCCTTTGAATTACTATACTGTTGAGGATAATGCTGAGTGGTGGGCTCTGATGTACAGTGATGGTGCCATACTTGCCAACCTATGCATCACTGGAGTGGTAAGAATGGAGAAAGTCCCTAATGTACGTGGTCATTGTAGGGCAATCCTCCAAGGATTTTAGGCTTTCATACAAACTGCCCAGATCCCTTTGCTCTAAGAAAGATGTTGTTGCATTGGAAAGAGCATAAGTCAATGTACGTGGCCACACAAGCTCCACAGGATGGGCCCTGTTAATGGTTGTGTAGGCCGGTGGTGACTAGGGTGGCATTTGTTCTTCTTGGGTTTCCATGTCATGCATAGAATCCTCCTCAGAGCTATCTCTTTGAACCAAAAATGCATGTGGTTGCCATGGTTGACAGGAAGTAGATGGTTGTGAACTCTGGAGGAGATCTCATGTGGCTAAGGGGTGGGCTCTTTCTTCGCATCGTCTTTAGTGGTGGCATTGTTTTTGAACCTATATCCATGTGCATATGGTGCACCATTGATCATTAGATTAGTTGGCATGCAGGTATGATGTTTGTGTGTGTTTGTGAGAAATCTTATTTTTACACATGCTTTGAGAGTGTGGAATGAAGGTGTGTGGCACAATTATTCATGCAATCGACTATGTGTCTAAGCAAAAGCGTGTGAGTGCACGTGACCTAGTAACTAGGTAGGGACTAACTATATGCTTTTTTGTTGTTGCTAGGATTTCATAGGTCAGCTAGGACTCAGGCATCACTTTTGAGCCCTAGGTTGGAATTGGTTGATGTTACCTATATGTGCAAAGATGTACATATGCAAGTGAGTGCTCGTGATACAATATAATACTAACTAAGGAAGACTTGGGTTTCCCAAATCTTCATTTTTATTGGGGAGGGCTTGTGTGTTGAAGTAGTAGCACTTTAGTCGGCTCCTATTTATGGTTGTGTTGAATTGGACTCCATCCAATGTTTCTAGCAGCACAGTTCTCATTTTTCTTACTCAATAGGGTCCTTGACCTGGCACTCTTATTCATGCAATCGACTATGTGTCTAAGCAAAAGCGTGTGAGTGCACGTGACCTAGTAACTAGGTAGGGACTAACTATATGCTTTTTTGTTGTTGCTAGGATTTCATAGGTTAGCTAGGACTCAGGCATCACTTCTGAGCCCTAGGTTGAAATTAGTTGATGCTACTGAGAGTGCTCTCAATGGAAGCGGAACAGAAGAGGGAGGGAGAGAAACAGAGAGCCACACAAGTTTTTGGTGGGTACAGAATACCCTAATCTTCTTTTTCATTCATTTATATATGTGTTTGAGTATTGTACATAACCGGGGTAAAGGCATAGTAACCTTTAACCCCCACAACCTCCCACTTAAAGGACAATGTGCCTTTAAGGGAAAACAACCAGTGAGCATACTATCCAATGCCCATCAATACACGACAATACTCAAACCATTGACTAGGTAGACTATTTGTCAGCATATCTGTAGGGTTATCATCTGTATCAAACTTGACAAGCTCTATGCGCTTGTCCTTAAGTACCTCCCTGATGAAATGGTATGTGACCTCAATGTGTTTGGTCCTTGCATGAAAGACCGGATTCCATGCTAGATGAATAGCACTCATGGAATCACTATGCAATGTCGGTACACCTGTATGAATCCCCAAGTCTTCCACTAACCAATCAAGCCATATAGCCTCCTTGCAACCCTCTATGGGTGCAACATACTCAGCCTCTGTGATAGACAAAGCAATGCACTTCTGTGTGCGAGACATCCATGACATTGCACCACTTACAAAGGTGAACACATAACCAGAAGTGGATCTCCTCCTATCCACATGCCCTACATAGTCTGAATCTATGTACCCAAGTACACGCATGTCTCCTCTACCAAAGTAGATGCACATCTTCTTGGTACCCTTCATGTACCTCATGATGCACTTAACTGCCTCCCAATGCCTCTTTCTTGGATTAGCCATATACTGGCTAATAACTCCCACTACAAATGTAATGTCTAGTCTAGTAGCTATCATAACATACATAAGACTCCCAACCGCTGATGCATAAGGAACCTTGGCCATCATGGCCCTCTCCTCATCTGATTTGGGACTATTTGTATGACTCAATTCGAAATATGGAGGCAATGGAGTACTCACTACCTTCCCCCCCTCCATATTGCAATGCTGCAATACTTTTGTAACATACTCCTGTGAAAGCCAAAGGAGTTTCCTACTCCGATCACGCGTGATGCACATGCCAAGAATATGACTTGCAAGTCCCAAATCCTTCATATCAAAGGCCTCATGCAGCTTGGCCTTTAATGCATCTAGCTCATAAGTATTCTTGCTAGCCAATAGCATATCATCCACATATAGTGCCAGGATTATCGGGCTATTATCCTTAGCCCTTTTAGTGTAGAGGCAGTGATCAATTTCACTCCTAAATCCCTGGGACCGAATGAAAGCATCAAACTTCTGATACCATTTTCTAGGCACTTGCTTAAGACCATAGAGACTCTTCTTCAGCTTGCAAACTAAATGCTCTTTGCCCTTTTCTTCAAAGCCTTCCGGCTGCACCATGTAAATTTCCTCATGCAGATGCCCATGCAAGAAAGCTGTCTTAACATCCATCTACATAAGCTCCATATCCTCTGCTGCCACTAGTCCAAGCATGCATCTAAGTGTGGTCATCTTCACAACCGGAGAGAATATCTCATCAAAGTTTACACCCTTCTCTTGCTTGAACCCTTTAGTGACCAAATGGACCTTGTACCTAGGCACATCATCACCTATGACCATCTTGTAGACCTGTTTACATGGCAATGCTTTCTTTCCATGTGGCAAAGAAACCAAGTCCCAAATCTTATTCTTCATAAGTGAACTCATCTTTGATTGCATAGCATACTCCCACTTGCATTGATCCTCATGCATTATAGCCTCTCTGTAGTAAGAAGGCTCCCCGCAATTAGTAAGCATCACGTTGTCTACCCCTGGAACAAACCTATCAGGTGGTCTAGACACTTTAGATGATCTTCTCAAGGGCATTTCAGCTTGCTGTCCCACTTGCATATCAGCCACATTTGGCTCATCATTTCCACCAATAGATGATCCATCATCTACCCTTGATTGTATACCTGTGGGAGTACTTGGTGGTACCATTTCTTGCACATTTGGTGCATGGACAGCTTGCTGTCTATCAACATATGGAGGTAGATTCACATCCTGGAAAGTGATTCTCCTCATTTCCACATCCCTCATGGGTGCCTTATGCATCTTCTTCTCATTGAAGACTACATCATGGCTGCGTATGATCTTCTTTGCTTCTAGATCCTAGAGACGATAGCCCATCTCTCCACTTTCACCATAACCCAAAAAGATGCATTTCCTAGACTTAGGATCTAGCTTCTTTCGAAGCTCTTTTGGCACATGTGCATATGCCTCACACCCAAATATACGCAAATGAGAGTAAGAGGGCTTCTTGCCACTCCATGTCTCTTCATGAATACCACCATCCAAACTCTTACTAGGTGATCTATTGATCACATGCACTGCAATCTTCATTGCCTCAGCCCAAAAACCACCAGAAATACTTGCATTGAAAAGCATGCATATTCATCTTTTGAGCCTGAAGTTGGCTGAAAATAATATTGAATTCATTCAAGTGAGAAGCAATGGAGACCCCTTCCTTCATCTGCAGCTCAAACAATCTCTCCATGAGGTAAACTTTATTAGAGGCAGTTTCCTTCTCATAAGTGTCACATAGTTTCTTCCACAAATCTTCCGTAGTCTGCTCATTTACTACTATGAAATAAACTGACTCTGCAAGATGAAGTCTAATAGTAGACTTTGCTAATGCATCCAACTCATTCCAATCATCCTCATACATATTTGCAAGCTTAGCTTCAATCCCTGCCAAGGGTTTAATCTGCTTCTTTTGAATAAGCACATCCCTTGTTTGTTATTTCCACAAAGAAAAGTTTGTCCCATCAAACTTTTTAATGCTAAAAAACTCCTTTTCAGACATGGAAGAGGATGCCATGATGCAAATGAAGCAAAATCCCAAATGCTAGTGCCTGCAAGAGAGAATCACACCAAATGTTAGGTGCACCCAAATGTGTATGCCACAATAGAGTGAAATATCACCAAAAGTCAAAGCTCAAAGCATCAGAAGATGCATCTCACTCATGTACATATACTATGCATCCATGTGAGCAAATCTGGCCCAAAAGAAAATGCCAATTGCAATGGCAATCCAAAATGCCAATAAGTGCCAAATGGCTCAAGCATAAACACCGTCCATGGGCATATGCATTACCAATATCTCATCCAAGAGAGCATAACACTATCAGTGCATCACCTGCAATGTGTTAAAGCTGTCCCTCAGCATAAAATAGCATACATGTGCAAAGCGTCCATAAAACAATAGCGTCCCATAAGGCAATCCGGGCCTATCAGTGCATCCAATAAGGATCACAATGCTTCCAAATGGCCTATAAATCATCCACTACAACCCAATGCACACCACGAATGAGTGCACATAGCTCAAACTACAACCAGAGTGATCTGCATAAGGTATGCTCAAGAAATCATGGTCTCATAGCAATGACCGCTACTGAAAATAGAACCTGAGATGCCTCAAAATATGGGTGCCATTGCATAATCGGACTCAGCAAGAAAATATGCAAATATCTCTCTTTTACCGGACTCCAAAATCCCAACCAATGAGAGAAATGGGAGTCAACACTTATCCACTGCCATGTGGCATAAATCTAAGGTTTCAAACCTTAGAATGAAAAATACATAATAGAGAGACGAAATCCAATACACAGAGATCTATAACTCTAAAAATACTCCATCGAATCATGCAAGAATGGATAGGTAGGGGTTTTTAGGTGTCCGAAATGCAATGGGACAGACGGTTCTAGAAACCATGGTCTCAATCACTGGGTCCAACACACGGACTGAAAAACATTTTTGGACACATAACTATTTGTAAACTCCACCGGAGTGTGAATGATGAGCAACATAGAAGTTTTAGGACCTCTTGAGTCCACCGGAACTGACAGATTTGCAAATGGTTGCTCCAAACTTGAGTTCCAACACCCGGGCAGAAAAACGTAGAAACTGACACAGTGAGTCAGAAATCCAATGAAATGATCCCAGATTCAAGAATGAAGGTGTTTCCAAGCTCCTAAAGTGAAGTGCACACCAAAAGCAAGCAATAGTTGCCTCTACAAGTCAATACGGAGTCTCTATTGTTGAACGGAACAGGGAAAAACTTTAAAAATGACTTTTTCTTTGAAAACACTTAATAGGCTCTCAAAACCAAAGTCACTTTTCCAAAGGTTCCTTCAAGGTCTCTGCACACTTGGATGCAAGTAAGGTCACCCACAAAGCTTCCCACAGAGCTTCTCCTTCCTCCCACAGAGCTGCTGAGCTTCCAAGCATTCACGCATGCTCAGCTAGATCCCCCGGGCTCTGATACTAGTTGAGAAAGCTCTCAACAGAAGCGGAATGGAAGAGGGAGGGAGAGAAGCACAGAGCCACATAAGTTTTTAGTGGGTGTTGAACACCCTAATCTTCTTTTTCATTCATTTATATATGTGTTTGAGTATTGTACATAATCGAGGTAAAGGCACAATGACCTTTAACCCCCACAACTACCTATATGTGTGAAGATGTACATATGCAAGTGAGTGCTCGTGATACAATATAATCCTAACTAAGGAAGAGTTGGGTTTCCTAAATCTTCATTTTGGTCGTGGATAGCTTGTGTGTTGAGGTAGTAGCGCTTCAGTCGGCGGCTCCTATTTATGGTTGTGTTGAATTGGACTCCATCCAATGTTTCTAGCAGCACAGTTCCGATGGGATTCATTTTTCTTACTCGATAGGGTCCTTGACCTAGATACTTGAGTTTTCCCTTGTGTACTTTGGCATTGTATAACAAGACCAAATCACCTTCCTTGATGTCTTTGGCTTTAAGATTCCTGCCAAACCATGCCTTTCTTCTGCGTTTTTCTATTGTCATGGCATGGTAGGCAACTAATATGGTCTTTGTATGCTTCTCTAATTGATAAAGTCTTTCTTTCAGGGATGCATGATCTCCCATGCATTCCTGTAATGCTATGTGTAGGCTTGGTATTACAAATTCTAGTGGGACCATAAGGCTGCATTTAGTTTCTCTGCCCAATCAAAACGCTATGGTTCTACTACCTTGGTGAGGATAATGCATAATATTTTGTTGGTGGATTCGGCCTTTCCATTCCCTTGGGGGTAGTAGGGTGTGCTTTTTCTATGGATTACCATAAAGCTAGACAAGAGTTCTTGGATTACCTCATCAACAAAATTCGTGCCTCTATCCAACATAATTTCAATGGGGAATCTGAGTTGGGTGATCACATTCTCATATAAGAATCTTGTTGTGCTTCTAGCATCTGCCTTTCGAACTACTTTAGCTTTAGCCCATTTGGTAAATTAATCAATGGCCACAATGATGTAGTGTGCCTATGTCCCCTTTGATGCTGGATGGATGGGACCTACATAATCAATCCCCCATTTTTTCAAATGGTTTTTGTGCAACAACTATTGTTAGGGGATTGAATTCTTTATGTTGCAGCTTAGTGGTCCATTGGCATGCATCACAACCTTTGACATATTCATAGGCATCTACCCAAAGTGTTGGCCACCTGTAGCCTGCGAGGAGGAATTTTCTTGATGTGGCTTCCCCTTGGAATTGTCCTCCTACAATGCCTTCATGTAATTCACTCAAGATTGGCATGATCTCATGAGGCATTACACATCTTCTTAAAACATGGTCCTTGCCCAACTTGTATACTTGTCCAACAATGAGTTGATAGGGTGCAACTTTTAAAATTAGTTTTCTGGCATCCACTGCTTTCATTTTAGGGTGTCGTCTTCCTGCCTTTAAGTGCCCAATGATATCTGCACACCAATGTGGAACAACATCCATCTAAAATAGTGTGGCATCTGGCAAGTCATCTCTACTCTAGTGGCTTCTTCTCCCGACTTGACACAAGAAATGTGATCGACAATATAGTGTTGGGCACCTTTGCAGACCACTATTTTGAAGTTGAATTCTTGAAGCAAGAGGAGCCATCTGGTTATTCTTCCTATTGTACACGAATGGTTCACAAGATAAAGCAATGCTTGATGGTCAGTGTAGAAGACAAAATCATTTGTCGATAGATAGTGCTGAAATTTCTTAGCACTATACACCATTGCTAGGGCTTCTCTTTCTATGGTGGTATAGTTGATCTCTGCATCATTGATTGTTGACTAGTGAAGTAGAATGGGTAGTCTTCCTTATGTTCACCAGATTGACAAAGCACACTCCCAATTGCATACTTGTATCCATCAGTATGAACATGAAAATTAATATCCCAATTGGGAGATATAAGGATGGGTGTTGTGATTAGGTACCACTTTAAAAGCTCAAAGGATTGGTCACACTCTTCTGTCCATAAGAATTCCACTGATAATTTGTAAAGTGGTCTAGCTATCATAGCATACTACAAGATAAATCTTTTATAATAGCCGGCATGTCCCATAAAGACCTGTACGCCTTTGGAATTTGTAGGAGGAGGCAATTCCATGATGATTTTGATTTTGTCCATGTCAGTTGTTGCAATCCCATGTTGAGAAACGATGTGTCCCAAAACAACTCCATGGGTGACCATGAATTAGCATTTTGTTGGATTTAGGGAGATGCCATACTCCTTGCATTTGATTAGAACTACTTCAAGACATTTAAAGTGGTCTTTTTTGTTTGACTGGATGCATAAATCATCCAAGAACACCTGTAGAAACTTATTCAAAAATTACTTGAAAGCTGTGAACATGACGACTCTCTGAATGTGGCTAGGGTGACAAAATATGAAGAGGGGAGAGGAGAAGAGTGGAGATGAGAGAGAGGGCACAACTAGAGCACACCACAAATGACTAACTGTACACTAGATTTAGTTAGAAAATGCAAAATATATATAAACCCATTTAGGGTTAGGGATATGGCATCTAACCGTTTCCTTTATAGCACTCTATTGGGTTAGTGCTATGCACATATGATCACATGATGTTGAGCATGATCTCTCAATATCTTCCCTCAAGATCAATATCATGAAGTAGGCCTTCCCTCAAGTGATGATTCTAGGGAATCGTAGAAGGACTGAACATTACATTCCATCACACCCCTTTAATGGGAATGTCCTTCCTCTGCATCAAACCAAGAGCTTGTCAATGTTTCTCGAAAATCTCTTTACCAAGTGGTTTGGTAAAGATGTCTACAACATTCTCTTTGCTATCACAATGCTGCAGTGTGATGTCACCAAGTAACACTCTCTCTCTGCTGAAGTGCTCTTTGACATCAATGTGCTTTTTCTTGGAGTGATATACTGGATTCTTGGCCAATTCTTGAGCTGATTGATTATCACAATATATTGTTGTTGCCTTTGATTCATCAAAGTAATTTTTGACAATAGTCTTCTGAGCCATATAGCCTCACATGCACTTGTAGTGAGTGCTCTATATTTTCTTTAGTCAAAGACAAAGAAACAGTTGGTTGTTTATTTGACAACCATGATAGCTAAGCCCCTTGACCAAGGAAAAATTCATATCCCTATGTCAATCTCCTAGTCTCATGATCTCTGGCATAGTCACTGTCACAGTATCCATGCAACCGTGGATGACTTCCTTTATATTCTATTCCAAACTGTCTTGTACCTGTGATGTATCTCAAGACTCTTTTAGCTATAGTGAGACTATTTTGGATTTGC
This sequence comes from Dipteris shenzhenensis, assembly GCF_047967505.1. Lineage (NCBI taxonomy): Eukaryota > Viridiplantae > Streptophyta > Polypodiopsida > Gleicheniales > Dipteridaceae > Dipteris > Dipteris shenzhenensis. Next base: position 8,534,077 of record NC_141611.1, on the reverse strand, counting down.
CATAAATTGTGCAAGTGAACTTACTACATAACAAATATATGGCCGTGTGATAGTTAGATATATAAGAGATCCAATGAGCTACCTGTAGTACCTGTCATTGATTGTAGGCTATTCTAAATCTTTTGTAAGTTTCCAACTCTGTTCCATGGGAGTGGCTGCAATCTCACAACTCGCCATATGAAATTTCTTCAGGAGACTATCAACATACTTGAGCTGACTCATTATTCTGTGCAGCATTACCATTTTGTGCATCTACATCATCAATCACATTTACTAGTTTATACCAGCTACTCATCTCATCAAAAACATCTCTGCTCACAGTAAACTTACGAGTAGAAAGGTTATAGCATCTATACCCTTTCTGCTGCAGAGAATAGCCAATAAAGATGCACTTCTCAGCTTTTGGATCCAACTTGGACCTCAACTCATCTGGCACATGAACATAGGCAATGTAACCAAAAATTTTCAAATGAGAAATATCTGGTTTCCTACCAGTATACATCTCCTCTGGTGTCATGCTATATATTGCTGCAGTGGGAGTCCTGTTCATTATGTAAACTACTGTAGCAGCTACTTCAGCCCAATAATAATCTGGTAGTCTTTTTCATTTAGCATGGCCCGAGATACCTCTCCAATATGCCTGTTTTTTCTTTCTACAAGTCCATTTTGCTGTGGGGTATGACTGCATGAATATTGCTGCTTTATGCCATGCTCCTACAGGAACCTTGCAAACTCATTTGAGAGGTACTCTCCCCCTCCATCTGACCTTAAGAATTTTATTTGTAGGCCTGTTTCTTTTTCAACCATAGCTTTAAAAGCTTTGAAATGCCCAAACGCTTCACTTTTCTTTTTCATCAAATACACCCAAACTTTTTTGCTGTAGTCATCAATAAAAGTGATAAAATAATGACAACCTCCAATAGATGCCACACATCAGAGTGGATTAATTCCAATGGCTTCTTACTCTCTTAAACATGTCTAGGAAATGGTTTCCTTGCCTGTTTTCCAAATTGACAGGCTTCACATACCTTATGCATTTCTACAATCTTGAATTTAGGCAATCCTGCAACAATAGTTTGGGCTTGCATTGATTTAAGTCATTGTACATTAACATGACCAATGTGTTTATGCTAGATATCAATATCTGCAACTACCCCAGTCCCATGTGCAAACATTGCTACACTCAATTCAGGCATGTCTGCATCCAACGTAAGCATCCTGCCCTTCTTCTTTCCTTTTGCTATCAAGCAACCATTATTATTCATATCCTCATTAAAGCATCCATGAGGATTAAATCTGACCTGCAAGCCCTGCTCAACCATTTGACCAACAGAAACCTTGGTGATATTCGGGACATGAAATACATTAGACAAGTATTTCTTTTTCCCATCCTGCATAGACAAAGTAATTTTACCAATCTGCACAATAGGATGTGCAGTCATCACCAATCTCCACAAATCCTGGTCTTTCCATTTTCCTTGCATCCTGCATCCATTCTGCATGACCTGTCATGTGGTTTGACGCACCTGAGTCAACATACCACACATCATTGCTTTCTTCTGCACTTGTCATAGAATTGGTCATGTGCTGCACCATAAACAGATGCTCATTTTTGTCATCACCCTGTCTACTAGAAGATGCATGATTCCCTTGCTACAATTTTACATTCATGATGTCATTCTGCTTTTTATAGCAGTCTTTAGCCATATGACCCATTTTACCATAGTAGTAGCAATCAACATTGCTGTTTGCATTTTGGCCTCTCTGCCATCCACCACGACCTCTTTGGCTCCCCTTGCCTCTAGAGTTACCACGTCCTCCTCCATAGGACTGGTTTTCTTGAGTTTGCTACATATTTTGTTTTCTACCACGGCCTCCAAATCAGCCTGCTCTACCTCTGCCTCTACCTCTTCCAGCATTTGAGTAGAAGACAGTTTCTTTTGAAGTTCCTCCTGAAGAAGATGCACCACCATTTCTCTGCTCTTTAGAAATTAGAAGAGCAAACAACTCCTTAAAATTAGGAAATTTTTCACGGATGGCAATGGATGTCCGGAACTATGCATAATCCTTTCCTAGACCATTCAAGGTTACATAAATTAAATCATCATCTTCCACTGGTGACCCAATGGAAGCAAGTGCATCTGCAGTTTTCTTCACCTTCATGTGGTAGTCATTGATGCTCATATTTTCCCTCTACACATTGTGCAACTCCTACTTGAGCTGCATTTTCCTGGCTTGCATATTGTGCTATACATTTTTGCCAAAGTATCCCATGCCTCCTTTGGCGTACTTGCATCCTGAATATGCACAATCATAGAATCTGAAATACTGATAGACATCTAGTACATACCTTTTCTGGCTCTCTCATGCCATCCTTTAAATGCCTACATTTCCTGTTGATTGGGAACATTAGGAAGAACTAGTTCTTCTTCATTTCCTGTAATGAACTCCCAATAGCCTTTTCCCATAAGGAAATTCGTCATTCTAAACTTCCATGCTTGGAAGTTGATCTTGTCAAGCTTTTCAATGACAATCTGTGGAAGAGAATCAGACGCCATTATAGAACACTGCAAAATATTCTGTCACTGCAAAAAACACAGCTTCTGCCTCACAAGGGAAAATCTGCAAAACTGACGAAAGTGGTATTTGACCACATGGTCACTTCCTAGTGATGATTTTGCATGAACAGGCAATAAGGATGATTCTGTAACTCCCAATATCTCTGTGCACAGGCATACAATGCAATTTCTGTGGCAACTTTTCACCGACCTGTAGAGCAGTGGTCGCACAGCAAAAACAAGGCCTTTTTCTCAGTGCCTACGGAGAACTTCCGCCTCCAAAACGGGCCCCGAAATGCCCTCTTGCCACACCACGAAGGGCGTCTCAATCTGAGACAATGCACTCTTGCACTTTTTGGCTGTGCTACCTATAGAGATTTGCTCCCAAACTCGAAAAAGGAAAGCAACACTGGTCCTCTTACCAGGACACCATGAACTTGGTTTGCTTTCTTGAGCTCCTTACCATGAACCAGGCTCGGATATCATGTAAAGATAGTGGGAGAGAAGGAAGGAGTCTCACTTGCGGCTTTCTCACATACACAATGGGGGAATACACACAAAAGTAGAGGTTGAAAACAGTTTTCCTCTTCTTAGTTGTGAAAGCCAAAAGAACTCTAGTACAAAGAAATAGAAGAACCCTATATGTGGGTCTCAAACCAAACTCAACTAACTAAGGTGGCATACTAACATGATTGTGAGGGCGAATGGATGGTGGGTGGATGGCTAGGTTATCGCTGCATGAGAAGGGCTCGAAATAACTCACCGTGTGAGGATGGGAGTAGGGTGGTGGTCGATGGAGAGGGAAGAGGATCTTACATAGGGCTCAGAATGGGGAAGAGGATGGAGGCTAGATGTGAAAGAAGAAGAATGAGGGGGTGGAGTGGGTTTTTATAGGAATGGGTGTAGGGTTAGGGTCAAACCCTAAACTCTTCCTGGGCCATAGCTTTTCATGGTTAGCTCGGATCGCTCTTCTCTAAAAAGGTGAAATGTTCGAAATTGTGAGCTCTAGGCATTCGTGTGTTGAGATATCGAGCTCCACTCATGATAAGCTAGGGTGACCGTTGTGCATTTGTCACTGACTTGTTAGCTATAGATGCAGTTGGTACACCGCCCATGAATAATGGCTGCATGACAGCTATCTTTATGTACTCTAGTTAGTGGCTCAGTTAGTATGCCACCTAGGTTGGCTGAGTTTGGTTTGAGACCCACATATAGGGTTCATCTATTCCTTTTGTACTTAGAGAGAGTTCTTTTGGCTTTCACAACTAAGAAGAGGAAAATGTTTTCAGCCTCCACCTTTGTGTATATTCCCCCATTGTGTATGTGAGGAAGCTGCAAGTGAGACTCCTTACTTCTCTCCCACTCTCTTCACATGGTATTAGAGCTCAGTTCGTGGTAAGGAGCTCAAGAAAGCAAACCAAGTTCCCAGTGTCTGGGTAAGAGGATCAGTGTTGCTTTCCTTTTTCGAGTTTGGGAGCAAATCTCTACAGGTAGCACATTCAAAAAGTGCAAGAGTGCACTGTCTCTTATTGGGATGTCCTTCGCGGTGCAACGATAGGGTAGTATATGCTACGGCAAGGGTGAAGCCCTTGGTGATATTATTTTTTTGATTCGAGGCCATTTCAGGGCCGGTTTTGGTGGTGGAAGTTTTTTGCAAGCACTCAGAAAGGTGCCCTGTTTTTGCTGTGCGACCACTGTTCTGCAAGTTCGGTGAACAGTTGCCGCAGAAATTGCATCATATGCCTATGCACAGAGATATTGGGAGTGAAAGAATCATTTTTATTGCCTATTGATGCAAAATTGTCACTAGGAAGTAATTGTGTGGTCAAATACCACTTTCATCAGTTTTGCAGATTTGCCCTTGTGAGGCAAAAGTTGTGTTTTTTGTAGTGACTGAATATTTTTGCAGTGTTCTGTAATGGCATCTAATGCTCTATGGATAATATCTTAGTATTACTTCCATATATTTAGTGCTTACAGACATGAAGGGTCACCATCTGTTAGGGGTACCTCTTTAGATCTACGCATGGGTATGAGAATAGGAATGAGGTGTTGTGTGGTTGATGTTGCAATCAATGATTTGGGCTATTGCTATAAGATTATCAAGATGTCTATTACTCTTTGCGTATCCATTTGATCTATTCTCTACAATTCAATAACATTGTCAACTTTTTCATTATGTTTCAATGATGATATTTAACGCAATCTATAGTGTTATCATAGCATTCAAGATCCGGTGCAATACTATCGAATGTTTATGAGTTGTCTGCTAGAAGTTTCTTTATTTTTTGAGTGATGAAAGCAGTAGCAATATTGGTATTGAACCCTAAAACATTGGATCATAATATACTTTCCTTGCAGCCACCAATTTGTCTCCCATATCTCATTATCAACTCATGTATTGTCTCCACATGCTTTCATTTTATGTCTATTGAGTGTGCTACACACATAATCAATACCCTCATATGTATGCCCAACATACAAAAATCCAATTTCAATCTTAGTGAAGATTCAATGACAAACTAGCATTAAGAAAAATGAGAACTTGAAGACATTCTTATTCTCTCACAAGCAATTATCAACTTGTATCGTCAAAATTGATGATAGGTGTACACCATGAATTGCCTACATAATGGATTTCACAATTTGATTGCTATCATGTGGATGCAAGGAATCGATCCATTTTTCTACAAAAAACTTCAAATCCATGCACTAATACTCTGGACAAATGCATCTTTAAAAGTGTTTTCATTGTAGCTTAGGTGGAGTGGCAAAAACCCAAGGTAGTGTTATTGTACTTTGATCCATCCCATCAACCATAAGGTACATGTACTTGTCTAGATGCGAAATAGCTTGCTCCTTCCAAATTGCATATTTTGTTCTTGCATGCCAAAGATTTCCATGATGATACTATTGCTTCTTTTTATATAAATCCTTCTTTGTGGACTAGGTGCACTCTCAATTGCTTGTTTTAAATCACCATACTCATTGTGCTTTGACATTTTTAGACATCAAAATTTCTTCTACCAAATAGTTGTATGAGAAGAAAACACCCTTTGAAACCCCTGGCAATGTCCTGGGGGGGGGGGGCATTGCCCCGCCCCCTACCCCCCTTCATGGAATGGGTATAAGCACACCTGCATCCAAAGCATGGCAAAAAACAATCCGTGAAAAAAAAGATCAGGCTCCACATGCAACAAATTCTTCCATGCTTTCTACTGCAATCATTTGACTGCCTACATGCATAGGATCTGGAGTATCTTGCTTTTTTGTCCTATAATGAGATCTTTTGATGTTGTCACTACTTGTCCCCTCTTTTTTAGGGGACAATTTTATAGTTTCTTGTATATAATGCAAATGGCTTGCAACAAAAAAAAAAAGAAATAAAGTATGTTGCCATTTCTAGCTCCTCTTTCTCGCATGTTTCTTGTTTGTGCCACCCTTGTTATTTATATCTTGGTCCCTTCTCTTTCCTCTCCCTTGAGACTTCCACGTCTTGTGAACTTCAAGAAGTGATCCTAAATTGTTAAGGTGGGAGTAGTTCATTGACTCTAAGAGGTTCATCATTTTCAAAGATGCCAAGGATCTCAATCAATGTCACATCCGATGTAGTAGTGTCCACCATAGTGATGTCTACAAGGAGCTAATGTTGTTTCATCACAAAGTCTAGCAAAAGTACCTTCTACAAACATGAAGATAAATGTATCATTGATGTGAAAGGGTTTACACCAACAGCTATTGGGAGTAGTTAGTTGATTGACTCTAAGAAGGTCATCATTTTCAAATATGCCAAGGATTCCAATCAATGTTGCATCAAATGTAGCAGTGTTCATAGTGATGTCTCCAAGGAGCTAATGTTGTTTTACCAAAAAGTCTACCAAAACTACCTTCTACAAATATGATGATCAATGCATCATTTATAGTTGGATATGCGAAAGAGTTTAGAACTATAGCTATTAAGAATGGGTCCTCCTTGTCTTTCAATCTTGTTTGCAAGAACTAGAAGAAAAGGGTACTATGACATCCATCTCAAGACATGGAGGATGTGTAATAAGACCATGCTAGTACCAAAAGAGGAATTGTTTGAGGACTTGGGTGATGAGGAGTTTGTATCATATGATGGCATGGATACTACCATACAAAACCCACACCCCTCTCTCATGAAACACCTCATGAGCTATTCAAGAAGAAGCGAGTAGGCCTTGGTCACTCCATAATGCCCTACCCATCACTTGTAGACCCTAATGACTCAGAGAGAATGAAGGCAAGTTTGGACTAAAAAAGGGGCCCTATAGAGTGGAGATATGGAAGAGTAAATTTGAATATAAAATTTGGTTGGTGTGGAGGCTAGGATGTGACATCATTCTTCCATTTTTTCATTCAAATAGTCCAAATTCTTATGCAACTCTCCCACTTGTTCCCTTAATTCTCTATCACGTTTTTGAATTGTATCCAAACTTACCAACATATTTTCTCAACTAGAATTGGCCCAAATCTCTTGAAATTATACCCTTTCATCCAACTACTACCCTCCTTTGATCTCCCATGTTTCCCTCTTCCGTCTTCTTAACTTTCGAGTTCCCTTTCACCTCCTCTTATCTAGAACCCAATTTCAAATCTCTTCTTTCTTTTGACCTTCCTTCTTTGTCTCCCCTTGTCTTTTCCATCATGATCTTGCCATTCTGCACCTTTACCGTGAGTTCATCTCCCTCTCCTTTATCTGCTTTCTGTGAGTATCTATGCAAAATCTAGGGATTTGGGTTTGGAGTTTTTACTTCAAATATATGTGAAGTTTCCTTATATGTGTTAGGCTTTGTATAGAGATGATACAACCACATTCACATCAAGGATGGTGGTCATAATGGAGTGTCTTAGACTTTGGGTAACATATAGGGATCAATCCTCCACGAGCGCACATGGGTAACTTCATTTTTTGTTTATGCCATATGTCATTCAACCTTGCTAAATTTCTTTAGTGCTCTTTCTTTTCCCGATCCTCTTCGTTAGTTTACTTCAGACCTTTTTCTTTTCCTATACTTGAATCGATTGCTACTTCTCTATATTAGACCTCCTCTCTTTTACTTCAAACGACCTCTTTCTTTTCCTATACTTGAATCGATTGCTACTTCTCTATATTAGACATCCTCTCTTTTGATAATGATCTGGGTTCTGTTAGACGAAGGTCATGGTGTAACCTTTTGCTATGAATTGGCCCTTGAGTGGTCTTTTGCATTTGTCTCATTGATGGCTCTAGCCATTGCTGATCTTGGTGAGGTTTTCTCAGATTGTTGATAAACATTAGTATATGTTGGCTTTTGCATTACCATTCTTTTTGTTGTTCTACAAACCCCTTACATTTCCTTCATCACTACAATGCCAATAGGACTGTAGTAGTTTGTGCACTCTATAAACCCCAATCAGAAGCTATGTCTTTGTTTTGCAATACTTCAGGGAAGACATCTTTCTGTAAGAAACCATTGTCATTCACGTCTGGACATGATTTTTATCCTTTGCAAGCCATTCAAAATCCATCTCGTCTTAACCTTGTTTTGTTTTATGCCACTGGTATCTCCCATAACATGTTTGACTCTACCACTATACATGTCCCTGAAGGATATGGCACAATGGACCATGTTCTAATGATGAGAGGAGGATGAGAGGAGACATTACAGTCATCTAGTATTCAATTCGTTTCGATGTTGTTTTCCATTCTTCTAGCTATGTCACAAAAGTTGCTAGTTCGTGGAGGATGCTTGTCACAAGTGCTATTTTTGACACACGGAGAAGCGTAACAGCAAGAGCTATAATAAAAAGAGGGAAGGAAAGGATGGATAAGATGCCTTAGCACCATATGGGCCCAAGAGCCTTGTAAATGTAAAGAGAGGGAGAGTGCAAAAAGGAAAAGGTTAGCCCTCCCTTCAAAAGGTGACTTGTATAAAAGACCAAATGGTTGACTTTGGTCTTCATTATTGTATGCAAAAGTTTGGAATACAAGCTCCCTCTTCTCTTTCAAGAGTATCTTTGGGCATTCTCTTGTTTCCCTTGTAGTGGAGTTGTGCATCCCCCTTCACTCTCTCCTTCCCTCCTCCTTCTACCTCCCTTCTCCCCTCTCTTCTCCCCTTCTCCCTCTCCTCTCCCTTCTCCCCCTTCCCTCTTTCTCTTGTGGAAACACATTGTAACAAATCGAGAGCCGCTTGAGTGACACATGCGGATAGTTCATGCTTTGCATTGCTCTCACAAGTAGTAGCTTGGAGTGGAGGCTCCACCGCATTCCTTCAAGATCCCCACGACATGTGAGTCACCGTTGAGACCACATCTTGGGCACCGCTATCGGGGAGCTCAAGGTATGCTTTTGGATTTCACTTACCTTCTCTCATCATTTACCCATTGCTCATTGTTTCAAGATTAATTTGGAGCTTTGATAATGGAGTTGTAGGAGAGGAATGAGTGAAGAAGTGTGTGTGTGGATGGGAAAAAAGTGAAAACTATCATTTTCTACTGGAAATCATTTTTTATCATAGGAAGCTCAACATGCTTGGATGAGTGGGCCGAATGGATTAAGTAGGCATGGAGAACCCCTTTGCTAGTATGTCCGTGGAAAGGGGAGGCCAGCAACAATCGGCCCTTGAGCCACAGATAGGGACTGGGACTGCCTTTGTGGACTCAGGTCCCACAACCTTCATGAGGCATCTTGATTTGGAACGCATGGAGGATGAAGACCCATAGATGAGGGACTTTGCAGGGTTGTTGGCTACGTAGCCCTACAAGTTCCACCTTCTCGTCCAATGTAGGGAACCTCCATGCAGATGCTAGTGACCGGCTCCCTCCTAGAGTCCAACAATTCACTCCCGCAGCTGCAGATCCAATGTATGAGGGAGCAGGCTTTTCAGCCCCAATGCTAGTACAGATAACCTAGTGGAACTCACCACCAAGGCTAGGCTTGAGACTACCTCTACGACCCATAAGGCCCACAATGATGCCACCTCCACTAGCTTCCCAAATGGTGCTATATGATGAGGCAATGTGCATCTTGGTGAATGCACTAGGAAGGGGGGTCGCCCCAACCTCGACTGCACCCGTATTTCCAGCAAGGGATCACCAATCCCTCAAGGAGTTGACCCATATCCATCTCCAAGTTGATGACTAAATTCCTTGGGGAAGGAGATATGGTCTCCCACATGGAGCAATTTGAGCAAATATGCGAAGCCTTTGGTGTTCCCAGAGATCTACAAATGGTTAATCCATTTGGCCTTGGTCTGGATGGCAAGGCAAGCCACTGGTATATGGCCCTTCACGTGAAAGATATGGCCCTACAAGCATTCATTGTAGGGTTCTTCCCCAATGGACATAAGTGGAGCCTAATTAACCAGCTATATGGTGTGAAACAGAATGACAAGGAATCTCTCCGGGACTACATCGCTAGGATCAAACACCTCGATTAGGGCATGACCACTTAACGGTTATGAATCCCACTTCCTTCGAACTCTGCAATAGCAAGGTGGCTATCCGTATTAGTGATTACATGATGGATAAGGTCGTTCATGACAAAACTATAACCCCATCAGACATATCACAATCGGTAAGGCCTTTTAGTCTGAAACCTACCAAGAAGGAGAACCACGAGCCCAAGGGCTTGGATATGAGTGAGTTGGCCTCAAACTTGCTAAATCAACTGGGTCAGTAGTGGAATTCATGGACCTCTAAGGAGACACCGAGTAAACCCCATTTGTTTCCAAGGAGAAAGCACATGTGGTGCGGGGTATGCAATGACAATCATCCCTCCAATGAGTTCCCTCACCTTAGGGTAAGGCAAGCGCTCTACTGCGCACATTGCTATAGATGGAGAAACCATGACACCTCCCAATGTCGATTCCCGAGGGTCCTTCCCCAATCGATTAATCAAGCGGGACCCCCATTAGCCTTGACGGCCCATGCCTCTTCAGCAAAGCTCCCTCTCTTTTGATGCTACTGGTCCCTTTCATTCTACCTCTATTGTTGGTTGCCTCTCCATCAACTCCCCCTCTGTGGCTGTGGACCCATCAACACAGCCTCAAGATGCCTCTCCTAGATCCAACATTTAGACCCTTGGTTCTGGATTTTTGGCTTAGCTCACTCCTATCCTTGTTGATCTCACCCAGGTGTCCTCTATGTCTATTGGCCCTCTCTAGGGCCTTGCTACTACTCAAGGATATTCTACAGACACTACTATTGCTCAGGGACACTCCACAAACACTTCTGCTACCTTCTTAAATTCCAAGGAAGAAACTTCTAGCTTTTCATTTCATCTTTGAAAAGACACTCTAGACCTTTTTAGGAGTTTATACTTTTGTTTTTCTTCAAGATGTAAGGGCTCTTTTAGCCACAACAAACAGCTTTGGTTCTATCTTTTTGATGTATCACATGATATAAAGCAGTAAAGACAAATTACTTTTCTTTCCCCCAAAAAAAAAACATCCTCCTTGTCACCCAAGCAAATGACCAAGTCACTACCCAAAATGGCCAAACCTATGACATGAACACCAACACCACAAACACCTCGAACGGAGTGTATGGAAACATCAGCAGACACATCAACCTAACTCAACCCTAGCAAGAAAGAAGGCCCTTCTACCACCGCATCCATCATGAAAACTCTTACAAAACCAAGTAGATCAAGCACGAGCCTTGACATACATCCTCCCACATGCACACTTTGACAAACGTCCATCAACAGCTTGCACAGAAGCTCTTCCACACAAATTGACAATGAATCAAGAAGCCGAACAACAAAACCACAAGCTCACAGAAAATGAGGAACATTTAAAGAGCCACTCAACGAAATGAACGAAACCATCCAACAAACTAGAATGCTTGGCCAGATCGGATGTAAACATGCACACAAACCCTATTGGCAGGATAAGACATGAGTGGTATGGGTAGTGTTCTTTACTAAAAATATAGTTGTAGATGTGTGAAAGTCCAATAGGAAAGCATGACATGATGAATAAAATCTCATTTGATGTGTATCTTCCAATGTTCAATGTTTTTTATAATTGACATGATGAATACAATCTCATTTCATGTATATCTTCTAATGTTTAAACCTTTTTTTTAATAACATCCATTTGAATTTGTAACATAGGTAAAAGGTTGTAATATGTGTACCTTTTGAAGAATATATTTGTCCAAAGTATGATGTTTGTATCAAATTTGCAAACTCTAGCAAAAACAAACAAAAACAAAAAGAATTAGTAGGTTTGGCATGGATTGCTAAAGTAATATAAAGGTTGCATGAGAAGAAGGTGCTAGAATCCATGCACAAGGACGAGAAAGACAAGGGGAAAGGGGAAAAAAAATAATAATCCATACATAACGTATGGTGGAGAGTCAGCATAACTCTCTCCAAAAAGTTAATAATAATAGGGGAATGTGCCTTTCCCCCATTTGGCAAAAGATCACCACCAGTGTTGGTGGTGTAACACATGGGAGAGCACATCTAGTGTTGGATGTGTTGCACCAAGTAGGTCAAGCACGAGCTCTCGACATACATCCTCCCACACACACACTTCGACAAACGTCCATCAATAGCTCACATGGACCCCCTTCTACACAAATCGACAATGAATCAAGCAGCCGAACATCAAAACCACAAGCTCATAGAAAACGAGGAACATTCAAAGAGCCTCTCAACAAAATGAACGAACCATCCAACAAACTAGAATGCTTGGCCAGATCAGATGTAAACATGCATACAAATCCTATTGACGGTATCAGACATGAGTGGTATGGGTAGTGTTTTGTACTAAAAATATGGTTGTAGATGTGTGAAAGTCCAATAGGAAAGCGTGACATGATGAATACAATCTTATTTAATGTGTATCTTCTAGTGTTCAATGTGGCTGATAATTGACATGATGAATACAATCTCATTTAATGTATATCTTCAAATGTTTAAAACTTTTTTTTATAACATCCATTTGAATTGTAACATAGGTAAAAGGTTGTGGTATGTGTACCTTTTGAAGAATATATTTGTCCAAAGTATGATGTTTGTATCAAATTTGCAAACTCTAGCAAAAAGAAACAAAAACAAAAAGGATTAGTAGGTTTGGCATGGAATGGTAAAGTAATATAAATGCGCATGAGAAGAAGGTGCTCATTAGAATCCATGCACAAGGATGAGAAAGACAGGGCGAAATGGGAAAAATAAAATAAAATCCATACATAACGTATGGCAGAGAGTCGGCATAACTCTCTTCAAAAATTTATAAAAATAATGGAATGTGCCTTTCCCCTATTTGGCAAAAGGTCAACACAAGTGTTGGCAGTGTAGCACATGGGAGAGCATATCCAGTGTTGCACAAAAATAAAGAAATCTTGAAATCTCATACTTACGTGGAATATCAAATGCATCTTTTTGGTTGCCAAGTTCACTTTATTTACTTGTTATTGGATTGATAATACGTGCAAATTAATAAAGATGATTGAATTTCAATTTCTAAAAAGGCAGTCGAACTCACTAATATGTTATAACAATAAAATGTTCAAAAATTACAATATGACAATGCCTAAAATTACAATATGAAAATGCCTAAAATTTTTACGACGACGCTCGTTTATGGTCCAATGAGAAGATGGCAAAAATCTAATATTGGTAGAGGGGGTAAACTAGGAACAAGATCCCAGCGAGATGGCCAAAGTCTGATATAGCTAGAGGAGGATCCCATTCCAAGGATCACGTTGGTGGGCCAGCCATCTCAGAGCAGTGATTGAATGTCAAAATAAGTTGGTAGAAATAACTAGAGGAACAATCAATTTAGATAAAAACATATAATACTAGTTGGATGAGTAACTAAAGAAGCCCATGGAGCACTTGACTAGCAAGACTCGGGGGGCAATAGAACTATAGTTACATATTTTGTGATAGAAAAAGGAAGGTGTTGACATATGTATGATGAGATTACTAAGTGCAACCATCATATTCATATGAATATTAAGATATGGCTCTACCTATGAGCATTAACCAATTGTAAAGAGAGAGGAAGCTGAATGGACAGTGCATAGGTAAGTGTAAGACTTACACCCTACCAGTGTACACAGAATCAAAATATCTCATGTTGGTGCCATAAGGTGTGATATAGCTCATGCGATTACAAAATTGGGCAAGGGAAGGATCCTACTGTTGTGGCATCTTTTTGAGACTAAGCATTGTAGGAGAGAAAGTGACTTGCTTGTCAGGGGTCTATCTTAAGAGCTCTGGAATGTCATGCAAGGGAAGTTGCTTCCATCGTCAGAGCTTTCGAAATTCTTGCTCTACAATTTCAGAGAGAAAATTGAAGTGGGTGCCTTCTTCTTTCAACTCTCATATATGGGCTACATCTAGACGTGGTTGTCCTTCCTTTGAAGAATAGGTCACCTTTATCTATAGCTTGTGAGTCTCCTCAAAATTGTCCTTCGCATCTTCTTGCTCAACCACTAAGCTAATACCATGATCAATGCTACATATGAGTTTAGGATGCCCAAGCTAGGACTGTTTGCATCCACAAGAATGATGTGGTGGTGCATCCTAGCTATAGGATATTGGGTCTATGCAAGTGTTTCCTTCTTGGTGAATAAGTTCTCATGCACGATTGAAGAAAAGGTGGGACTATCTGCAAAGATTGTATCATTGCAAAGACATTAAAGCCAAGGAGCCCTGTGCATAATGAAATTGTCTCTATAGGTATGGTTGTGGAAGAAACCACCTTGATTGGTCTTTGATTTGCTCATCCTCAAGGGCTCTTGGAGCCTCCTCACTATGGGCTCACTACTAGAAGGGACTTGAGCATGGCATTTTGCTGCACCCGCTCAAATGTCTGTCAAGAGGCATAGACAAATTTGAATGTCTTCAGGCTTCTGTGCTTGAACATTCAATGTTTTTGGGCATGTTTCTTCTCTTTTGGTTCTCTCCTTCGACAAAACCACATGGAGCTCCTTTTGCAGCTCTTCTCTTTTGACTAAGCTCGCTACTCTTTCATCCCATGTTGCCATCTCCCCTCCTGTGTCGGCAACATAGATGTCAACTTTCTGCACTGCACCTTCACCCTTTCTTACGTCCCAATTTCTATGCTTTGTCCCTGATCTCTCTTTGTCTCCTTCACTACCACTGTGATGGTCATACACTATCTCTCCTTCTGCTCAAAATGATTCTCGACATTGGAATTCCTCTAGAATGAGGGTCTAGCATTCTTGTTTGCCTCATTTCTATTCATCTTCCTAACCTTAGGTTGTGATCCCTGCTTGCAATTCTTCTAGAGAGGAGCTTCGAGCTCCAAAACAAGCCATTCAAATGCCGGTCTTTTATCGATCCTTTTCTCATGTTCATGACTGGCAATGGTATAGGTCTCCCAAAGCCAAGTTTTTGAAACAATATCCAACAAAACGTTTAGAGTTGTTTGCAGTGTCAAACAACAATCGACGTTATGTTCTTTTCCTTGCATGAGTAGCATCTTCTCTAATTGGACCATTTTTAAGCATTTCAACGCTATTTTTGGGCTAATGTAACTGGTCCCCAAAATACGATTCAAAATGTAAACTGCCGTGTTACATGCTTCAGCCCAGAAAGCCTTTGGCA
Organism: Dipteris shenzhenensis; assembly: GCF_047967505.1. Taxonomy (NCBI): domain Eukaryota; kingdom Viridiplantae; phylum Streptophyta; class Polypodiopsida; order Gleicheniales; family Dipteridaceae; genus Dipteris; species Dipteris shenzhenensis. The sequence goes on along the minus strand of NC_141611.1, from coordinate 8,518,927 downwards.
AATCTTTCCCTTTCATCATACTCCTGCCCATTTCGCAGATGACGTGCATCTTGCGTTCTGCTACTCCATTTTGCTATGATGTATGTGGCAGGGGTTTCTACCTCTTGATCCTGTGACTTTTGCAATAACTTTTGAATTGACTTGATGTGAACTCTCCACCTAGTCCTTCTGATTAACTTGTATTTGTCTTTCACTTTACGTCTTCCCTCACTTTCTATCACTCTTGAAGGAGGGGCAGCTCACTATGCATCCCTCGCTATTGCTACCTCACTCTCCTTCTCCCACTTTCCCTCTAAGACAATGACTAGTTACTACCCAACTTCTTTACTGAACTCAAATTCTGTCTTAGATCTCTTTTGTATGGACCACTGAAGGGAAAATCATTCGAGGAGGATATGTTACGCACATGGCTGCTTGATTTGAACTCAGTAGAAGAGGTGAATATCCTTAGCTTTCTTTTTCGCTTCTTTTAATCACGTACTTCTTATGCGAACGAGTTAAATTTTTGTAAAGGATATGGCGGTGGCTAGAAGCTATATTGAAAAAAATGGTGAAGATGAGGAAAGCCAAGAGAGAAAAGAAGAGTTGTTGAATGCTTACAAGTCGGTGGATGGACAAAAGCAGTAGAGCCTAATCCACCTTCACAGCCACCCTCATCCACGTTTAAAACACCCGAACAACACAATCACAAAGCAAAAGGCATCCATTCAACATTCTTCTCTCTATAGACCTCCTAAGACAACTCACACTTGGATACATTTTCTCCAGAGGCAGACAACCTCAAACAAAAACCCAATGGACTACACAGTTCAAGACAAGTGGAATTCTTGCTTTAATAACTCAGAAAACATTCAGCTTCAAATGCATCCAACCCACAATGTACATGAAGACTATCTTCTTGACTCTTCAAGACATCAACCCACAAAATGGCCATGGTCAGAAGTCAGACATCTTATCATGTCTTCCCGAGATCAGCATCAAGTACCAGAAATGATGCAGCCCGCCATTTTACTAAGCAATAGCTCATAGTCAACCATGTACAAGCCCACACAAAAGACACCTCAAGCAAAGACTTCGGCCTCTTTAATCTCATGCAAGCTCAACCACATTCTTGTTGCAGCTCATGATTTCTCAAACCAAGGTACTCCAGCTTCTATACATGCCGTGTCCACCCCATTCTCTCAGCCCACTCCTTCAATCAGTACACTATTAGCTAGCAGCTTCTCAAAGCTTGCTCTCTAAACACAAACATCCTCTGTCGTTTGAGTCCTCCAAGCCTCTACACTCGATATCCCACTCCCATCACGTGAACAGAGTCACCACTGTTGCCTTCCTTGCATACAACTCTGTCTTCTTCCCATGCGACCACCTCTTCTATCAGAAGGCTTCTAGCCCAATCAGTCTTCTCTCTTGGACCCGATGTATACACCCTCCCACAGTCGCTTTGGCCTCCCAAATAGCTCTCTTTCCATAGTCCTCCTGCCCACCGAACATGCTTCTTCCCAAGACCTTCAGTCGCTCACGGTTCTCTCACCACCCCTACGAGAATTATCATCTAAGGTCTTCTCCTCAGCCAGCCAAGAAGCTTAAAACTCCCATGCCCACCATCATCTTCTTCCTTCCAGCAGCTCTCTCTATCATTCAAGATACTCCAATGCGCAGAACAAGAGACCTCCATCGCTCCCTCTGAGCTCGCAAAGTCCTCCTACTCATACATGACCTCCGCTATCCTCCATGAATCTCTAGACCTGCGTAGTCGTCAAGCTCCTTCGATTCCAAAAGCTCCCAGCCTGCGCTAATGTTTCTTTTACCATAAAGTTTGGAAGACCAAAAAAATGAATATTTTATGCTAAAAGAGTTTTGATGACAAACACTATAACTCTTGTTCAATAAGGGATTGCGGTTTGAAGAGGATGCCTGAATATGTTTTGCTTGAATCCAAACATTGGATGTGCAAAATGTACTTTCCTTAAAGTGAAGGCACATGTGGATAGAATTTGAAGACAATGCTCATTACACAGTGATTCTATGGGGATAGGCCATTCAAGGTCACAGAAACTAAATCATCATCTTCCACTGGCGACCCAATGGAAGCAAGTACATTGCTCTTCAGCGATGTCATCAATTCCTCCCAGAGAAATGAATTTCTATTGTGGAACGTTCGATTGCGAAAAGTAGGAGGAGCAAACTGGAATACAACAACAAACAATAAAGGAAGTACTTGCAAAGCTCGGAAAGCATTAAGAAGAAGTGCACGAATAAGAATCAAATGAGAAAGTCGGAGGTATCCGATTTAGAGCTGCAAAGGCCAAGAGGCGACTGGAATTGGTAGCTGCAAGAAACCAAGAGGAGATGAGGGAGAGGAGAGGGACGATCAAAGGGAGAGGGAGGGGGAGAAGAGTCAATGGAGGGGACAATGATGCTATATTCAAGAGCCAGGGCTTTGTCAGGAGCAAAGAAGCACCGGCGTTGCAAGTATATCGGCTAGTGTGAGCATAGTTAACTAGTATGCTTGGCCAGGATGGGCGAGTAAGAGTTACGAGCCAAACAGTGGATAGATGTGGATATTGTAAGTAGGATACGTGAAAGCACTTGTAACGTATTTATGGGAGATGCAAGGAATCTAACTCGTTAGTTTCATGAAGAGATAAGTAGTTTTCAAATTCTAGAACTCGAGCAATGCATAATTACGATGTGACCATTTCTTAAAAAGATAGACTGTTTTATTCATAGTAGTTTTCTTCTTTTTAAAAAATAATACTTTGGAGACCGTGCAAGATGGTTGTCGAGAGTATTGTATCCTAACGGTCCAATGGTACCGTTTTTATTGATGTAATACTATTCCAATGTGTGAGCTTTATCTACGTTATTAGAAGTTTCCAAAAATTTGACTTTAAAATTCTCATCAAATGATGAGTAGCAAAATCGCATGCCATTTTTTTCAGTGGGTTCCTCCTATGTTGGGTGATCCTCCTGAAAAGGTATGTCGTGCATGCATATAATGGTTGTGATTTTGTCAATGAATTGAAGAGCCTCTTCTTCATTGATAATGCATTGGCCAAGACATTTTGTGATCTCCAGCTCTGTAGGCTTTCTCTGTTTGATTGAGTGGAGGAAGGCCAATAACAATAGTCTTGTGCGTGACGCACGGAGAAATTCATGTGATACATATGTCCATGTGCCCAATGCAATGATGATGTCAAATGGCATGGAGCGTATAATTCCACCTGATGTCTACACACGGGCGGTAGTTGGGCCAGGTCGCCAAATTGTATCACTAAATTTTGGTTGAATGGGTTGAGTAATGTGTTGTTGTTGACGTTCACTATTTGCTAGACCACTAGATCGAAAGTCATCCTTGTTAGCATGGACATTTCGTCAATGATAATTGCATCGGCTTCCTTGATAGCATTGTGCCACTCATCCGTCTTGTGGATGTATAATGGGTATTGATTACTACGGATGGGAATCTTGAATCGGTAGTGCACTATTGTGGCGATACTACTTAATCGTATTGCTGCTACTCCAGTTGACGCGGTCAATAAGACCATCTTGTTTTGTGAGATCAGATGCGAGACGTATCATCTTGTTACAAACATTTTGATTTGGTCTATGGGTCATGTATGTTCTGTGATACTTGTAGAACATGGTATCTTCAAGGCATGTGGGCCTTCCACAATAGAGGTCCACTGGATGCATGACCACATCGTTGTTTCTTGAGATCATTTGTTGACGCAATGCAGGAGGAGACGAGTCAACATAGTGAACGGACTTGTTCCTTGTGATTATTTGGGATCTACAAGCAATTGAGCACAGGCTCTGTCAGTGACACTGGTTTTGATAAGATGCTTGCTACTATAAGTTTCAATTTCAAAGTGCCGAGATTTTGCAACCCCAATTGTGCTGCATCCTTTGGACGAATGTTTAACTTTCCCATCATGGGCTCTACCTTCATTGCATATTTGAGAAGGTAGTGTGATATCGCAGAGCTCCTCACGTGCTGTATGTTCATGTGGGCTCCCCATAGGAGCAACAATACTGGATGGTAAGGAATGACATTTCAATGCTCGAACATAGGATGAAAGTAAAGCCATCTTTGTATGTGGGGATCTAGGACCGTCAGCTGTATGTCAAACGGAAATCCATACTTGCATGAGTGGTGTGCCGGTCCTATGTAGTAGCTTCTTCGAAAAATATGTAGTTGTTTTGATAGTACTAGATTACGCAGTGTTGTAGTCTGAGGCCATGCGTCATCTTGTCTGGGAATGTACGTAGCAATCTCATTTGTTACTCGTGCACAATCATCTTGATGAACCATAGTATGAGATGTGCATGCAGGGATCCCTTGTTTTGTATTTTGTGTCAAACAACGTGGTGCTCGATATGGTCTAGAAGACCATTTGATGGTAGTATGTATTTGCGCATGAATAAGTGGAATCGTGTATGAAAAATGGTCGTGCATTCAACCGGGCAATCTTTCCAGGAGGAACGTGTGTTGTGCTTTTTCGCGATGCTCTCTGTAGTGGTGATTTCTTACCATCGAGTATCTAATACCTCGTCTGCAGAGCAGTAAATGTCAAGAAGAAGTCCAGAAGACCCCAAGCGTCAACCATTGCTATTAGATCCTTCAATTGCCTTCGATGCCATGATGGTGTTTTGGGCATAGTTGATGGCATGTTGTATTGTAACACATGCTTGATTGCATCTTAACCAACAACATCTCGATTGCTCTTCTTGAACTGATTAATGTCATGCTGCAACAAACACATCATGTTGTTGCTATTTGCGATCATGATTGCCTGCTTCAATTGGTACATGATTAGCATGTACAGCTTGTACAATGTGTAGATTGAGAAAAATGTGCTTATTCTTAATTTGATGTACTTAGCGAATTGAATGGACCCTTCGTAGTTACCATGTGCAAATGGAAACAGGAAAGGGAACACTACAACCTGTATTGTCATGTCAGAGCAACCACTGTTGGTTGCCCAAAGGCCATTCACTTGGAACGATGCCACTCTCTTGGATAGCATTTCTATGGCTCGTAGTTGTATTGATCCAAACTCTTGCGTGTCCTTGGTTTGAAAAGCTTGCCGGTTCTACCACGTTCTGCAGTTTTGATAGTTCCGACTTTGATTCTGCTATTGACATCAACTCAAATGGCATTGACTCTTCGTGTACTTATAAAATGCTTGCAATAGTTTCGGGAGGCAAGATGCACATGCCTATCCTAAGATTTGGACGCTCAGCCATTGTTTTGTATTTCTGCACAATCGGGTTATTTATTATGTTGTATGCCAGAATGTCCGAGAGCTCAGTTGCTAGCATCTCTTGTACAAGTTGCATCTATTGTTGGTTTCATCCCCACGAAATCAATGGATTGCCCAACAACGATCTCCGGTCGAGCATGCCTTTGGCAATTGCATTCGTTGTGGACATTACTGAAACTAATATGTCTACCATGCTTAGTAAACAATTGACGCATGTAATCTGGTAGCAGTTGAACCACATATGCAGAGCGCTGTGTATTTCATGAGCAACTGTGGCATGGCGTGCATGTTACGTCGATACCTGATTCCTCACAAGCATCAATTAGAATAATGTTGCTCAATGTTGCCACGTGGGTTGAAATGTTGGCAGAATTTAGGACCATAGATTTATGTTGCTTCACATGTAGTGATGTAGCGCCGCATATTCCGCAAATGTCTATCGATGAGAATATTGATGTGCAGTCAGACATCAATTGACCGAGCGCTTGTTCGATCATGGGCCATGATGAAGAGGAGGGCCTTAGGGAGAGTTTTTCAGATATCAAATCATTTTGCTTTGCTATTGATCTCCTCTCATGGAGGGTTCTATGATTCTTCCTGCATGTAGTTGTTGGAGCTTCGAGGGAGGGAACGCATTGCCGCCGTGTCACAGAATGTCTGTTCTCATTCATTGTAACTATATCTAGAACGACATCATGTTTTTACTATGTATGTATATGGCTAAAGTTTTTACATTCTATACCAAGAAAAAATCATTCGGATAACAGTCATTAAAGCTTGACAAAATAGATGGAAGTGAAGCGTATAATCCCTTGGTATAAAAATTTATAATATCCAAGTTGGGAAGGTTTGTTTCTTTTCTTTCGTAAGAACATCATATTTGCATTACAAGATATGTAAGAGATTCTATGATGCGTACCTCTCAAAAAATATATTTCATCCAACAATGGGCTCGTATCGAAGTTGTGAATTGGCTCGTATTAAACTTGTCAACCCTATCAAATACAAACAAAACTGCGAGTAATCAGATGACTTGGTGGGCAATGTTAAAGACTTATAAATGGCAATGCATGCAGAAGAACATGGGAGTGTGTAAAAGGTGGCATGAGAGAGAAAAAAAATAAAGCCATACATAATGTATGGCGAAGAGTCAGTACAACTCTCTTCGTAAAATGATAATCATAGGGAAATGTGCCCTTTCCCGTTTAGTAAAAAATCGTCTCTAGTGTTGGAGACGTAGTATGTAAGAGCACATCATAATTTCGATGCATTGTGCAAAAAACATGGATTGGTGTAATAGCATACTTACGTGCAAGGTCTGCTGTGCCAATTTGGTCACCTGATTCGCTCCGCTTATTTGCTATGGGATTCACACTGCCTGCCAATAATATATAATTGAAACATCAACTATTTAGTCATGTGAAAAGAACTACGGAGAAGAGAACATATTGGCGAATACCTGCAAATACCATGTGTCATTTGAGCAAACCTTTGTAGGAATACCCCAAAGCATATGGAAGGTACATGCATATTCTTACATGTTATTGAAGGACACATCAGCACGTAAAGCTTCGAAAAACCATTGGAAGAAAACCAAGCATGTCATCACTATTGAGCGCCATGTGCCACGAATTCTACCTATACTTAAAAAGTATATTTAACCGTCGCACATATTCCCTTATACACGCATGAATGACAAATCCCATGTGCCATTTCAGTAAACCCTTCCGAGGATACCCCAACACAGATGGAACTAACACGCATTCTCTAATAGACGATTTAAAAGGCAAGAACTACTACGAAGAGAACAGACACATTGATTGGCCAACACCTACAAACCCCATGTGCCATTTGAGAAAACCCTTGTAGGGATACCTCAAAGCAGATTGAAGATGTAGCAATCCTGTTACAAGATATTCAAGGAGACTTCAGCATGGAAACATAGTTTCAGACATATACCCTATCACATGAACCCCATGTGCTATTTGAGCAAACCCTTACGGGGATACCCCAAAGCAGATGGAAGTAACACATTCTTTAACAACCCATCTAAAAGAAAGGAATTATAAAGAAGAGAACATATACATTCATTTAGCAGCACCTGCGAATCCCATGTGCCATTTGAGCACTAATATATTCTTCAAAAGGTACACTAAATGGTAAAGCATCACCAAACTAGAAGTATTAGTCTTCGTATTTTTTCCTGGTTCTTTTGTGTAGTTGCAGTCATAAATGAAGCTATGGAACTAAAAAGTATGGCCAGTAAGCACCTCCATAATAACAAAGTATACAATCACCAACCAGGGCACAATCCCAGTGCAAAGGAAGAAGAAGCCTACTTTGCTCTTACCTGTGCATGTTGTAGAGCTCTGTCTTGAGGTCGAGGATTCTTGTAGTCATGTTGATCTCGTTCATGTCCGATAGGATGGCCGTGCTTGAAATGCAATGTCTACAACCTAAAAATATGAGAAGATAGAACTTGTGGTCGTGCCAATGACAAAGCAAGGTTCTCTATATCACACAGAACCCAATCCCTAACTACCAACACAATTCGTTGGTGTCATATGGCATCCTACAACTCGTTTGTCTCTTTCTCTTTTGTTGAGCGTAGCTTGTCTTGCGTTACCACTATTAAGCTTAGCTGGTCTATCTCCTTGCTATGTATGGTCACAAATAGCTTCTACTATCACTTTCTAAAGCGATACATCTTTGTGGTAGTGAAGATTTTTGCAAGGAGTCAAACATTACTGCCGTCTTCTACATTGATCGACAGTCGACCAATCCCACATGCACCCAAAATCCAAATTGCAACAAGTACCTTCTAGACATGCCATCTCTTGGTGATCTCCTCATCATCATCCTCATCCCCAATCCCACAGCTCCCAGTTTCTATCGCATCAACATCTACAATTCAACGAATAGAAAGTTTCTTTATACGATGTGCCTCTTCGCCATGAACAACAACCAGTATGCTCTCCTTTGTCATCCTCCTGACATAGTCCCCCTTTTCTCTCTTCCTGCTCTTGCATGCACCGTCTCCATTCTTTGCTTGCCTGATCTTTCAACCCATTCCTCTTCACATGGACGCAGGCTTGATTTGTTTAAATTCGTTTGTTTCCTCCAAAGTGAAATTTGTCTCGCCTCTTTATGTTTTCCCTTGTTCTTCTGATTTTGCAGGTCACCACTTACATAATTGGAAGCAAGAAGATGATATGGGCATGGGAAGAGTGGAAGCTTGGGCTTGTCGTAGACAGGTGGAAAGACAAGTCATGGAAGAATTTTAGTTTCTTCCGAGCCTGCCTATGAGAAACACTCAAAATCTCTATGAGACAAACCTCTCATGAAGACCAACGCTTACACGTAGCGAAGGGAAAGGAGACTTCATATAAACCAGAGCTGACAAAGGTCTAGGTAGACCTTTGGTGGAGGCATTGTGGAAGGGCTGGAAGAGTGGATTCAAAGGCACACGCTTACGTTGGTAAAAGTTCAGTGATGGCAGAGTGCAAAGTAGGAAACCTGTGATAGAATTGGAGTTCAAACTAGGAAATCTACGTAAGCTTATACTTACATCCTCCATAATTTTATATTTCACCTAATCATTTAGATACCCCTCTTGCATGTTTCCAACAACAACTTGTCTGTAGTGTTGAAGCTTCTGGCGTAGTCCTCTCTATTGCATCTCGAAGCCTCTGCTTCCAATTGTAATCCAAATAATCCAACGATGGAACAACAACAATCGTTCCACTAGGTCAAACGCCATGAATGCAAACGTCCATAGCCTAATCACAAAAGTCCAATAGCCTTTGCTAGGTCCAGTCCAGAATTTAGCTGTCAAAATATTTGGAAGTTCTTGGAACTCTACATCACAACAGATTTCGTGAAGATGATTTTCAACGAGAGATGAGGACTTTCTTCCTTCCAAAGCTAATATCACGCTTTGGCCATAAAGCACCTTCTAAATCCACACAAAAGAGTGAATTACTCATCGCAATTGTAAGCCGTGAACCAGCATGCAAAGAGTAGGTCCTAGATCAAGATGCGAGCTGCATCTTGAATCAGTAACCACGAATTGAAGGTTGCACCTTGCACGCAATTGCACATACGGCAAATTGGCTTTCTCATGACCAAGAGCGATCACCATATTTTTAATAAGCCTCTACGGGCAATGAAACCAGTGGACCGGACTAATTGAAAGACAGGCTGGTTTTATTTTGCCTCTAGATAATTTATGTGCAGGTCATTGTGAGGCTGGGGCAGGGAAGACTTGGCATTTGAAACAAGGAGGTGTGCAATGTAGTGGAAAAGGGTATGCTTTTTTCCATATCTTACCTCTTGCACATCGAGAACATCTAAAATCAATCACCTCCCCTTGTGCGGATAAGAAGAACAACAAACGTATAAAACCTTAAGCGAACAGTTGGGGACGGATAGCAGCTCGAGTAGCCTGCAAGAGAAGGTTTAAGTTTGGAGAGAGAAGCTGAGAAGCACCTGGGGTAGCCACAACCAACTGGTTGTAAACGAGCAGGTCCTATAGTACCTTTGGAGAAGAGCCCAAGTTTAGCAATCAATGAAGGAGCAGCTTCGTTCCCGAACAGTGAAAGAAGCGAAACGTCAACGAACTAAACGAACTGCTGGGAGTTCTGCAAAGCAGCTTATTATGTAGTAAGATCTAACGATTCTATGTTTTTTTATTAGCATGATGGAAGGTACATTGAAAAGCGAAAAAACAATGTTATTTCTGTAAGTGCGTTATTTTTGGAAACTGCAGATCTGAAATCTAAGGGTTAAATCTAACGGCTTACAATGCACCACATGGTTTCACACGATTTTAGAATGTGTTGAAACGTTCTAGTGCTGGCCAAGTAATAATAGGCCCGTTGATCTAATGGCTTAGAATGTGTCACGTGTCTTTATAGGATTTCAGAGTTTCATATGCTGGCTAAGTAAAAAAGCACATGCGGCAACACCAGAGCAAACACCTAACCACACACAAGACACGTGGACCCACTAACAGCATCAAGCAATCACAAAACACTGACAAACTGAACTACCGCCATTCAAAAACCCATGCGCAACTTGTACACAGCGGACAACTAACAGTCCGACTAACCAAACCAACCGAAAATTGAAAGTCCCAACCGACACGTGTCAATCAGTTGGCGCCGCCAACCTGGGAAAATGCCTGAGGTCGGCAATTCCCGTTGGGATGTGGCCAACAGCGAGCCGGTTCCCAACCACTACCTAGAGGGAAATGCGGACCCGAGGCATTTCCCTCATAGCATGTGGCTAATCCTCAGTTCTAAAATGCTAGTTGTATATTACTTGTCAACAGGAGGTGTCATGCTTCACTACTGGCCTCTTGTCGATCCTGTCAAAAGTTGCCGCTCCAAATTGTTATATCCCGCAGCAATTAGCCGTCGCTTCTTCATATCTTGCATGGACCCGGCAATACGCTCGACTGTAAGTTTCCTGCCCTTCTCGATCGCTTCTTGTTCTGCAGCTATTGACTTTTGAAGCATCTTGTTGCGCTCACGTAGAAATTGTGCACTTGCGAAGTTGAAATCCCAGAAAACATTGCACTTATGATATATTCTGAACTTGAGGGTGGATTTGCATAACCAGTTTGTCAAGTAAATGTTGTCTTGTCTCTCTGATTCTGTTCATCTAGCAGAAGGAACACAAACGGAATACATTTTCTTTTGTATACTCCAAGAAAGAGACGCAGCTCAATCTGACGGATCAAGCGCCCGCCGATTTTGCTTCTCTCAAAGGAATCCTTCTTAAAAGAGTTCATGATGGAGCAGCAGATTCTTCCTATTACAGTTTTGGTGCCCTTCACGATGCGATCCTATCATTTGAGCGCTATATGCACGAAACAAGGCGATCAGATTTCACATTCTTCAGGGATTTGCTTCCCCATATATATAAGTGGGCTTTGATGCATGAAGACGCAGATGGGGACATCACACTGTTGGAGGCCGGTTGTGTTGGGAAAGTGCATTTGACCAGGCAAAGAATACGAGTTGTTTTAGCTAATGCATTTTTCTTGAACACTCTGTCCTTGAAAGATAAGATGATATTGGAGAATAGGTTCTTTGGAGATATCAGCTTGCTAGCCCTTTATAATTCTAAAGACAAGGTTGCGGAGCAGCGGATTCTGTGCTTACTTGCGTATTTCGCACAGGCTGTAGACTTGCAGGCCGAAGAAGTAGTATGCTTTGAGCGGCACAGGCTGTATGAATCCTGCCCAGATTGGGCTTCTCTTGATGTTAAGATCGATGTGGGACATATCAGGGTGCACACAGAAAGAATGGAGAACTCAGATGCGATGGGTTTTATGGACTTTGCAAACAAAGCCTTGCACATTCATAGGATCTTACCCTCTGCCACTCAGGAGGAGATCCTGTTCAGTACTTGCCCTGAGGCATTTGTGGGCATTCTGATCAGCGAAGAACTGCAAGACACAGAGATTATAATCATAAGAAACGTGAGGAGATTTTCCCAGTACAAAGGATACTCATACAATTTCACATTTGAAGGCTTTTATCCAGCTCTGAGAGTGCATGACATTCTGGCCGTAGATGCAACCCCTGTCATGCATTTCACCAAAGCTAAGGTGGATAGGGATTTGAACAAGGCTTATCTTGCCTTTGCTGCAGCTTCCGAGGGAGGTACCACAAAGATTGCCACCTCCCATTGGGGATGTGGAGTGTTTGGCGGTGAGAGGCACTTCAAGTTCCTGCAACAAGTCTGTGCCAGTGCATTGGCGAATGTCTCCTTGGACTACTCCACATTTGGTGATTCCCATGTAGCCAGTTCTTTCAAGCACTTGCTGGACATTATTGGCTCGCAGCAGCTCACCATAGGTAGGATTTATAGGGTTATTTCAGGCTTTAATGGAAAAAACGGAAATTTCTTTGACTATGTGACTAGAACTTTGGGTGCAGGTAGTCAGGCAAGCAGGTAAGCCTAACATAGGGAGGGTCAATGCTACCATCTCAGACTTTAAGTGAGCCAGGGGGGACTTATTTTGCCACCTTGACTCCAAAAGGTTTACCAAAAGATGTCGTATGCTTAGTACCAAAGGTGGCAGGGCGAGTGCATTATAGTTTCACCTTGTGCTCGACATTGGAACTGTTTGACGAAATTTGTACAAAGAAAATCCTATCTTTCACAATCACTTTGGCTGTAAAAAATGTTCAAGAACATCGCGCTTTTTTATTGTCTGTTTTCTTGCTGGTATGATGAGAGTTGTCCTTGATTGTGTGTTCTTGCTTTGTATGAGAAGAGTCGCGTTTTCCATTGTGAATATATGATTCGGGCTCCAATGCCTATTTTACTGTTAGGTTTATTCAAATTGTGGCAGAGATGCACGAGAACTGCTCTTAAAATCACAAGGTTTTTGTTTTGCCAAATTTAGATTGCCTGCTTTGTTTTCGGTCATGCTGTGGCTCTCATACATGCATGTCTTTATTGAAGTGTTCTGATACCAATGTGATTATAGGAGTATTCCTTAGATTAAAGTCTGCTTTTAAATATACATTGAACACATCTGTGAGCCTTGCTCTTCTGGAGCAGTCCAGACTCATGTCTAAACGTTTAGCCTGTATACTGTACATCAGGAGATCACTCGTGAATGAAAAGGAAATTCCACTCTCGATTTTGTTTGGAGATAGTGCATTTTTCTGTTCATGCAATTTTTGTACCAACAGGATGGCCTCTTTCTCAAAATTACACTTATGAAAAGAGCATTGGGGCACTCTTGAGAGTTCTTGGAAACCACTAAAATCCACACCTCGAACGCAATGACCATGTCCCCACCAGAAATACACGTGCAGAACCATCTACGTCTTCAACAGAACCTTTGAGAATTCATCAACAACATCAAACAAACTCTTGCCTGAGACTACATCATAAACTGTTATATCTGAAGCATCCACCCCAAAAATACCACCGACCACCCCTCCACCAGTAACAACAACTGCAGGAGAATCCCCACCAAAAGCACTAGTCCAAACAAAGGGCAAGATGCAAGAAACAACACTGAGACCACCAACAGAAACAGAAGCTCCACCACCTACATCTTATCAAAACCAGGAGCATTCTACCCTTAACAGTAACAACACCATCAAACTTCTTAAAATACAACTTCATATGTCTTGAACAACTTTGGGATTTCTCCTAAACTCATCATAAGGACTCACAAGAATAGATTGTGCTGCAACGATCTTCAAAGTACTGCTCTTATCATACTTCCTATAAGACGAAGACCTCCTATGAATAGTTACATATATCATCTTCTTCTGGGACTGACAAAGACGAAGCCTAGTGGTATGATGTCACACTGTTATTAGTCCTCCTTTTCCCTATACTAGTACTTAACAAAGCTTGTACAAGTTCATTCAACGATTTCTCACTTACATGATTCAGATTGACGCACACATGTAAAACAAAAAGACAATTATAGAAACAGCAGACAAAACAGCCTTTTTTTAAAACGGCAACAAAACACATAAACTAACATCTGTACATAATTATCGATGCTTTTCGAGAACAAGAACTTGGAATTCGAAATGCCTTCTTGAATGATAGGAAGATCATAGAATTAACCAATCATACGTATGAACAATGTCAACCTCGTGCACACAGACCTACACAAAAATCCTTCTTTTGTTTTTGTGTAGTTCTTACTCAGCTGCTCCAACACACCTACACATTTTTCCATGGACATTATTACTGCCTTTTTCTAATTTTTAGCTGAGGTTGATGTATTTCTTGTGCAGATCCTTACTAATCACACATTTTGAGTGTTTTTGTGAGAGTTTTTTCTTGCACGTCTACAATTTTAGTCGGGCACCTTCTACAAATCCAATGCATTGGTCTTCATCAATTCAATGATCAATTGTATCGTGTTTTTTTCACCATGACGCTTTACCAACTTAACATGATAGTGGCACCCTTTTGCATAAGGTTTAGCAGTAAGTGACACTTACTATGTGGACAACTAGTCACATTATGGTGCCATAATGATGGGATCTAGTGCATGGGGTGGACTCCATTTCATGGAAATATTTCACAACACATAGGATTGTCCAAGTCCTTACGATTTGATGATTATTTATTGGATCACTCTCTGCCTGCTAGCATGCCTCATGAGATTGGGATGCTCTACATGTCCACTAGGTTTTGGTACCCAACACAAAAGGGGATTCGATTTCTAGTTACTTTCATACTGGCTTTAGGAGCCTTGGTGCATCTAGGCAATAATGTGAAGACTTACAAGTAAAGAATGAGATTACTTAAGTTAAACCTGTGAGCAAGATACCAATAATCTTTGAGCATTATCTATGCCCTAATCGCTCACATGCACATTAGATAGGATACTACGACCTGTGACGATTGGTCTTAGTTCAAGTAGATTCCATGAGTCTAGCTCAAGTTATGACCTTAGCAAGTCTAGGGTATGATTAAATGTTCTGGTCCTAATTGTGAATTAGATGTTCTAAGTCGAATTGTGCATTAATTATGTGCACAAGTAGAGGGGTCATGGGTTTTGAGCCAAGAAATTCACAAGTTAGCAGCAGGCCAAATTGTGATCTACTAGGAGCATGCCTAGATTGTTTGTAATTTGATCCAGCATCCTATTTTTATGTTTTGGTCACATGCATGCATTATAAAGTATTGTGATTTGATAGATTCCTCTTTCTATTGACATTTTTCATGACCCGCATAGTTTTCTACTCATAAGTTAACGATTTCATGTCAAAAAAAATTCTAATAATCCTTGCGTTGATAATCTTGAGTTTTAACTCCATTTGCATTATTCTTGATTGACTATGAGATTGACACTACGGATATTCACTTGTCAAAATTGGATTCCTAACTCTTCTAATGTGGGAAGTGATTGTGACACTGTCTTTGTGGTAGGAGCATGAAAGAAGCATGAGGAATTTTTGCTGAGTTTTGGGCATCTAACAATGATTCTAGAGTTATCACAAAGTTTTGGCAAGACAAAGGTCATCTTTTAATATTGTTCTATTTATGGAAGCATTGTAATTCCTTCCCACAACTATAAAGGGGTAGTTTTTATTTATATATTTACCTAAGATTACTGAGGTCTCATCCTAACTTCTTGAATATTTTTGTATCAAGATTCAACCTTATTGAAATATGGAAATATGCCATGTGCTTTAGCTTTGATCCTTGTTCTCACTCCATGCGGCCTAGCTTTTTTGGGTTCCATTCTTTCAATTATTCATAGTTGTTAGACTATGTGTGATGAAGATGTGTCAGTGTTGTATTAATTCTAAGTTCATGGTTATAAATTTCCTATTTTAAAGAAATAAATCCTTGGAAACACAATTTTGCAAGCACCATTTTGACAAGTGGTAGAGCCTAAGTTCTTCCATTTATTTATTTGGTTAAAATTAATATTATATTGAAGGTCAGCTTGGAGAGACCACCGCACTGGTTCTTAGCGTAATAATGAGACACAATCTATCATTCTGAACTCCATTGCAGCGTTGTCTCTGGCCTACTGACCACCTGTCATCGTGCAGCCTTTTGCTGCAACTTTGCCCATGCAAATCATAGGCTAGCTTGGAGAGACAATCACACTGGTTTTTGGCATAATAGTGATGTATTTGAAGGTAGTAAGGGGACCACTGTGTATAATCCTTGGAATAATATTTTTGTTGATCTTGAACAATTACAAAAAAGAATGGTTGAATTCTATGGAATCACATTTGAAGAGTGTCAGGGACGGCTTATATTCGTCATAAAGTTGGATGAATGTGAAATTGTGAAAGAGAAAAAGATTGAAAGAGTGACCATTACACTTATGAATAGGGCACTTGATACATCAATCACTAGAGAAAACTCCAAGCATTTCAATGTACAATCCGAGAAGCATATTTGGTGGTTGGGAGCATTTGAGGTAAGCGTCAACTTTCATTTTTCAAACATATTGTTGTTTGATTTCATTTATTATATCTAGATGCTTCAATATAGTTTCTTCTTAATGGTAGGTGACGACTGAGTATTTTGGGTGTTTCACCATACCAAAATACCAGAAGTCATCAAAAACTAGGTTCAAGGAGGGCAACTTCATGTTGAAGGCAAGGGTGATTTCCAAGTTGATTGGCATATGGCGGGGGACCTCAAGACCCTCAAATGTATGTTCAACATAAGCAAAGGCGGTAATTCAAAATCTCCATGCCTTTATTGCAAGGAGCCAGCCCATGTCATGGATCCTAAATGGTGGAGGAAAGCTCCTAATAGGGACAAGATTGATCCTAAATTCAAAGCAGTTCTTGATATTCCTTTGTGTAATATACATATATGCACATTGCATGCTTTATGTAGAATCATCGAACAGTTGGTCTTTTTGTATATTGGATTTGCTTGGAAGCTTCCACCAGAAAAAAATACGGAGAAAGCAATTGTTGCATTAGAAAAAGTATTATCGGACATGGGTTTCCATGGATATCATAACAGATATAAAGAAGTCCTCAAATGGAAAAGATGTTCCTATCAAAACCATCAATTGGTGGAGTCAAAGCAAGAAGATTTTTATCAAAACCACAATGAGAAGGAAAACTTGGTAGACGATTAAGATATGTTTCCAGGGTGAGATACAGACTTTGGAAGCATGTGCATAATGCAGCTAAAGATGATATGGCAGATGGTGTTGCTCGAAGAGGAGCTGATTTTTTTTGAAAATCCATCAAACATGCATGGACAGGCTGCAATATAACACACTACATGTAGAGGCTTTGTAATATTTCCCAGAAAGAATTAGTACAAAATCTGAACTGACTATCTTTTCTTGTAGGACTTTGTGTCCTTTGTAACTTTTGATAATACAATATACTTGAGTTTACTCTTGTACTTCTTTTACATCGAGTTGCTCTCCTTCGATCTGTTTAGCCTCAGAATCTAGAAGAAGCGGCTCTCTAATCCTAATCAAATGATGCTTTCCATAACCATCTAATTGGCTAGGATCTTTGATTCCAAGTGCTAAGTGCAAGCAGTGTATGTCAAAAAGTACCCTGCCCTTGAGCACTGTTTACCAGGGCCATATCCAAAATTGTCTAGAGCAGATAATTTCACTTTGTCATTTAGACACTTTGACAAACATTTTAAAACGTAGACAGCTGTCTCTCCATCATTACGTAATTGTCTGTGGTATATCAAAATCTTGGCAAGCGACATCTTGTTAATGTACTGTGCAAGGGAAGACAACTGTCCAAGTCCCCTTTCTTGCCTCCAACATGACCTTCTCAGAAAACCGTCATCTTCAATATACAGCTACATTAGAAAAAAAGAAGCAATGAGAAATATATACAATCCAAAAGATCCATGATAGTGAGATAGCGTACTTTCATATTCTCATCATCCTCCAAAATTTTATCGATCCAAAGATCAGTGCTAAGTTTCCATGCTACTTTGTGTTTTCCTTTGCTCCTTTACCTTTGGCTGAATATTCTTTAGCTCCTCTAACTTTTGCATTCTGATCTTGTGAAAGCTCTCATCGTCCATATCCTCCTCATCCACAGTTTTCTTAAAGCACATTGAGAGCGCCTCCTTGGGATCAAATGTATCTTCTAGTAACATTAATTCATCATTTTCAATTCCAACATCCTTATCTATGCTACATCCTTGAGCAATTAAGGCCAAGGCATAATCTTCTTTGAGGTCAAAGATGAAGCGTATATTTGAGAACAGATAATACTCTTGACCTTAGATAGTGAATGAAGGAAGGATAGGTATAGCTCGACTAGTCTCTCAAAATCCAGTCCTTCAGTAGACATCTATAGCCTTCTTGCTCTCTTCCTCAAGATTGATATCCTCCTCATCTAGTTCTTGTGCCTCTTCTTTATTTTTGTCTTTATCTTCAATATCAAGTTCTTCCCTAGGATCTTCCATGGCCGCTTCTGGCATGTCTTCCGTACCTTCATGATAAAGATTTAAAAACACAGCAAAAGTAAGGCTTACCTCCAATAGCCTGCATCCTTCACCATGAATAGTACAAACTACTTTGTACTTTTCTGGAAAGCTATCAAACCTTCTATTGATGGGAATCCGAAGCTTTTTGCTTGTAATCAAATCCTTGGCATGGACAAATGACTTCCCAAATATGATGACTTTTTGCTTCTCTGAAATTTTCTAAAACTCTATTAGCTCATCTGCTAAAAAATTTGTGTGTCTCAGTGGCTTAGTTGGACAGATTCGAGAGCGCTCGTCTCGAGCTCCAGGATACGGAGGTGCGGCAGGCTAAGTTCTCCTATCGTTCCTCCAGGGCCTGATGGGTGCAACAGGGGGACACGATGATGAAGTAGTTCTTTTAGACCACTGGGCCCCGTTCGGCAAGCACACAGCTATAGCATCTTCGAGACTCATAGGGCATCATGCACATTGATCCGCAGGAGATTTTGGACATGACCACGGGTTTCTACAACCAGATCTTTTAGACGGAGAGGATGACCCCAGCTGGTCTTGTGGATCACGTTCTGCCAGTAGTCTCGTAGGACTTATGCAATAGACTTGAGGAGCCTTTCACAGATGAGGAGCTCTAGGAAGCCCTCAAGTCTCTCCCAACCTAGAAGTGCTCGGGTGAGGATGCCTTGTTGACTCCGGCCTTCTTTCGGAACTTCTAGGAAATTATCTCCACCCCTTTTCATCTAGCTTGCCAGGAGATTTTTGACACAGGCCTTCTTCCTCAGTCTTTGAGTAGGGGGTGGATTTGTTTGATCCCAAAAGGGTGAGATAGGTCAGACATCCAACAGTGGAGGCCGATCACTCTGCTTGATACTGCATACAAGATCCTCGCCAAGGTCATGAGTTTGCAGTTACGGCCCCACCTTACCGACATCATCCATGACACACAGACTATGTTTGGTCTAGGAGCGTAGCATCTTGGACAACATCTTCACATTTTTGGACGTAGTGGATTGGTCCAGAGAGGAGTCACAGCCACTGGCCGTCCTTCTCTTGGACTTTGAGAAGGCCTACGACAGAATGGAGTGGTCTTTCTTGGAGGTCACTATAAGGAGATTGGGTTTCTCAGACAGATGGGTCAGAGGAGTTTCAATGCTATATGCAAGGAGCTCTATCCAGATGCTTATCGGAGGACACACAGGCGAGGCCTTTCCTCTCTCTCGCTCAATCTGCTAGGGCTGCCCACTTGCTCCCTTCCTCTTCTTGTTTGTGGCGGAGGCTTTGGGCTACTATTTGAGATCACAAGTGGCGGGTCTCACAAGGTTGAAGCTCCCAATCAGACAGGAGGAGGAGCTACTTGACTCGGAGTTTGTAGACGACACGGCCTTGTATATTAAGGGCACCACCACGAGTTTGGAGAGAGTTAGGGGCGCCCTGGCTATTTATTGTGAGGCCTCGGGGGCACGGATCAATTGGACAAAATCTATAGGTTTCTTCATAGTCTTTGAGGAGACATAGGAGATCCAGGAGTGGGGGAGTGACTTTGGCTTCAGATGGATACCGTGGGGCCGGACAGCGAGATACCTCGGATGCCAGGTGGATATTGACATTATAGCAGAGCAGCAAATTGCCCCAATCCTTGAGAGTGTTCAGCGCAAGCTTCTCTATTAGAGCTCGGCCAAACTCTCTATTGGAGCTCGGCCAAACTCTCCTTAGCAAGTTGTGCCTTAGTGGCAAACCAAGTCGTCCTTATTGCCACGGCCTGGTATATTGCCTCCTTTTCACAAAGGTTGCATTGGGCAGCTCCAATGGTTGGTACAGAACTTCCTTTGGGCAGATTCAGATGGCACAAGGAACACTAGGGCCCGAGTAGCTTAGCAGACAGTGATCATGCCACAGGCACTGGAAGACTTGGGTGTCATTGATCCAGAGATGCAGAGCAAGGCCCTTTTGGTCAAGTTGGTTGTTCGTGGCCTCACCCCAGGGGCAGAGCCTTGGAAGCTCCTCTTACAGTGAGGGCTTCTGAGGAACACCCCACAGACTGGGGAACATTGGCAGCCTTCACATCGATGGATCTTCTCAGAGGCCACCCTTACAGAGAAGGGCTCCCCCCTGATGAGGAGTCTTCACAGAGTATGGCAGAGACTGGCAAGGGGGGTCTCATGCCCAGATGCAAAGAGGAGCTTGAGCGCCAGCCCCTTATGTGGCACCCAAAGATCAGAGATCAAGAGGGCCATATGCTCAGACACAGTGGACTCACATTGGTTGGACATAGTGGGATAGTGCTCCAACAGGGTCCTTTGGCCGCTGGAGCAGACTACCTATGGAGATAGAGGCGAGGCTTGATGCCCTAGTGCATCTGCGAGGGGTAGCGAAGTGGATGGGCGAGATTGACGTAGCCATTCCGAAGTCCTAGTGGGAATGACTTCACATTTGGAGAGACATCAGATGGTTGGGCCAGTTTTCATGTACTAGTGTTCCCTCGAGGATGTTGATGCAGCACGACAGCACGCACCCCGGCTTCTTCTGTGTAGGACCCGGAGGCCTATTTTAGCCACTCACTAAGAGTGACCCCGAGATGGATGGGAGTCTTGATGGGATACATTGGTAGATGATTAGATTGGTGGGCCATTTGGGGAAGGAGTGGCACATTGACCCTCCCAGTATTTTAGAGTAGGATGCCTCTAGATGGCTCCTTTGGCTGTGGGAGGGTAGACCCCTGAGGGAGGTCTACTGGGATCCGGGAGAGTGGTTTTGGCCCTCCAGGGACCTAGTTGAGCAGGTGGATGAGGTGCCCTTCTTCTCCTACACCACAGGGATTGGCAGGAGGCTTCAGATGGACTCGTCGAGGTGGAACCCTTTGAGCGAGAGACATTGGGTGACCCAGAGATTGCCCCAGGATGTGCGATCCAAGTTCTGGACATGGTTGTGGCCCAACTTGCGGCCAAGGAAGATCTCTTACTTCTTCTGGCTGGCCACCCACGGAGGCTTGCCCATCAGACCGTGTTTGGAGCAGATGCGAGTGGATAGGCAGTGCCATTGTTGCTCCGATGGTGCCCTGGAGACTATCCCGAATTGCCTGTGGAGTTGTCATAGCATAGCGAGGATCTGGATGGGAGCCCTCAGGATCATGCCACGTATGTAGAGTCTTCATAGAGACTACACCTGGGGGATGGTGGCTTGATCGACAGAGAGAGGACATGCATTTTCAATTGATGAGATCTCCCCAACCTATCGCATACAGGGTCAGAGCATTTAGAGAATCGCACTCCACGAGGCAGTCCCCCTTGACAGTCTAGCTCCTCCTCCTAAGGAGGACAATGTCTAGGAGGTGGTGGCCAGTGTCACAGCTCTGGGTGGCTCGCTGCAGTCTTGTGATGGGTGAGCACTCGGTTCCACCCGCAGCTATCCTAGTTGCCATATGGCAAGATATCATTTACACTCTACGGTCCACCTGGGAGCGTGGGACTCCAGGCTCCAGGGTGACTATTGAGAGTCATGCTCATTTCTGCAAGGCTTGGCCTGCAGGTATTTTCTATATCTTGACTCCACGAGGGACTCGTTGGTTGTATAGTCCCCCCACTTAGTTATTAGCCCTAGTTCCAGAGATCCCCTAGGCACTGAGCTGCGTTTCTCTGGAACAGGGCCGGTTTTTCTTTTAGCCTTTTCCCGGATTTTTTACATACTTAGCACCTTTGGGGCTGCTGTCTTGTATGAAAATCTTTCAAGCATTAATAGAAGGTTCCTTTCTTTGGGGAAAAAAAAGTAGTAGAAGCCTTCATTAAGAGGAAATCGAAATGTAAGTTGGAATATGATGGATGAGGAAATCGAAATGTAAGTTGGAATATGATGGATGAATTAGTACATTAGAATGTCTACTAATGCTTTTACTACTCATTACAATCCAAAAATAGTGGTATAAGTAAACAAAGGTGGAAGAGCCAATAGGCCTATGAAGATCATGCCATGAGTTGATATTCTAGCTTATTCCTTTGAGAAGGCTAGATCTAGAAATTTATCTAAGGAAAACCCCCTCCCCTCCTTTGTCTCTCATTTTTTGCCTTAGGCCTTCCTTGTCACCTTCTTCATTTTCTTATGCTCCTATCCCTTCTTCCCCTGTACATCCATTGTTTAATGGTCCTTGAGTTTTAGTACCGCAGCAGGGAACTTCCATTTAATAATGGTACATCCATTGTTGAATGGTGCTTGAGTTTTAGTAGCGTAGTAGGGAACTTCCAACTTTCTAGTTTCACAATATTTTACTACCCCCAATGTCCAGTAAATAGTGGTTTCAATCTCTCACTACTTTTATTTTTAGAAAGGGTGTGTCCATCAGGTTCCTTCCACTAGCAATTTATATTTTCAAAAGACACAAAGTTAGGGATTAACTGCAATAGCATTGCTCCCCCTTCTACATTGGATGAATACAACTCAAGTGAAGATTAATGTCACAACAAGTCAATGATATCAATTGTGGATGTATAAATTTTATGCAAGTTTGTAAAATGATTAAAAATCCATGCCTTAATAGGTGTTCTCCATGGTCCTTTAAACCCTACAAATTTTTGGATACTTAGATCTAAAACAATTGAATAAAGAAAGGTTTTATCGTCTTTGTAGTAAGATATCTTCATAAGAGATACTTTGTTTTTCTCTTTGAGCATCTTGAAATGGAAACAACTATTAAAAATCATGCTTTATGCTTGGTGAGAAACCAGCCTCTATGGTCTTCTTTTAACTCTCCATGAACTACTAAGAACCTAGTGTGGATAAAACTCCAAGGTCATCCTCTAGACTTTTGTAATAGCCAAGTGCAGAGAGACTTTGTTCCAACTTGTGTAAGGTCTTAGGAGTGAAGCAAGGAACATTTGTTAATCCCATAGCTCATCATCACCAAGTATGCATTTTGATGATCTTGTAGAGGAACTCCTAGCTAACTTTGCTTTTGTATTCTAAGTTAGCTTCTTGCCCACGTGCACAACCCCTAATGTATAAGAATTTGCCCAACTCTTACTTTCTTTATGACGTTGTAGGCCATGCAATCAAGGATTGTTGTCCCAGAAAGAAGAGCCACAAGACTTGTACCAGTCTCCTCCTCTCTTGAATGGAGGGCAGTAAAAGCTAAGATCCAAGTAGATGCTTCCATTTCTCAGCCCGAGACCACAAATGGAGCTAAGGGGAAGTCATTCAAAAGGAGAATAAGGCAATAAATGGGCGAAAATTTGTCAAAATTTTTAGCCTGTCAGAACAGGTAGATGAAGGGGATAGCATTTTAATAGTTGGGTTTGCTTTGCCTCTACTAATTTCCATCTGGAGATGCAAGTTATATATTTTGAGTAAGAGCTTCATATAGCAATGTCCTCTTGTGAGACAAGGGGTTGTTTTGTAGTAGAAGACCTAGAAACAAAGGGTTATTTTGTAGTAGGACCTTTAGGATGCAATCATATTATATTCATATAGCTTGAAAAATTGATATTTTATTGGCTTCTTCAAACTATGGT
The DNA here is from genome assembly GCF_047967505.1 of Dipteris shenzhenensis. Taxonomy (NCBI): domain Eukaryota; kingdom Viridiplantae; phylum Streptophyta; class Polypodiopsida; order Gleicheniales; family Dipteridaceae; genus Dipteris; species Dipteris shenzhenensis. The sequence continues at coordinate 8,495,217 of NC_141611.1, read as the reverse complement.
TTTTTAGTGTTTTCTCAATAATTTATAATGTAAAAAATGTGAGGTTTGTAATAGGATTATGAGATTATTATATACAACTAATTTATGTGTCTCTCTTAAGTTCAAGTGTTTTAAGGTGTCATGGTATGTTAAAAATTACACATTTTGTGAAAGAATTTTTTTGGGAATGTTTTTAGAAGATGCCTTTTAGCTGCCATTTGATGTAATGCTGGCTTTTCAAATGTAATATTGTTCCTTGTCCTTGCCATGCCTGAATTTACTGGAGGTGGGGTTCTTTGACTCTCTAAGTCACTCCCTTCTTCCTCTCTTGGCATTGATGTTGGCATACTCATTGAATTTATCACTTCCCTTGGTTGAGGATTTGTCTTCTTCAATAATCATCTTGAGCCTTCTTGTCTCAGCTTTGTGTTCAACGATCTACCCTTCTCTATTGCTGGTATTTGAGTTGACATCTTATTCTTCTATGTGTCTACATTTTTTATATGACACTCTTGTCTAGGAATTAAATTTTGGCAAAGAAAGATGGGATATGCATGTCAATGTTCTCTCGTGAGACAAGGGGTTGTTTGTAGTAGAAGACCTAGAAACAAAAGGTTATTTTGTAGTAGGACCTTTAGGATGCCAAGCAAGAAATTGAAATGGCACATCACCACCAGGAACATTAAGACCACGCTCACGACTCACGCATGTAATAGCAGATTCATCTCCACAACCCTCTGCAACACCTCCTAAACAATCCACCTCCATAGACTATGACCTTGCACAGAATCCTCACATAAGCTCTCACCAACAGCACAAAGGTCGAATGATAAGAACGAACCGATGCAGAACAAGATGTAGAGCCATGTGACCATGCTAGACATCGACGAAACCACCACGCCTAGGAACACCTGCACGATGCACAACTCAACGAAATCAACATGCCAAGCAACACCTACAGCTCGACGGAGCCCCTTTGCAAGTGACCCCGCAAGCAATAACAAAACCACGCATGCAATGAACATCCAACCAAAACACGCAACGTGCCCCACTCTCCCCACTTGCCCACTTAACTGCAACAATTACCTCTCCACGTCAAGGAATGGCTGTGGTGGGCCATCCATGTAAAAAACCAATCAGGAAATGGTGAGCGGCCCCTTGCCATTCCCCGGCCACTTTCCTTTTTGGAATGGCCTCCCGCGGCCCATTCCCCATGTGGCTTGGCTGCAAGCCACATTTTAGTATAACGAGCATAGTCCCATGCCTCACTAAGGATGTCGACTCTTGCATTAAATGGGGCCTCAAATATAACCTCCACTAGCATAGTATAAGCTAAAATAGTATGACTTGGGTAGCCTAAAATAGACTAGTCAATTAGCACCACTCATTTAATGGAGACCCTTGGCTCTTTGAATCTACGTGGGACCTTGGCGATAGGACATACAAAAGCTGGAAAGAAAGGAAATAAGTTGTAAAGAGGAAAGTCCCAACCTACCACAACAAAGATAATGTCTCGAAACAGCAGCATATACAACGATGTGAATGGATGATGAGTCTCAAAATGAGAGGGAGGCTATTTTCCAGCATTTCAACAATTTTAGTGGGTACTCCCGTACATGCACTAAGTAACCCTTCTACTTGTTATAATCTCTTAGATTTCTACCTTAAAATTTGTGCTCGTGGGAATGCCCTTAGAGTATCATCAATATAACAGTATGGTCACATGCATTCTCCAATAAACATACTCAAACAATTACACAAAGCTTACAAATTATGCCTGAGGGTTGAACTATAAGTTACAAGCATCCCTCTTTAACTCCACTAATGCAAGAATCCATCCTTGAGATGTGAAATTGTAATCTACATTATGTCATGCATTGAGACCCTCCAAAATTCATCCAAATTCAACCTAAATTCCATTCCCTTATCCCAAATAGGAATTCACCCTCCAATCCTCATCTCTCCCTCCCTCACCAGATCAAAGTCTCCTTTTGAGCTCCTAGCTGTAGTAGGATTTATGCTCTCCTAAAATCATGTGCTTGAACAAATGGCAAGATCTATTCCACAATAATAATGTACTGGTCATTTTATGATGTTTTAGGTAATATTATGTCTTGCTTAGTATATCTTAATCAGATTACATTGTGGTCAAGTTTCGTAAAACAGTTATTATTACATGCATAAAGATTGATTAGTTCCAAGGAAATAAGCAAGCCGATTATTTGATAAATGGAAGATTATAGGTAGCCAAAAGCTTCAAGATTTTATTTGTTTTTTGAGCCCTAGAATCAGTTGTGTTGATAAGTAAGTAATTGGACATATAATGAGAAACGGAGGTTTGGGTTGCATGATGCAAGCACACTTATATGATCACAGCTTTCTTGCTCTCCAAAGTGTCTACCCTAGCCTTCACCATTTCTACATTGATGGTTGCCCATCCCTCTCTCTAAGGAGATTCAATAATCCAAACCTTCTGTGGTTATATTGTCATTCAAGGTTTTTGACTTAGATACGGGAGATCATGTTGAGAAGTGTTACAAGATAACCTTTTTGTTTGAATCCTAGAAACTCATGTTCATAGCCCTAAATGTCATTATAAGATTTTGGACTCAAAAAGGGAACCCAAGGAGAACTATTGAAATAATGGGATAATAGGAGGTGAACTCCTCAACACGATTTCACCATGTGGACACCTTTGTAAGAGGCTCCCCAATTCTAGGAGAAATTAGTTTTATTTACTAAAACCTAAAAAATTATTATTAATGCTTCATAATTAAACTCTTTTGATAGGCTTGTGAGTCCTCTTCATTATCCTCTCAACCCCAAACCATCCCCACACTAGATCCATGCTCACACTATCCTTCTCATTGAACCTTCTAGCTCAAAACCCTAAACCCAACTAATTCTAATTAAGTTTCCCTCCATATTCATGCGTTTTTATCTTCATCTCTACCCAATGCAAGTTGCTACCTTCCCTTGTAGCCCCATTGGAAATACTCAAATCCTTTCACTCGTACTTTTGTTTTCTCACTCGGCATCATAAGATTGCATGCTTCTCTCCCCTCGTAGTGTATTTTGGAAAAAGCTCCTCTCCCACCTATACCAAATGCAAGCTCCTACCTTCCTTTGTAGTCCCATTGGAAATCAGCTCAAATCCTTTCTCACTCATACTTTCTCACTGTGTATCATAAGATTGAATGTTCTCTCCCCTCTCGTAATGTATTTTGAAGGAAGCTTATGTGTTTATCTTCTCTCCTAAGCTACCATCTTCATATGCTATTTGGTTTGCTCATAATGTGTTCAATAGCTTGAATGTCCACAAAAAGGTCTCAAAATACAAATTTGTGGTCAAACATATAATAGTGCCTCAAATCCAATAGCTCGATGAGAGGCAAAAAACTTGTGCCATAGAAAATTGTTCTCACAATTTGACAAGTTGAAATGTTTCTCATTTTATATGATAATAGTCGTCGATACATTCAAGTGAATTTCTTCATGACCATTAAAAGGTTGCTTTATCCCAATAAAAGAGACCAATAAAAGAAACGCCTTTTGTGGCTTCCAAAATGTGTATCAAGTGAGTTTCTTTATGGCCATTAAAAGGTTACTCTATCCCAATAAAAGAGACCAATAAAAGAGACTCCTTTTGTGGCTTCCAAAATGGTACCCAATAAAGTCTCAATTTCAACGCCATTGAGAACAATTAAACTTGTCCAAAATGCCAGTCTTTAAAACTCGTCACACAAACCCTTCTACTCTATTCAGTAAGTACTCTATTCAGTAAGTACAGGTTTCAACGTGGAGCCATTCTGAAGGCTCTGCAAGAACAAATGAGCTTCACGAGAGGTTCGGAGGAGCACGAGCATGCGCGATGATGACACGTGGTGATCACGATGCAAAAAACCAAATGATCCATGTTGGCTCTATCATTGCAGATTGCACTGGAAGCACATGCTGATGTGGCGTGCTGCGCGTCACGGATGCAAAAGTGACCGTCTCGAAGTGCGTAGACTGTGCATCACTGGCCCGCCATGTGTCAGATTGCGCAAGGTGCGTTGAATGTGCACACTGTGAATCACACGCCCGCCACATCTCGCAATACGTGAACTAGAAAATTACGCCTAACACGCGCGCTAGATCGCGTAGTAAATGTTGACACACGTAGCAAATGCACATGTGTGTGTGAGAGAGAGAGAGAGAGAGAGAGAGAGAGAGAATGTGAGAGAGGATAGAAAGCGAGAGAGGAGACAGCGAAGAGAGAGAGAGAGAGAGAGAGAGAGAGAGAGAGAGAGAAACGCATCTAAACTATTCACGTGAAGGATTTATGGAAGTTCGAGAGGAGCAAAAGGTAGCTTCGCGGCAGATTCGACCATACACCAAGGTTCGGAGAAGCACGCGCACTGTCGTACCACGTGCCCCGTTGTCGGAGACATTAGACCTGCAATCTAGCGCGGGTGGAGCTACACTCTGACAGAGTAATCAAGGATTACACATGGCGAGCCACGTCACATTCTCCACCAAGCCACGATCCTGTGCCGTTAGATCCTGGACAGAAGATAATGGTGCGAAGAGAACACGTGGAAGAGAGGACAGACTGCAAAGTTGAGGGTAGAGAGAGATGGACACATGGAGGAGCGCAAGCTGTAGCACAGACTGGCAGATTGGCCGCCGCGCAACGCGATACGTCACCCTGCAAACTATGTAAGACAACGCAAGAAGCACGACAGCGGGCATAGTGAAACAGACTGCTTGCAACACGTGGTGGAGTGCAATGGTTGGCAGTCCGCGAAATTGGCAAATGGCGCCATGGGGACTCGTGATGCACCAGTAGAGAGCATAGGCACGAATACGCAGGAGAGGCACAGAGAGAGAGAGAGAGAGAGAGAGATGCCACGTAGTCGGAGGCTTTATATATATATATATATATTATATCCTATAAGTTTTAATGAAAAAAAACATATTTATGTGTGTATCCACACACACACACACACATTGAGAGAGAGAGAGAGAGAGAGAGAGGAGCACAATAACACAACAAGGTAGTACACACACGCAAGTGCACAGCAAAGCAATAAACATATTTATATATAATTTATATGAAAAACATATATTTAAGTGGGGTGTGTGTGTGTGTGTGTGTGTGTGTGTATGCTTCACACACACACACAAAACATCAACACGTACAGCATCAACATCTTTCTCAGCCATCTTGGCATAGGGCACAACACTCTTGGCACAAAATAGGCACAAGCAAGCTTGCACCAGCCATATTGACTCAGCCTTGGCGCAGCATCATAACACAAGTTTGAGATTCTTATAATTGTACCTTAAGTGAAACAAATCTCCTTATCCCCTCCCTCCCTCCCCAGGTAACAGAGACCCCGCGCTTAAATGGAAAATTACATATCAGCACATCCAAATTTGACCCTGTTATTACCACCACTGAATGGGAACAACATAACAAAGCGCTAATCCACCGAGTAGTCACAGTAGATTCAATTGACAACAATGCATTCATCACAGCAATCATCAATCCACACCAAAGAAATAAAAAGCACCTCATAGCCAAATTTCACTAAGAAAACACCATATTATCAGAACTACGACAACTTTCATTATTAGAGACTTGAACATTAACATGCTAGGTTGTAGCACAGAACAAAACACAATACAATATTCCATAAGGAAGATCGACGTGACCCTAACATTCCATGAACCAACTTCACACAACACTTCTCCTAATGTCATCGCTTGCTTGTTCTACTACTTGTTACAAAGGACTTTCATAGACAATCTAAGAAGAGGAACACACAACAATATTCCATAAGGAAGATCGGCGTGACCCTAACATTCCATGAACTAACTTCACACAACACTTCTCCTAATGTCATCGCTTGCTTGTTCTACTACTTGTTACAAAGGACTTTCATAGACAATCTAAGAAGAGGATCCTTTCGAGTAACTAGCTAGCAACTCGGAAAATGAAACCACTATCATAAAATTTTACAGACTTGCATTCTTCCTGTGCAGAATTATAAGCATTCCACCTTACAGGTAAGCCTATCCCAAAAAGCTAGATTTATTTACAGTGTATACAAGGTGAAAGAAGCATGCTCATGACAAAAAGGAAGAGCGGCCACATCCCCAGAACTCAGCAGTAGAACATCACTCTTTTCACATTCTCCTTCAATGCAGGTAGTGGCCGGACTGTTGCTCCAGCTGACAAACGGGTGCTTCGAGACCCTGAACTGCCAGCGGCCATGCTTCTCGCAGCAGGTCCCATGAAACTTGTCAGTGAGCCACTATCAGACTCAGGCTCCATGTAGAAACGGGCACGAAAAGCAGCAAGGTGTGCATAATATGCAGGTGGCACTGCACCCATAATAAAGAATACATGAAAATATAAAATGTGAATCATGCAAAAATACTTCGCAACGAGTAATCCTAGAATGATTTAACCTGAGACAACTCACCAATGGAAACTGACCGGGTACAACGAGCATACCTACAAGTAAAATTCAATTGTCAACTAATGAGAATGAACATCCAAAACAATACCATTAAACCTGTTTGTACAAAAACTCAAAACAAAACTATACAAGTGTGAGTGCCATACACGCACATAATCACTACGCAAAAGCAACATTCAGATGAGTAGAAACTCCTCTACTTCCATCAGATAATCAGCAAAACTCAGGTACAATAAGAAAACTTACGTGTAGCAAAGATTATTAGTTAGTAATTGTAGGCCATCAGCAGTAAAATTGTTCTCATCCCAAAGCACATGATAATGAGCCGGGCGACTAGTACCCTGCAAGTGATACAATTACCATAAAAAACTGAGTAAAATTTCGAGCAAACCCTGTTAGAATTATTGTTATAATTTAGCAGTGACCAATGTAATATAATAAGTAGGTTAAAGGCACTTTTCCCTCATTTTAGAGGTTTTTCCCCCTAACCACAGTTGGTTCACTAACTACGGTTAGCGAAGGATAAGGTTTTGTCACTTAGACAAAACCTATCCCACTCTTCAGTTGTAACTCACTCTTCTATTTTTGCATACTTACGTTCAGCTCACTCTCTTGCTCCCATTCTGTCGTCTGCTTACCTCCTTCATTTGGTATCAGAGCCAGGTTGACCCTGCTCCCTGCTTCCTTGCTCGCAAGCTCCCTACTCCAACAACAACAGATCGCTGCCCGTCCGTACAAGCCCGTCGTCCGTACAGCCCTCCATACAATCTGTACGGACTGTACTTTCTGCACCGCCGTACTCAGCTCCTGCGCCGTACCAGCTCCTACCGTCAGGTCCGTCCGTACATCGCCCGTACAGCCCAACGCCTGCAAGTGCCGTACGCTTGTCCGTACCCGCACGTGCTGACAGCGCCATCGGATGCTCTGGCAGATTTCTGACAAAAACATTACATAGATTTGAGTTGCATTTTCAGCCAATGTTTGGCTATATTTTTTGGGACTTGTGCACTCCATTCCCAGCAAGGGAATTCAGATTTGCATTTGCTGTATTTTCTTTCTCAAACATGGCCCAGCAAAATCAGAATGATTTCCAGTTCAGTGGTCTCTCACAAGAGGATAAGCTGGATGGTACCAACTACTCCCTCTGGAGTTTTATGATACGCAACATTCTGATTTCCCGTAATTTGTGGGACTAAGTAAATGGGGATGAGATCCGGCCAACAAATGTGGCACCTAATACCCCTCCCCAGCAAGGAGGAGGCAGAGGTCGTGCACAGGGTACGACTGCACGACAAGGTATTGGTGCAGTTATACCTACCACTCCAGAGCAAAAGAGATGGGATTCACGTGATGCTTTAGCCTTGTCGTGTAAGACCTCAAAGGCAGCATGGGATATTTTGGAGAGCATGTATGCAGCTCGGAATGATGCCAGAGTGTCTTTTTTGAAAAGAGAATTGTCTCATACACATATGGAAGAGGGTGACTCCATGTCAGTGCACCTCACAAAGCTACAGGATTTACGAGAGCAACAGCTGAATATTGATGAGATCATTCCTAATTCAGAGATAATTACCACTACTCTGAATTCTCTTCGCGTCTTATCTCAGCTTTCATACCTCGCTGAATTTGTCATTGAGGGAGGATGCAAATCCTCTCAATTTTCACGAGTTGATAGGACTTCTGTTGCAGGAAGAGCAGACCACGAAAAACATGGCTTCACGAGCAAGTGAACATGCCATGCTTTCAAAATTCAAGCCAAAGCAAAATTCAAGCCTAAAACAAAAGGACAAACAAAGACATCAGCAAATCAGACTTCCAGTGGTTCAGGACAGCCTTCTCAAAAGGCTAAGGGTGATGCAAGTAAGCCCAAGAAGAAGGGTATATGTCATTACTGCAAAAAGCCAGGTCACTACATTGGAGAATGCAAGAAGAGGCTTGCAAAAGAAAAGAAAAACAGCTCCGGTATGACCGTTTCAGATTCAGCTCCTCATGCATCTGACAATGAGCAAGCTACAGCCAACTTTGTGGAGCACGACTATGCCTTCTTGTCTTGCATTTTAGACTCTCAGTTGGCTGCTCCGGATACTACAGCCACTTGTAATGATGACTCTTATGCTTTTCTGACATGCAATTATGATTCTTCCAAGGATGCATTAGCTTTCGGTGTCAATGAGACACAAAATCCATGGTATTTTGATAGCGGTGCCTCAAAGCATATCACTTCCAGCAAGCGTCTTTTCACATCTCTGCATCCACCTCCCGTTGGTAAAAAGGTCACATGTGCCAACAACTCCTCCTAATCAATTCGTGGTACAGGAGAAGTTGAACTTACAGCCGATGATGGCTCAACATTCAAAATTTCGGATGTCTTGTATGTGCCTGGTATCACAAAAAAATCTACTTTTAGTGTCCACTCTTAACAGAGCTCGATTTCAGGTCTTTTTTGAAGATGACAAGTGTGCAGTCCATGACAGAGAGCATGACTATGCCTTGAGATTGTCTGGCACTTTGTTACGTAGTCTTTTTCAGCTTGACATGTATGAGAAAAGACCAGCACATGCTCTTGCAGTTTCCACTCCTACTGCTGCTATGCAGAATGCGGAGTTATGGCATCCCAGATATGGACACATGCATTATGGCAGCTTAATGACACTTCAAAAACATGCTATGGTTGATGCATTGCCTCCTCTTGAAACACCTCCTCCACATGCCTGTGAAGGGTGCATTCTTGGTCAAATGTATAGATTTCCTTTCAAGAAGCATGGATCAGTAAAAGCCGTTCGAAAATTACAGCTTATTCATAGTGATGTCGGTGGTCCCATGAGGACTCCATCATTGGGTGGTCATCTTTACTTTGTCACTTTTATAGATGACTACTCCAACTACACTTGGGTTTATGGGCTGAAACGCAAATCAGAAGTGTTTATGGTTTTCAAACACTTTGCAGCCGTGGTTAAAAATGAATCAGGACTCCAGATACAGACATTACGCACAGATAGAGGAGGGCAGTATTTGTCTGCAGATTTTGATGCATTTTTGAAAGACAAAGGCATTGCACATCAGCTTACAATGAGGCTAACCCCTAAGCAAAATGACAAAGCTGAGAGGAGAAATCCTACTCTTATGGAGATTGATAGATGCATGCTAAAAAGAAAAAGATTGCCTCACAAATTTTGGCTTGAAGGTCTCATTTGTGTCAATTATGTTTTGAATCGGGCTCCCACAAAAGCTTTGAAGACCAAGACTCCCTCCTTCACCTCCGGAGTGCCGACAGAAACTCAGTACGATGACTTTGTATAAATTGATGCTCAAGTATGTGTGCAGACTCAACCATGATGAAGGCTAGCACTAAAGGAGAAGGCTAATCAAAAGGTAGTCCAAAATCTCTTCATTCAAGCTACAACTGCTTGTGAAGTCTAAACATTTTCATTTCAGTCTCTTCCCAACGAGCATCTAAATCTAAATCTAGCTGATAGGGCAACGCACCAATTAAGATAGAAAGAATTAACACAATACCAACAGGCCGCAACTTGGACGAAAACTTCACAAGGTGAAATTTTCGTCCAAGTTGAATAAAGCTTTGTAGGGGCTGCGCAATAGTCCAACTGAGAGCACCCTCTACATCAAGGGGCTACGCAATAGTCATCATTCTTTATGTAGATGACTTACTGCTCACAGGGTCAAATGAGGATAATATTGCAGATTCTAAAGCTGAATTGCAGATCACTTTTGACATGTTAGATTTGGGGCTGCTACACTTTTATTTGGGGATCCAGTTCACTCAAGAGAAAAGTGGCATTGTTATGTCTCAATCCAAGTATGTGCAGAAACTCTTGGACAGATTCAACATGCAGGATTGTAAGCCCATAGCTACTCCCATGGAGCCGGGGCGGAAGCTTACAATGCATGATGCAGGTGAATCAATTGATGTCACACTCTACAGTCAGACTGTTGGATGCCTCATTTATCTCTGCAATACACGACCTAATATTCAGTTTGCAGTTTCTCAGGTGAGCAGATATATGCACAGCCCAAAGACTATGCATTGGCAGGCTGTAAAACGCATCTTCCGTTATTTGCAAGGTACAAAGTCTTTTGGCTTGATGTTTCCCAGAGGGGGTGACTTACAGATGCATGCCTACAGTGACTCAGATTGGGCTGGAGACTATGACACTAGGCAGTCCACAAGTGGCAATTGTTTCTTTTTGGGCAAAGCTTGTATTTCTTGATTAAGCAAGAAACAGTCTACAGTGGCTACCTCCTCATGTGAAGCTGAGTACAGGGCAGCTTTTACAGCGACAGTTGAATGTGTTTGGCTGCGTCGTTTATTTGCTGATCTTCATCTTTCATTGGAGGGTCCTTCTCCAATTCTCACTGATAGTCAGAGTGCTATTGCAGTGGCAAAGAATCCTGTGTTTCATGCTCGCACGAAGCACATTGAGGTTCACTATCACTACGTCAGAGAGAAGTTGCATGCAGGAGAGATCAGTATGATCTATGTGTCAACACATGACAATGTTGCAGACATTTTCACCAAAGCACTTCAACGTGAAAAGTTTGAGGCATTTCGCAGTGCCCTGAACTTATCTCCTTTTGGTGATTAACCATTTCCTTGTACATGACATTGGCACTACAGGGGGGTGTTAGAATTATTGTTATAATTTAGCAGTGACCAATGTAATGTAATAAGTAGGTTAGGGGCACTTCTCCCTCATTTTAGAGGTTTTTTCCCCTAACCACAGTTGGTTCACTAACTACGATTAGTGAAGGATAAGGTTTTGTCACTTAGACAAACCTATCCCACTCTTCAGTTGTAACTCACTCTTCTATTTTTGCATACTTACGTTCAGCTCACTCTCTTGCTCCCATTCTGTCGTCTGCTTACCTCCTTCAAACACCCCTCCAAAAAAGAATGTTTTTTTATTCATTTATTTTTCTTATTTTATTTTAGATTTTATCCCTGCAAGTAATCACTAAAAAGAATAACAAAGAGAGATAAACTAGGAAGGCAGACTAAAAATTCTACACATCTTTGTCTTTGCTAAATATACAATGCTCATATTCCAACATATGCTCACCGTTCATTACCACCAACTATATTTCATTGAGCACCAGGCCAAAAAATATGGATAATACAGAACTTTCTGGAAAACTTGATTTGAAATTTTGAACCTATGAATACAAACATCCGTTTCAGTATCTTTTAAAAAATCACAAATCGAGGAATCTGTTGGTTGTATATCCCACCACAGTAGTGGTTGTGGGTTACCAAAGGCAGTTAGCCGAGAACCTGAGAAGCAAGCTGCAAGGCAGCCAGGATTTCACATTTTAATAGAAGCTACTTTTCTTCCAAAGGGGGGAGGGGGGAATAGCTTTCAAAACATCAGAGGTCGGAAGGCCTAACCAAGGAGACTACACTATGTCATATCCCTACTTGTCATCCACACAAAGCACATTCAGGTAACATTAGGATAGATCTCATGTTAACCCTTGTACATAGTCAAACGTTTTCCAAGTATCACCAAGGAATGAGATATTTGTCATTATTATCACACCAAGCAAAGTGTGAAGAAATCATAGTCACCGGGGAATGGAATGTTTCGGGAAAATCCGATGCCAGAAGGAGAACATTTAGGAATGAAGGACCATGGAAGGCGGATGACCCAACATCAAAAGGGTGGTAACTATGGAATAAATACCCAGCCAGCTAGAGGGGGCAAGGGAAACGGGGAGAGAGAGAGAGAGAGAGAGAGAGAGAGAGAGAGAAGATCCAACTTGGGCTAATGATCATAGAAAGATAGAGCGAGAGAGAGAGAGAGAGAGAGAGAGAGAGAGAGAGTCCAACTTTGGACTAATGATCATAGAAAATGCTATGAGCAGCTGTTATTTCCGTTTGTCTTTATAGTCCTAGATTATGTAAGAATGCATCTAATGTGGGATTCTGACGTGCAACGTGGCATCTCGGTATTAATACAAATGTCTACTAGAGAATGCCACCTAGAAAGGGTCACAATATACTACATTAAAGTTACCAATAATTAGGTCTATAGTGCTCAGATTGGCACAAATGAGCCACCTACTTGACAAGCAGTAGCTCACACTAAAATAAACTGATGTGATACAAGCAACCCCCGCCTCTAGAAAAAAATTGTCCTCAAAACAAGAACAAGAGAAACAATGGGAAGAAACAAGTCAATAAACTGAAACTCAGAAAAATATAGTGCTGAACGTCAACTCCAAGAAATGTATTGCTTGTATGTGTAAGATTTGAGAGAGAGAGAGAGCAAGAGTTGAAAGCTTGAGAGCATAGTTGCAATAGAAGAGTGTAAGAGTACAACTGAAAGAGTGAGATAAGGTTTTGTCCTCGTGACAAAACCTTAGTAGTCACTAACCATAGTTAGTGGACTAACTGCAGTTAGGGGGAAAAACCTCTTAGAGAGGGAAAAGTGCCCCTAACTAGCTTATTAAATTACATTGGTCACTACTGAATTATATCTATAATTCTAACACCCCCCTGCAATGCCAATGTCATGTACAAGGATGATTAATCACCAAACGGATATAAGTTCAGGGCACTGCGAAATGCCTCAAACTTTTCACGTGGAAGGGCTTTGGTGAAAATATCTGCAACATTGTCATGTGTGGACACAAAGATCATGCTGATCTCTCCTGCATGCAACTCCTCTCTGACATAATGATAGTGAACCTTAATGTGCTTCGTGCGAGCATGAAAAACTGGATTCTTCGCCAATGTGCTTCGTGCGAGCATGAAACACTGGATTCTTCGCAACTGCAATGGCACTCTGACTATCAGTGAGAATTGGAGAAGGACCCTCCAATGAAAGATGAAGATCAGCAAATAGACGACGCAGCCAAACACATTCAACAATTGCTGTGAAAGCTGCCCTGTACTCAGCTTCACATGATGAAGTAACCACTGTAGATTGTTTCTTGCTCAGCCAAGAAATGCAAGCTTTACCCAAAAAGAAACAATTGCCACTAGTTGACTGCCTAGTGTCATAATCACCAGCCCAATCTGAATCACTGTAGGCATGCATCTGCAAGTCACCCCCCCTGGGAAATAACAAGCCAAAAGACTTCGTGCCCTGCAAATAACGAAAGATGCGCTTAACTGCCTGCCAATGCATGGTTTTTGGGCTGTGTATATACCTGCTCACCTGAGATACTGCAAACTGAATATCAGGTCTAGTGTTGCAGAGATAAATGAGGCATCCAATTCACAGGTATGTGGAGGAGGTATTTCAAGAGGTGGCAATGCATCAACCATAGAGTGCTTTTGAAGTGTCATCAAGCTGTTGTAATGCATGTGGCCATATCTGGCATGCCATAACTCTGCATTCTGCATGGCAGCATTAGGAGTAGAAACTGCAAGAGCATGGGCTGCTCTTTTCTCAAAAAGATCAAGCTGAAAAAGCCCAAGCTGCAGAATACCAGATAATCTCAAGGCATGATAATTTTCTTTGTCCCGGACAGCACATTTGTCATCCTCAAAGATGACCTGAAATCCAGCCCTGTTAAGAGTGGACAGTGAAAGGAGATTCTTGGTGATACCTGTTAACTACCTTCTCTATTTCCTACTGCAGATCACGGGAGTAGCACCGATATTGTTCCACCCAGCCTTTCTTGCTGAAAACATAAGAGCTAGCTGAGAAAATTCGAATTTTTTTTTAAACATACGTGAAAGCTCATTCTCATCTCTCACTAGCTTCAACAAGCCCCATCTCCCCAGATGGATCTATCCACATGTCATCATCATAGGGCCTTCCTAATGCAACATTTCACCACTTACAGGGCACTAACAGACTCCCTAGTCGGAATGAAGTGAGCCATCTTGGTTAGACGATCAATCACCACAAGGATAGAATCATACCCTCCTTGTGTTGTAGGCATCCCTACAATAAAGTCCATGGAAATGCTCTCCTACTTCTTTAGTGGTATCTCCAAGGGCTGTAAAAGTCCAGGTGGCTTCACCCGCTCGGCCTTGCTTACCTGACACAAAAAACACCGTGTCACATATTCATGAATATGCTTTTTCATCTTTGACCAAAAGAAATCTCGCTTCACGAGATCATGTCTTCTCGACTCCTGGATGTCCCGCACACGGGCTATCATGGCACTATCGAATGACTCTCTGCCTGAGATCATTCTGACGAGGTACTACAACCTTGCCATTTCTTTTCAGCATGCCATGCCTTATGGTATATCTTGCATATGTTTGGCCTTTTCTAGATGCCCGGTCATCCTTTTCTTTTTCCCCGGGTTTCAATACATGAGCCTTAGGCCATAGACTCTGGACAAACTCGTCCACCTTTTGAGTTTCTTTGATCTCGGTCATTAGAACACTCTCTAATACCGTGAAACTCATATTGTGCATAATGCGAGACAACGCATCAGCAACCTTATTAAATTTCCCTCTTCGGTACCGCATCGTTAAATTAAACTCTTGCATGAGCTCTGCCCATCTAGCTTGGCGGCCCCTCAAGTCAAGCTGTTTACAAAAATGTTTCAGAGTATCATGATCCACATCCACATAAAACTATGAACCATATAAATAATGCCTCCATGTTTTCAAAGCACGGATAACAGCATGCAACTCTAATTCATGAGTTGACCAATTCCTCTGAGAGGGAGAAAGCTTCTTGCTTTCAAAGGCTACTGGCCTTCCCTCTTGGAGGAGAACTGCTCATACCGCAATGCCACTTGCATCGGTTTCCAAGAACAACGGTTTCTGGGGATCAACTATTTTTAACACCGGTCATGTGACCACAGCTTGTTTTATGATGTTAAAACTTTCTTGTTGATTCTGTCCCCATATAAAAGATACTTTATCTGAGGTCAGATCAGTCAATGGCGAAACTATTTCGGAATATCCTTTGATATGCCTTCTGTAAAATTTGACAAACCCCAAGAATGATCGCCAACGCAGTCAGACTCTGAGGGATTGGCCAAGTTAGTATCGCAACCACTTTCTTTGAATCCATTTCTACCCCCTCTGAGTAATTATAAATCCTAAATATTCAAGCCTAACCATACACAGTATAATTTTCTTTTTATTTACATAAACACTGGCTTTCCTCAAAGTACTGAACACTATTCTTAAGTGTTCACGATGCTCAGTAATACTTTTACTGAATACTAAAATATCGTCAATAAAATGTACTACAAACTTTTCGATATACGGACGTAGTAAATCGTTCATAAGCATGACGAATGTAGCCGGAGCATTGGTAAGTCCGAAGGGCATTACCAAAAACTCATAATGACCAAACCTGCTTCTGAAAGAGGTTTTATGCACATCCTCGGCTCTAATCCGAATCTGATGGTAGCCACACTTAAGATCTATCTTACTAAAAATCACGGCTCCATGTAATGCATCTAGCAAATCATCAATCCGAGCCATAGGATACATGTGCTTAGCAGTGATATTATTTAATGCTCTGTAATCTATACAGAGGCAAAACGTATCATCCTTTTTCTTCTTTAATATCACTAGCGAAGCAAAAGGTGAGAAACTTGGTTGAATCTGCCCCAACTTGAGGTATTCTTCCAGTTGTCTACGCACCTCCGCCTCTTCAGTAAAACTCATTCTATAGGGAGATCTATTTACAGGTTCTGCTCCTGGGATCAGTTCAATCTTATGCTGAACATTCTGCTCTGGAGGTAACCCATAAGATAGTTCATCCCTAAAACATTCAGAGAACTCCTCTGTTATAAGATTAGCCAGCTTGGCCATCTCACCACTTTGCGCAACATCAGTGCTAGCCGATGAATCATAAACCGGCTCTACCGACGCCGTACAAAGGAATAAAAACTCTTCTTGAGCTTTTCGGATTTTCATCACGGAAACCAACGGTCCCAGAGGTACATCTTTTTCACCTCGCAAGACATAAAGCACATCATTCATCTTGAATTGATATACGTGCTTTTTTTAATCAATGGTTGGATTCTTCCTAGAATGCCATGTCATACCCAGGGCTATATCTGCATGAGCAAGCTTAGTCATTTCAAAATCAAGCTTCTCAGCATAGTCCTGAATACGAAGCTCCAACTGGGTAACCCTTTGGTCCCATACTTCAGTTGAACTTGCATCTGTCATCCTGATTGTATACGCATAGTCAGATGGGTTAGTCTTTAACTTCAACCTCTTCACGAGCTTGGAGTTAATCACATTGTGAGTTAACGCCGAGTCAAACAACACAATGACATTATGATTGGCCACTTGCCCTTTCATTTTAATTAACTCTGTATCATTAAAGGCTGTATACCCCGTTGCTGCAGGCTTAGATAGGATGTTATTAGGTGCACTCGTTACTAGCTTAGCAACAGACACACATAACAAACAAGGTACTGACCTCTGAGAAGATCTCGCTAGCTGAATCTGCATCTCTTCCGCTCTGGGACCTCCCTGCATTTCCACGTCGCATTCTGAGACCACCATCTCAGCCATCCGACGATCTTTATTCCGTGGACAATCCTTCCACTGATGAGGCTGAAGGCAACCAAAACATAAGCCTTCTCTCCTCGCCTTTTCTCTTTGCTCTGGATTTAAGAGAGACTTAGACCAAGCCCGAGCTGCCATTGGTGTTACTTTCGTCTTCACCCCAATGGTGGTACTTGATTTAGGAGTTTCAGCTGGTTTTGCCTACTTGGCTTGACCACTCGACTGAGAACCACTCCCTTTACTAACCCATTTCTTCTTAAACCCAGATTTCTTTTAGTACCCGTACTGGGTCCCGACCTGTGCAAACCCACTTGACCTGCTCCCTTGGCATCTTCATAGTTCAGGGCTATGGTTATTGCATCATCCAACCTGTTCGCATACTTAGCCCGAACTTCCATTTTAATCCGATCATTCAATCCAAACATGAAATCTTTCACTTGGATTGATTGAGGCAGGGGTTCATCAACCTTCACTACGCTCTCTCGAAACTTATCAGTGTATTCTACCACTAACAAATTTCTCCGACGAAGGTTTCTATACTGATCTTAAGCTCGAGATGCTTCGTCAGGAGGTAAGAAGTGTTTCCTGAATTCTCTTTTGAACCCCTCCCAGGTAGTGGATGCTATACCATCTTTTTGTTGTTTAATCTACCACCGATCCGCTGCCTCACTAAACATATGGGTGGCCTCGCAGATCTTCTTGATGTCATTTCTAATTTCACAAATGGCGAACGCCTCGTTCCATTTGTGTAACCAGGTCTCAATGACATCAGAACTACGGTCATTCATCCGACCAGAATACTTTTCCGACCTATAATTGACAATATTTGGTACTTTAGCCTTTCTAGGCTCGACCGTATGGACACTAGACTCCGGTTCCATTGGAGCCTTTCCCTTCTCATCTCGAGAAGGTCTGGCAGACATACTGTGTATCACTCTTCTAAGTTCACACTGCCCTGCATTGGCCTATAACTGTTGCGCTAATAATTGTTGCAAGGCATCCTCAAGTAATGCAATCCTGCCAGATAAGGTGTGAGCTACTGGGCGCGACACCTGCTGGGTCGGCCGGACTCCTGACTCACTAGGGTCCCTCCTGGAAGCCCCTTCTTCTGCTTCCATTCAGGTCAATGGGTGGTTTTTTTTTTTAAGAGACCGCTAAAAAACCGTATTTACAAACTGACGCAATTCAGTGTACTGACACTCTGATACAATTCCCTATACTAGGGAATGCCTGCAATCCCAGATTCACACTAACCAAGCATTTGATACAAGCATATATCCCAAATCTCGCTTTCCCTATTCTAGGGAAATTCCTGCAAGTCAACTCAGACTGAAATACACAGGCATAGTCTCAAGCATAATCTATCCCTGCTACAGCATCAAACCTTCATGCAGACTAATCACTTACGAGATCATGTTCATGTAAGCGAAGCATCAACCGACTAAATCAGGAAAAAAAACACGGAATTGATGGAGGTCAAAGAGAGCTCCCTGGTCGATCACTCCCGCTACCCGGTTTGTTCCACTGGATTTTCACGTATGCAGATATCCCGAAGCCTGTAGCCTCCTCGTAACTTCCTGATCGTAAATTATACGTTTCTGCCAAAGCCTTTGCAATCTCTGCGTTCCCGTCAGAAACTCGATACCAATTGATACGTACAATCAACTGACTACAGCAGATAAGCGGAACTGGTGGCCAAAGAAGTCCCAGCTTACGAGCTGTCTACATGAGCTTGGAGGGCCAAGACTACGACGAAACAGATAGCGATGTGAACCTATCCCTGTTGTCACAAGCTCTCAGATCCCCGTAGTCCTGCCTACACGTCGCCCTTCCACGAATCTCATCGAAGACCTCCGTTAACGTGAGTCCCTGTTAGTCTTCATTCCGCCGTAGACCACGGGCAACAACACCTCGTGATTCGTTGATTAGTTCGTCGCGTGGAGGTCACGAGCAATTGCGAACAAACCCGTCGAATATCACGCCCACGCCGTTCGTCGTCGCATGTTGTGTCAATAGCTGCACGTTCACCATTTCGACTCTCTCCATAGCTCAGGACGCGCTTGACGTTCCGTCACCCAGGTTCTCTCTTCCTAGCGCTCTAATACCAATTGTTAACTACCTTCTCTATTTCCTACTGCAGATCACAAGAGTAGCACCAATATTGTTCCACCCAACCTTTCTTGCTGAAAACATGAGAGCTAGCTGAGAAAATTTGAAATTTTTTTTAAACATACGTGAAAGCTCATTCTCATCTCTCACTAGCTTCAACAAGCCCCATCTCCCTAGATGGATCTAGATGCCACATGTCATCATAGGGCTTTCCTGATGCAACATTTCACCCCTCTCTTGGGATGCTTTAATTTCCTTTGCCCCTAGGCACATTTCTTGCATTAGGCCCTTAGCCTTAGATCCACCTAGCCTGGTGCTATCAACCCTCACCTAGGACCTTGACATTAATTCCCTCCCGATCATTTACATGAAGCGCAAACAAATATATTACAAATATAGATCCTTTAAGGGAAATGTCGACTGATTCTTCCGAGGTCATGCTACCTCGGCTAGAGCGTAACAATACCAGGCACATATAAGACATCTGAAAGTCTAAAAACTGAGCCATCAATGGTCGTAAGCTCAACTTCTCTTGTACCACGTACTGAATATGACGAGTTGTTGGCACAAGTGACTTTCTTACCAACGGGAAGTGGACGCAAGGAAGTGAAGAGACACTTCATAGAAGTGATATGCTTGGAGGCACCGCTGTCAAAATACCAAGTATTCAGTGTTTCACTGACACTGAAAGCTGATGCATCCGTGGAAGGATCATAGCTGCAAGTCAAAAAGGCATATGTATCATCATTACAAGTGGCTGTACTATCCCGACCATCTGGAGCAGCCAGCCTAGAATCTGAAATGCAAGATAAAAAGGGATAATCCTGTCCAACAAAGTTGGCTGCAGCATCCCCACTGTCAGAGATGCATGAGGAGGTGAATCTGAAACAGCCATACCGGAGCTGTTTTTCTTCTCTTTTGCAAGCCTTTTCCTGCATTTTGCAATGTGATGACCTGGCTTTTTGCACTAATGACAAAAACCCTTCTTCTTGGGCTTACTTGCATCATTTTTAGCCTTTTGTGAAGGCTGTCCTGACCCACTGGAAGGCTGATTTACTGATGTCTTTGCCTGTCCCTTTGTTTTTGACTTGAACTTTGAGAGCATAGCTTGTTCACCTGCACGTGAAGCCAAGTTTGCTCTTCCTGAAGCAGAAGTCCTATCAACTCATGAAAAGTGAGAGGATTTGCACCCCCCCTCAATGATAAGTTCAGCGAGGTATGAAAGCTGAGATAAAACTCAGGAAGAGAATTCAGAGTGGTGGTAACCATCTCTGAATTAGGAATAATCTCATCAATGTTCAATAATTGCTCTATGAGATCCTGTAGCTTTGTGAGGTGGACTGACATGGAGTCACCCTCTTCCATATGTGTATTACTTAACTCTCTTTTCAAGAAAGATACCCTTGCATCATTCCGGGCTGCATACATGCTTTCTAAGATATCCCACGCTGCCTTTGAGGTCTTACACGACCGGATATGCAGAATGATAAATCTTTTCACTGAAAGAGAGATGCATGACAAAGCTAAGGCATCCCGTGAATCCCATCTCTTCTGCTCTGGAGTAGTGGCTATAGCTGCACCACCAACTTGTCCTCCTGCAGCTGCACCCTGTGCACGACCTCTTCCACCTCCTTGCTGGGGAGGGGTATTAGGTGCCATACCTGCTGGTCGGATCTCATCCCCATTCACATAATCCCATAAATTGCGAGAAATCAGAATATTGTGTACCATAAAACTCCATAGGGAGTAGTTGGTACCATCCAACTTGTCTTCCTGTGAAAGACCACCGAACGGGAAATCATTCTGATTTTGCTGGGCCATATCTGAGAAAGAGTTTCCAACAGATACAAACTGAATTCCCTTACTGGGAATGAAATGCACAACTCCCAAAAAAACACAGCCAAGCACTGGCTGTAAATACAACTGAGATTTCTGCACTTGCACTGTCAGAAATCTGTCCAAGCATCAAAAACTCTCCAGAATCTGCCAAAAGTGCTGCAAAACACTTCAAGAAAGGCAGTATGAACTGAAATCTCCAAAATTGCTCTCCCAACACAAAAGCCCCAAAATAGGCCTGAAATTGCAACCAAAAAGGGGCAAATTGATCAAAAGCCCCAAATGTTGCAAGAATTGCAAATTTCACTGCGAAATTGCAGTGTAATCACAAAATCCCCAAATTTCTGCAAGAAATTGTACTGCAATACTGAAAGCCCCAAATTTTGAGCTTGAAATTGCAACTAGAAAGGGGCAAAAGCACAAAAAGCCCCAAATTTTGCAATTTCAGGAGAAAGCCCCAAATTTTTGGGCTAAACCTCTGAATCTGCCTGCAATGATTCTTCACAAGCAACTATGAACCCGAAAATACCCAGATGACTGCAAAAGACTGCAAATGTCTGCACAAATACCACCAGATCTGCTGGTACGGTGATTGTACGACAGAGTACGGATGAGCAAGTACAGATCTGCCACACGTGCGGATGAGCAGGTACTGATGTACGGACGATCAGATCCAAAATGTGCGACGAAGTACATGTGTACGATGCGGATACGTATGGCGAACTGTACGGAAGCAGGACCATACGGCGAACTGTACGGACGTACTGCGAACTACAAGAGATGTACGTTGTACGAGAGTTCCCTACATTGCAGCTGTACGGCGACGAGACTGCAGGTACGACATGTACGGAAGCAATAGGTATGACGAGTACGAGCAAGTACGGACGAGTGTCATAAGTACAGTGCGGGACTGTACGAAATCAATCCGTGCAGACTGTACGGACGACGATGGCGATGGAGCAAAAGCTTGCGGGCGCTAGTGATGGAGCCGAATATGCAGCAGGAGCTGAAGGGAGCAGGGAGCACGGAGCACGGAGCTCTTGAACCTGCTCTGATACCAAATGTAAGATTTGAGAGAGAGAGGGAGAGAGAGAGAGAGAGAGAGCAAGAGAGTTAGCTGAGAGCTGAAAGCTTCAGAGCTTAGTTGCAATAGAAGAGTGTAAGAGTACAACTGAAAGAGTGAGAGATAAGGTTTTGTCCTAGTGACAAAACCTTAGTAGTCACTAACCATAGTTAGTGGACTAACTGCAGTTAGGGGGGAAAACCTCTTAGAGAGGGAAAAGTGCCCCTAACTAGCTTATTAAATTACATTGGTCACTGCTGAATTATATCTATAATTCTAACAGTATGTATTGATGAGGAACTCCCAATCTCAGCCAGAGTAAAAACAGTAGTAGTTCATCCTCACGAGAGGGAAACTGCAGGGTATTGTTCCAAAAGTAAGGATATTTCCCATAATAGATTTGTCTTCTGCCACTTTAACTTTAAATTTAATAATGGTTTTACCCCTCACATCTTGGATACTAGATGCTGCCCAAAACCATTGCAGCATTGTACTCAATATGTTCAAATCATCAATGGGTGGTAGAGACATGGAAAAAATCTTGGATACTAGATGTTGGATGCAAATCAAGCTCACACACTTCCAAACCATCCCTTCTAAGGGCTCATGAAATCTCTAAGCTAACTTGGGCTTGGTACCGATGGAAGGAGCAGAAGGCATGATCGTCTCATAGGATTTGCTTTGGGATTGCACGTTGCACCATGCAAGGTACCTGTGTGAAGGAGCATCATTGCATTCCTGGTAGTTTGTCTTTGAATTGCAATTTTTTTGTGTAAGGGAGCCCAACCTGCAAATCGCGATCAACCTAGTTATATTCCGCTCTAAGAGCAGAGCTTCCATGAAGCTATGCTAAAGTGTGATTTAAAGCGGCAGTAAATCGAAGGCAAGGAGCAACTGCTCTCTTGCCTACTGATATTAATCGAGAATTGCAAGGACCTTACACTGCACAAATACTTTTAAGACTCGAGAGCATGTCCTTGATGTCTTAAGAACACAAAAAGAGGATATTATAATTGATGTCTAGGATGGATCAAATACTCCCACAAAGATGGTTGGAAGCACTATCCTGCAGAATTACCTGGTAGCTCTAATCCCATGACAGCCAGAAGGAACTCCCAAATGGATGGGTGATTTCGATCAATTTTTTGTAGCTCTACCAACATTTATATCGGATAATTTATACTCTTGGATAAGCTATGGAACATTGACTCTAGGATTGAGGGAAGGAGGGATATTAGCCAAACGCTACAAAGCCAAGCTTCTAAATACAAGCTACGAGACAAGTTAGGCACACTGTATCTAAGGAAATCAAAAAATTGGATTTCCCTAGGGATGTGGACCTATTGGCGTAGTAGCAGCCACCTAGTGGAAGGTGGAAGGGGCATGTTATATGGGACGCATGATCTAACCTTCAAGAAAACTAGCTTCTTGGATGGTCTAGGCCTTAGACTCCAAGGTGATACTAAACCGATGGACCTATGGCTAAGAAATGAGCTCGCTAACTCAAACCTGAAGCGTTTTTCTGACCTATGGAATGTTACTCTTTGTTGTGAGTTGATGGGTTAGAGAATTCTAACTCAAGGTGCAACCCAAATAGAATAAGGACATAAAATCAATGGATACATGTTTGGTAGTATTGTAACGAGATTCTACCAAATACAACTATTTATCCAAGCCTTTCGTGCATTGTGGAAAAAGAATCTAAAGTACGCTTCCACCCACTCATTCACTCTTTTTGTCTACCTGTCAAACTGGTTTCAGGGTGATGGAAGCAATGGACGTAAGTCTAGCAATGTTATCAAGACGGCCATTCCCTTCCTATGGAAGGTTGAAACAACGTTCTTCTTTGCATGCATTTGGGTAACTTTCTCTTAAGGAATGTGGAGAAGGCTTAGTGGAACTCCTATGGAGTGTTCCATAGGCCACTATAAATGTACTAGTCACACGCAGGAAGATTTGGGATGATGGTACACTTCGGCAATTCATGGCTATCGTTCATCACCACACTCACCCAAATTTGCGCCTACTCTAGACTCATTGCCGTCCCACTCAGCTCATGTGCAACAAGCAAAGCAAGGTAGGCAATGCATCATTGTACGACCACAACAACCCCCCATCACTAAAGAGGGAGGCATAAGTATCAAAGTATTTTAAATGACAAATGTACTTCTTTATCTCTTCTTAAGATCTAGATCTATTTGTTTTCGCACTACGATTGCAATTGTGGGCGCAGCAATGTATGTTTGAGAGACTCGTCCTACATGCGCCTAGCCACATGCTGTGCATGCTCATCATTTGGAACCGCTCTACGTGAAAATGTGCCTACCATTGTGGAAACACCCAAAAGTTGCACAAAACACCTTCCCTATCCATATCACATGCATCATCAGATGCGAAGGCCCAAAGTTTTAATGCACTCTCCTCAATGCTTCAAGGCACTCTTTTTGCAGATGGGACAAAAGCTTGGTCAACAAATATCCCAACAAATTGATCAGCAAGTAAATCAAACCTTGTTACCACCGCCTTTCAAAACAAGGCAAGTAGCACGTGCCTCAATATGGGGATCACTCGGACAGCTAAGAAGTATTCATAACACCATGTGTCCCAATATGGGGATCATTCGGACAACTAAGATTTGGGACAATGGTACAATTCGTCAATTCATGGCTATCGTTGATCATCACGCTTGCCCAAATTTGCGCCTGCTCTGTTGAGTGCATCTTATCGTCACACTCGTCTCATGTGCAACAAGGGAGGGCACAAAAGAGGCAACACATCAACGTGCAAACACAACACCCCCCATCACTCAATCGGGAGCACAAGCATCAAGTGCTTTAAATGAAATATCTACCTCTTTACCTCTTCTTCTATGTTTTTTTCGCACAACCACTGCACTTGAAAGGGCCAGCAATGTCCGTTCGGGAGACTCGTCCTACATGTATGTAGCCACACGCTAGCACTTCATTTGGGGACTCCTCTGAGTGAGCATGTGCTTGCCACAGTGCAATAACTCACAAGTTGCACAAAACTCCTTCTCATTCCATATCACTTGCATCACCAAATGCACAGGCCCAAGTTTTTGAGACAATGTCCTCAATGCTTCCGGGACTCTTTTGCAAGTGGGACAACAGCTTGGTCAACAGATATCCCAACAGATTGATCAACAAATGAATCAAGTTGTTACCACCAAGCAACATCTGTGCCAATATGGGGACCATTCGAATAGCCACCATGTGCCCCAATATGCAGATCATTGAGGCTACTAAGATTTGGGACGATGGTAAAATTCTTCATGGCTATCGTTCATCATCACGCTCACCCAAATTTGTGCCTACTTAGTGCTCATTGCCGTCACACTAGTAAAGGAGTGCACAAAACACGCAACGCATCAGAGTGCACCACAACATCCCCCCATCACCGAAGGAGGCACAAGTATCAAGTGTTTTAAATGACAAATCTACTTCTTTATCTCTATCTACGTCTATTTGTTTTCGCACAACGATTGCACTTACAGAGGCAGCGGTGTTAGTTTGAGAGACTCGTCTAGATGTATCTAGCCACATGCTAGCACTTCATTTGGGGACTTCTCTAAGTAAGCATGTGCAGATGCTTGAATGTGTTGGAAATTAGGATCAAAGCCCCCATATGAGGAGAGTACATGGACATGGTACCAATGTAGGAGTGGTAGGCATTGTTGGAGTTGCTGGGTGAGGAGTGCGAGAGTTCAAGGCAGGTAGAATATGAAGAACATAGTAGCACACAAGAATGATATCTTCATGCAAGTAGAACAGCCTTATATAGAGGCAACTACAAAAGCTCTTGACCTCATGGATCAGATTATCTGATACACTTGGCCAACCCTCCACAGTCCATGAATTAGCCAACTCCTCCACCATCCATGGACTATGACTTACCAAATCTAGATTCACACACGTACATGTCCACACGCGCACTCATATGTCCCATAGCCTTTATCCTAAAAACATAAATTTGCCCAACAGGCATGAGAGTTATGTGACTATCAAGTTCGAATGCCACATGCAAAGCAAGTATGCACGCAGCATTGTAGACTGCCACATAGGCTAGCACACATTGCAACACTTAGGGCTAACAACGGAGAGGAAATACCTCTACAAAAGATACAGCAGCATGTATATGCTATGCGGCAATAGTTGCAAGCCCTCTTGGAGCATCTAGATTGGCAAAAGATCCATTGCAAAGGTGCAGACTATCAAGTTCGAATGCCACATGCAAGGCAAGTATGCACGCAGCATTGTAGACTGCCAGATAGGCTAGCACACATTGCAACACTTAGGGCTAACAACGGAGAGGAAATACCTCTACAAAAGATACAACAGCATGTACATGCTATGCGGCAATAGTTGCAAGCCCTCTTGGAGCATCTAGATTGGCAAAAGATCCATTGCAAAGGTGCAGACATGGTGGCTGATGTGCAAGTGCTACTATAGGCCTTGGAGAAAGGGCGGAAAGGTTGGTAGATTTACAGCAGAAAGGCTATAGAGCACGAGCCAACAACCTACACATAAAGGGCGAGGAAGGATTGAACCAGGTCAGCAGTTCCTAGATTGACATGCCACCAAAAGTAGAGAAGGCCTAGGGTCAACGATAGATTGGGTCAGCCTAGTCTGTGGTTGGCTGGCTGCCTACAAATTGTCGGATGCAAGGAGCTATGAAAGGAAGCTAGAATGAAAGAGAGGAGACAACAAGTTGAAAGCAATGGAGAGCAATTGTAAATGGATAATGGTAAAGTACAATAGTGGCCAATATATGGCCGAAACAACTTAGGACAGAGTGTCCTAAGTGACTTAGAACTAACTGTCCCAAGAAGCCTAACTAGGACTAACTACTCCTAGGTATAGCCTACAAGGCCAAACGAAGTCCAAGTAGCAACAAACCCCCCTCCATGGTATATCACTGATACATCTCAAGAATACCTGGAAACTGAATCATGGTTGCACATGTTCATCTGTGATGGATATAGCAACCTATGATAACAAGTGTATAGCTTGCCAAAAAGCTTCAAATAGAAACGTGGTTGATATCAAGATCTGCAAGTAGCTTGTGGAGCTAGACACAGTCCACAAGAGCAGTGCAAGCTCCCTTGTACTCAACTTCTCTACTAGAAGTAGCAACTATAGGCTGCTTCTTGCTGAACCAAGAGATGCATGAAGAACAAAGAATGAAACATTGCCACTGTGAGACATATACCTTTGTAAGACTAGAATAAGTCCAATCATACAAATTTAGATTTTTTGTTGTTCTAAAGACCAAAAATCTACACTAAAAATAAAAGGGAAAATGAAAGAGAAGAAAAAAGAGGTAAACAAAAACTTTTATGAAAAAACAAAAGGAAGACATACTTAGCAAGCAAAGCAACACTTATGTCGTCATCAATGCCCAAGCATAAGAAGCTATACTGGGTTTCTAAAGACCCACAGAGTCTCTTGGGCAAACCCAGTGCTTACTAACATACGTCAAATAAACAAAAGAGAAAGAAAACAAGAAATAAAGAAGATAGGAAGAAGGTGACTAAGCAAAAATAAACAAGCAAGTTCAGAAACAAAAAACAAAATCTTCCAAAAAACTGAAATTCTCTCTCTCTCTCTCTCTCTCTCTCTCTCTCTCTCTCTCTCTCTCTCTTATTTAAAACATAAAAAGTATGGATAGCAGAGGAGCTTACACAAACTCAACTCAACATTAAGGCAACTGAATTAGCTAAAGTCAAGGCTGCCAAAAAGGAGAAAAATGGGCAGTTTACCGTGAAGGCGTAGCACTAATCAGAGAGTTTAAATCAAAACCAAAAGACTCTCAGTCTTAAACTAATGTATGGCTGTTTACTCTTCCAGAATATCATGTAGGTACTCTAAATAGTAGGGGTTGCTTTTTGCACTCCTTGGGAGCTGCCATGTGCCCTCCTTAAAGCAGATGTATACACCTAGATGAATCCACGAAAATTCCCAAACTCATCCTCTAAAAACACAACATGGTGCAATTTCAATCTCATGATAGTCACTCACAAGGTTGAAAACCATAAACTCCATCATGCAAGGACTAGCTACTATGACATCCCCACTGACGTCATCAGCGCCCAACAGTGGGTGTAGACCATAGTATAAAAATATGCTCTCACACATACAAATCCACACACCCACACATACTTGAGCATCCATTTATACAAAGTCTTCGTACTGAGTTTCTGTCGACACTCCGGAGGTGAAGGGCAGACTCAGCCATGACGAAGGCTAGCACTAAAGGAGAAGGCTAATCAAAAGGTAGTCCAAAATCTCTTCATTCAAGCTACAATTGCTTGTGAAGTCTATAAACGTTTTCATTTTAGTCTCTCCCCAACGAGCATCTAAATCTAAATCTAGCTGATAGGGCAACGCACCATTTAAGATAGAAAGAATTATCACAATACCAGCAAACCGCAACTTGGACGAAAACTTCAAAAGGTGAAATTTGCATGTCCACTAATACGGCAGAAGCATATACCTAGATGTACTATGACATCCCTAAAGCAGATGTACTAAAGGGTTTCTTGCTGTCCCATAGACCTTTTGGTCTCCAGTGGACATTGATAGACTCTCTCTCTCTCTCTTTCTCTCTCTCTCTCTCTCTCTTTTAAAACATAAAAAGCTAAATGGACCCTTTATGCCTATGTATCACTTCCTACAAAGAGGCAAAATTACATTCCTAACTTAGAAAGCACAAGCATACTCAATCAAACTCTCTTTTGAAGCTAAAAGAAAAGCAGGCTATTCAGCTCCCTGCTTTTTGTTTTCAGCGTATGTTCAATCATTCTAAACATACCTAAGGCCGATACACCATAGATAAAAGACTTCATATCTAAGATTGTACTTTTTTCATTATTTTCCTTGGATTATACCTTTTGTATGATAGTAAAGTGATCAAATTACTACATTGAGTGATAAAAGACTCCTTAGTTGTACAAAGGTGGGAAATATATGGAATTGGGAAGAAAAGACTCCATATTTTGCCAAATCAGAAATCTTTGAGTCAATGTGAGGCATTTTTATAATGTGCAAACAACTATATTCAGGTTGTTCACGTTTATCGTAAATATCAACCTCTAATCCTATGGTAGATTGAGAAAGTCTAAGATCTAAGAAAACACAAGAATCCCCCCTTGAAGTGCAGTTCAATTCACAAGAGGCACGAGGATAAATTCCTTCTCCAAAAGCACAAGCGTCTTTAAACATAAAGTCTTGAAAGTTAGGAACATCTCGTACAAATAAATCATCTAGAAAATGCCTAACTTGGATAACCTTATGTAAAATGATAGGGCAAGTATTGATAGAAATAAGACGTTACATAAACTCAAATTCATAAGTAAAAAGATAAAAGTTTGCTAAAAAGACAGCACAATCAGTGCCCATGGGAATTCCTATAATTTTTGTTGAAACAAAGAATTGCCTATTGTGATGTAAAGATTATCTAAAAGAAAATCTATCCAAGAGCAAAGATCTTCAACACTTACTACCTTTGTGTATCTTTTCTTTTTAGAACCGATGTCATGATCTTTATTTTTTAGCCACAAAAAGTCAAAGCATAAGGCTGTTTTCTCAACTTTTAGCACTTTGCATCTATCTTTGTCAGCTTTTTTATTCTATCCTCGTGTCGTAACCAATATAGTCATTGTATGTAAAGCATGAGTGAAGACTCATCATTGTATAGCAATCCTAAATGCTACGTGTCTTTCAAGTATACAAGACACATTTCACTACCTACCAATGCTTGTGTATAGGGCTTGTGCATGAACTTGCATAACTGAGACACTGCATACTGCAAACCAGGCCTAGTGGGACATAAATAGAAAAGACAGCCAACAGCCTACTGATAAAGAATGGCATCAAATGGGTCACTCCATCCTCAACGGAGGAATAGTAGCAGGCTCAAATGGTGAGGAAACCGGCTTACAATCCTCAAACTAGAAGCAGTGTAAGAGCTGTCCAATAAATAACGCAACCCCCCCAAATCTGGCATGGCAAATGATTGCTGCAAAAGCTGCAATTTGCTGAGTATCTGGCCAAGTAATAAGCATGTCATCCACGTAAAAAAATAAAATCATCGCATCTGATCCACTCTTCCAGACATAAAGAGTGGCCTCTGTGGGGTGGTTCTGAAAACCAAGGCATAACAAATGTGAAATGTACTTTGGCATACCATGCCCAAGGTGCCTGCTTTAATCCAAAAGGGCCTTGTTCAGCCGGCATAACTTATTTTCAGAACCTTCCACAAAACCTGGAGGTTGGCTGACAAAGACTTCCTCGTTCAAATCACCATGAAGGAAAGTGGTCTTACTATCAAATTGGTGAGCCTGTGTGATGCAATGGCGATGACACACAAAAAGTTCGTGACACAATAATGCAGAATTTGAGTGCAGCAGCTATATTTTCAGACTTGTAGGACCCCTCATGTTAGGATCATCCTAAGTTTAAATTGCACAACAGTTTGATGTGATTCCAGGACACAATCTATTTGGTTCGAGGCTCACCATATAGAATGTTTGATGTTGAGTGAGATGCAGCAAAGAAGCTTCATGATCCAATAGATACTCCCACTGAATCTCATGTATTCAGTTCTGATAAATCTCTGAAATGGATGAAAAAGTTCATGCCCATGACCTGGATATTGCATGAGCAAATGTTACTCCCTGCCAACCTACTGTCAAAATCATAACTCTAGATGATGGCAATCCATCTCCTTTGTTTGGTAAACAATTCGATCTGAGTTTTATGATCAGTTTTGGCCCTAAAGTGACTCCCAGAGATATACTAATGCCATTTCTTTAATGCATGATGCATAGCTAGCATATCCTAGTCATAGATACGACAGCCAATCTCCTTATCATCCAGCTTACTGCCTTTGATCACACCATCATCTTGAAGTAATACATCTCCAATACCCTTCACATTAAAACTTCTATGGTGACAGGATTTGAGAAATCTAGGCAGACCACAATACAAGCTGATACCAAAGTATTGTTCTAAACTTGGAAGCTCTTTTCTTCAAAAAAATGCTTCTTTTTTAGCAAGAGATGCTGCAATACGAGCATAATTCTTAATAAAGCTCTTATAGAAAGAGCCTTAGCTAAGAATTATGATCCATTTTTTACACGTGACGTTGTTAGGATCCCACTTAAATTCCACTGCTGCTAGCTGTATGTCCAAGATACTCTAGTTCAATAGCCATGAATGAACCATAGCTATATATGTCACCAAATTGCTACTTCTCTCAAGACATAAAAAGGAATCTTTATTGCATTGACAATGGTCAAGAAAGTTGACTTTGGTTAACGAGAATAAGCTTTGTTTTACTTCTACTTTGCATTGGTAAAAGAGAACTATGGGGACGCCCCCATGGGACTAGGATTAGTCCAAGAATAGGAATGCATGCATTTTGCTAACCTCTAAGGGGTTAAAGTGTTGGAACTTGTTTGTGCAATGTGCAGGGACCTAAGAGAGTGCAAAAAGGATCCAAGAGTGGGAAGAAAAGCACAAAAAGCAAGTCCCACGATGCCTAAAAGTATGGACAAGGGGGCACCTCTTTAAAAGGAGGGCCCACTAGATTAAAAAAGGCACCAAAAGCACCATATTTTTAAAAAAAGCCTAAAAGCTTGGTTTTTTTTGTAGAAGTAGCTTTTACAAAGCAGGCCCTAGCTTTTTGCTAGGCCTAGTCTATAAAAGAAAGGCCTCAGGCCTCCCAGATTCAGTCAAGAGTTGTACTCAAGTTCATGCTCTTTTCAAAGCATTTTGTACAAAGTATTATTCCTTTGCAATAAAGACCTTCGAGGGGGTCCAGCCCTTCTTTAAGCTAGTGTTGCACGTGTTGCGTCTACTCCTCCTCTCCCTCTATTCTATCACAAATAATCTTTGAGATAAGTGCCGCAATTCTGATTTTCAGATTTCAGTTTGAGTTCTCCAGTTTCTATCGCAAAGTTCTTGTAAATATTGCAAAAATATTGTAAATCTTTGTTCTCTCTCTTGCACTCCTTGGGAGCTGCCCTGCGCCCTCCGTAAGCTGATGTACTAGATGGCTTTCATGTTGTCCCATAGACCTCTTGGTCTCCCGTGGACGTTAATAGACTTTCTTTCTTTCTTTCTTTCTTTCTCCCTCTCTCAGTTCGTTTTGATTCCTAGAAGATATCTGCTGCTGCTCCTCGTCAGACAAAACTATCAGATGCTATTTTCCCTGATATCTTTGAAATTCAAAATCTATCTTGGTGATTATCTGCTGCGAATTGAGGATCCAGGCTGTGTTTCTATAAGAACTGATTCGTTTTTAGGGATTCTGGTCCGGTTTCAAAATATACCTTTGTAAGACTAGAATATATCCTATCTGCTGCGAATTGAGGATCCAGGCGGTGTTTCTATAAGAACTGATTCGTTTTTAGGGATTCTGGTCCGGTTTCAAAATATACCTTTGTAAGACTAGAATATATCCAATCATACAAATTTAGATTTTTTGTAGTTCTAAAGTCCAAAAATCTACACATAAAATAAAAGAGAAAATGAAAGAGAAGAAAAAAGAGGTAACAATAACTTTTTGAAAAACAAAAGGAAGACAAAAGAGGTAACAAAAACTAGTTCAATAGCCATAGTTGCACTGAAACGTGTTTCAGAGCCTAGATTGCCCTGAAACGCCATTTCAAGAAGGGCCCCAATATGAAATGCCATAACGTTTCACACCTAAAATGGCTGGCTGAAACATTTCAGGACACCTGAAACTCGTTTCACAGCATGCCGAACGTCCTGTTTCAAGTAACAAGCCCCCTCTCCCCTATTTCATGATTTGCACCGGCAGCTTCTTTTACTATTTGCAGTTTTGTTTTGGCCTCTACTTGCAAACTTTCGCTCACTCCACCCCTTCACCTCATACGCTTGAACTTTTGAGGGTTTTCCAGCCCTCCTTGAGCCCCATTCACTCCCTGGGAGTCCTTTCTCTCCTACAGGCTGCTTCAGCCCTCCTCCATCATCCATCCCCTTCAGCCCTTTTCAAAGCTCAGCCTCCACTCCTTCAACCCTCTCTTTCAGCCCTCTTTCAACCCTCCTTACAGCCCTGTCTTTCAGCCCTCTATTCCATCCTCATTCAGCCCCCTTTGTTCAAGTTTCAGCCCTTCAGCCCTCTTCTGTTGGGTTCCTACGACACCAAGAAAGGAGGCACTCGCAAGCTCATGTGCAAGTGTTGTGGATTGAAAAGAGGTGGGATCCCTAATACGGTGAAGGCCCATCTTCTTGGCTTCAAGGGAGAGGGAATTATACTATGCAGCGTAATCTCCGAGGTAGAGAAAGCAAGGTTCGCACGAGAGGTTGAGGCATTTCCTCCCGCTAAGAGACCAATGACAATTGCATCCATTGGTGGAGGAGTTACTTCATGCTCTCATGTGGCTACTGCAAAAAGGACTCCTCTTCCATCTGCTGCTGCTGCTGCTGCTACTACATGTTCTACTCCTAGTGTTATCTCCTCCACTTCTCCCACCTGCACGAAGGCAAAGCACCCTTTACACAGCATGGCCTCCACAACAAAATACACGGGTAGATGCAGCCATGGCCCATTTTTTTACTCGAATGAAATTCGTTTCAAAGTTGCAAGATCTGCTTATTTCAATGAGATGGTGGCTCAATTTACAGCATTTGGGCCCACTTATACCTCTCCCACTTTTGATGCATTGAGGGAAAAGCTTCTAAAGGATGAGATGAAGGCAATTAATGAAGCCATTCAACCTATGGAGGAAAAATGGCATAAGTATGGGGTCACTTTGGTTGCAAATGTTTGAGTGATGTGCAGAGTCGCTCACATGAGGGCATTTTGGTATATCATAGAGGATCTTCTCTCTACATACACTCCATAGTGAGTGGAGTACAGCAAAAAACAGCAAATGTTTTGATACATTGTCTAATTGCCCTGGATAAAAAATGTTATTGACAATGGAAGAGAGATAGTTGCATTTATTACACGCCATCATTTTTCTCTCTCCCCGCACTGCAAGTTTGCAAGCAAGAAGCTCTTGAAGTATGCAGAGACAAGGTTTGCATATAAGTATTTGCTTCGAAGATTCATTGAAACGAGACCTACAGTTAAGCAGGTTGTGGCAAGCCCAGAATGAGATGCGTGCCCACATCTCGGCACGCCCTTGGGATGTTGGTCTATAACTTGTGTATAGGCAGCAATGACTCTTGGGCTGATGCATCACACCTATATGCTTTGTGTAAGCCAATTGTGTTTTTGCTGAAAAAGGTTGATGGAGATGAGATTTATATTGGCAAAGTATATGAGGGGATGGATCGCATGATAGAAAATATAAAATGTTAGAGAAAGATCACCAAAGGCTGAGAGAGTTGGAGAACTTGGCCTTGAGCAAGTGGACCAATACTACTTTCCCATTCATGTGGCTGCATTTGTGTTGGACCCACAGTTTCAACACAAGGGAAATGCATAACAAAGTGATAAAGAGGTGGTTCGTGGTCGGAACCTCACTCTTTAAAAGATTGGTGCCAATTGCTCGGCGGAAAGTGAAGGACCAGCTTGTCAGTTATCGCAATAAGGAGGGCGGGCATATTTGGATGGCCAAATGCTCAGCATTATAGGTAATCTTATATACCTTTGTAAGACTAGGATACATCCAATCATACAAATTTAGATTTTTTGTTGTTCTAAAGTCCAAAAATCTACATGATAGGTAATGTTAACTAGTTTCAATTTTCAGATTATGTTATTTAGCCACTAGTGAGTCGTGACTCATAATTTTCAGATTTTATGAGCTTTGCCATACATCTGATTTTTAAGAGCTTTGCAATTTCAGGTATCAAGTTAGGGTATGTTACATGGTCGGAGGATTATGGAGCTGCTTCCCCTGAGCTGCAATTGCTTGCCATTTGGATTCTTAGACACAGTTGTAGCTCCTCCTTTTGTGAGCGCATTTGGAGTAGCTTTGCCCACATCCATCCAAAGAAGAGGAACCATCTCAAAGC
Source organism: Dipteris shenzhenensis (assembly GCF_047967505.1). Taxonomy (NCBI): domain Eukaryota; kingdom Viridiplantae; phylum Streptophyta; class Polypodiopsida; order Gleicheniales; family Dipteridaceae; genus Dipteris; species Dipteris shenzhenensis. The sequence goes on along the minus strand of NC_141611.1, from coordinate 8,460,285 downwards.
ACAGAGGACGAACGATCTTGTCTTTGTTAATGCAAACTTGTGTTTGCTTAACAAGATGAGACAGAACTACAAGCATGACAAGTTTATTGGTTTTCATAAGCCTAATGACACCCTTACTGATGAGGAGGAGGAGGAGGAGGAGGAGGAGAGAGAGACAGAGGTTCAGGTTGAGGCTTAAGTTCTAGATTTTGATCATATCACAGCCTAGGCTTTTTGGGCTTTGTACTTTCGATGTACATGAAGTTTGAAACTTTGAGCCATATATCAATATTGGCATTTTGTAACTTGTCGATCTTTACCATTTAGCCTTTCTCATTGATTTCAGATTTGTCATTCATTCCTCACTGCTCTGACTTCTAAGGTCTATGTTATGTACTATCCTCAAAGTTGTAGTTTTGTAGTGGTATGTGCTATGCACTATGTTTTAAGTTAGAGGTAGGCTGTAGGCTATAGCATTCTAAATCTATGTGTGCTCAGCTCAAAACCCCTTTTTCTAACACCCCTTTATAACCGAGTTTCCCCATTTCAGCCCTCTTGAAAACCCCAAAATGTTTCCGTTTCAATTTCCATTTCCCGTTTCCCCTTTTCCGTTTTTCCTAACTATGGAATGAACACTTACTTGCTTTGGCGAAAAGTTGGTCTAAACTTTGCTTTACCTGCAACAAATACTCTTCTTTGGATGTAGATGAATATTGACGTCATCAAACAAGACTCAAGCAAACTTATAGATGTAAGGCTGTCGGATTTCTTTTATTAATGCCAAAACTTTGCTTTACCTGCAACAAATACTGTTCTTTGGATGTAGATGAATATTCATGTCATCAAACAAGACTCAAGCAAACTTATAGATGTAAGGCTGTCGGATTTTCTTTTATTAATGCCAAAAAAGTTTTCATATGGTCCATATATGTTCTAAAGACCGTCTTTGGCTCCCCCTCTTTGATGCTGATGGTGGTAGCTAGACCTTAGGTCAATCTCAGTTTTTTATTTTTTAGCATCCTTCAGTTCATCCAACAAACCATTGATTCTAGATATCGAAATCCATTTTTAAAAGTGATTTATTGAGGTCAATACACATCTAGAGGACCTATCCTCTTCCACCAGGAGAATTGAAGATGCAAAGGGTGATTGGCTATTTGTAATTAAATATTTGTCCAAGAGTATAATGATTCGTCTAGCCACTCCTCTCTTTACTTTTGAGAGTCTAATAAGCAGCATTATTGATGGGTCTAAGAACCATTGAATCCTTTAAGGAGATCAATTTTGAACATCATCATATTGATGTAACAACTATTGCATGTCTTTGTCCTCCAAATCATCATATTGATGTGACAACTATTGCATGTCCTTCCACAGTTTAGAGACTGGCTAGGGAAGGCATATCAGAATCAATGCTCAAGCATCCAGCAACGAAGTGCTAGGCTTTGATCTCTTCTCTAACTGATGTCTCAAAGTAGAGTTATATGGTCCATATATGTTCTAAAGACCGTCTTTGGCTCCCCCTCTTTGATGCTGATGGTGGTAGCTAGACCTTAGGTCAATCTCAGTTTTTTATTTTTTAGCATCCTTCAGTTCATCCAACAAACCATTGATTCTAGATATCGAAATCCATTTTTAAAAGTGATTTATTGAGGTCAATACACGTCTAGAGGACCTATCCTCTTCCACCAGGAGAATTGAAGATGCAAAGGGTGATTGGCTATTTGTAATTAAATATTTGTCCAAGAGTATAATGATTCGTCTAGCCACTCCTCTCTTTACTTTTGAGAGTCTAATAAGCAGCATTATTGATGGGTCTAAGAACCATTGAATCCTCTAAGGAGATCAATTTTGAACATCATCATATTGATGTAACAACTATTGCATGTCTTTGTCCTCCAAATCATCATATTGATGTGACAACTATTGCATGTCCTTCCACAGTTTAGAGACTGGCTAGGGAAGGCATCTCAGAATCAATGCTCAAGCATCCAGCAACGAAGTGCTAGGCTTTGATCTCTTCTCTAACTGATGTCTCAAAGAAGTAGAGTTATTGCTTCAAGGCCATATTACCAACGGTCCATGAGCTTTGGAAAAACATATTAAAAGAGGGTAACATTTCAATTGATTTAAGTTGGATTTTAAATGATTCAGTGGGCATTCATGATACATGTGGAGCATCTCAATTTGCAAAAACAATGTTTTCTAAATTTATTTTCTACGGCACGGTATAGCCAAGGAAATAAATTCTTGGCACCAAGGAAAGCATGACACTAAATCATTTGATGAAACCCATAGAGGATTCTAGATATTTTAGAATGAAGGCAATTTCTCTTACTTTGCACAAACTATTTTCTTAGGTTACTTTTGTGCAGCACTTAAAGCTAGTTGAAACTAGAAGATCGATTTCAGCCATTGAAACAGTAAGCCAGGGCACACTTGATCAACTCAAAGAAGGAAAAAAGGAATGCGTGCCTGGATTCCCGCATGGCTACAAAGGTAAAAGTCAAACTCTGTAGGATGGCATATCTTAGAATCCACAACAGTGCCTGCACAAGTAGCAGCAGCATTAGGAATACAACAACACAACATCATTTCAGAAAAGCTCGAATCAATTTTCTTGCAAGTGTATGAGGAAACCTGGAAGGATATTTCCACTATTGTCTGTGCTGCGCCTATCATTGTGGTCATTGGCAAAAAGGCGTGTGTGATGGCGCTTTTGAACTACTACAAACGTGACAGGGGGTTGATAGTTTGGTTCGAGTGATGCACAAGCCTAAGAGACACAATAAATTAGTTACGTGCAAAGTATGTACCCAAGTAAGAGCATAGTATTTTTTGAAACTATGGAGCATTGCAATGAATTTGACCAAAGTAAGCAAATCAGTAAATCCTGCATTTTTGTTACTGAACAAAGGAAAAGAAAAGCCTATTTGCCTATGTTCCCACTTATTGACACAAAACATTACAATCAGCTGCATCATTCACAAAATGATGTTCCTTCAACACATTTCAGATACCTTGCGTATAGCATCGAGTTCATGCAATAGTACTTGATAAAATTGCCCTTCGCTCACCCCATCTCTGAAAGCACTCAAAATTTTCAGATGATAAATAATCCCAAAAGAAAGATCATCATTGTCAATAAGACACTCAAGCATGTACAGACATAAAATAGGTTGTATACAGACATTTGCAACAAAGAAAGAATTGCAAAGAGTTCCAAGACCAAACTTCCAAACCAAAAAAATTGTGTTAAGCTCAAAGCTACCTGTAAAATATGATGCGCAGAGGCTTTTGGCCAGTTGCTCGTCGGAAAGAAATCAATAGTTCCCTGATGCAAGAGGAAACGCATTAAAGAGTGTACAACGCTTGTCCAGGTCAGAAGGCATGAAATGCCAGCACTAGCAAAATAGAACAGTGCTATGTGTAATGACACTCAATTCTGTGTATGTATTGTGTCTACATGTGTTGTCTGTGAACAGGGATAAGACATGCTTAATCATTCCTCCTGTCTGTGGACCACGAACAGGATCGACCCAGCTCTTGAATAAATCTTGTATCAACTCCTGTCGATGTTCTTGTGCACACACTAACCCTGCATATTTAGTTACTTCCGGCCAGTCTTGCGAGGCCACGACCTGAAAATTTTGAATTGTTTTTGTGTGAACCCTTGATGACAGCATATCAGCCACCCCAAGCCACCAAAAAGATAAAAAGCTAGGAAATAATCCGACAAGAAACAAACCCACTGCAGTCTTCCCTCAAGTGGCAAAAGTATCTTACAGCAGCAATGGAGGGACTAGAATCCTCTCCTGGATGTGGATGTGTCACATCTGCTCCAAAAATAATAGTTGGTATGTCGCTGACAAGGGGTATTCGACGGGAGAGAGCATCAACCAGCACCGTGTTCCTCCCTCCAACCTGAGACTCACCAACTCATATGCCTCACGAACAAAACATGGCTGTAAACTTGCTTTTATAATACACATAACATAATTTCCCGCCTTTACTAAAATATCATCAGATGGACAATAACTTTCAATTAAATAGGTTAAGTGTATACCTAGATAAATCCAAGAACATTCCCAAACTCATCCTCTAAAAACACAACATAGTGCAGTTTCAATCTCACGATAGTCACTCATAAGATTGAAAACCATAAACTCCATCACGCATAGCAGGGACTAGCTACTATGACATCCCCAATGACGTCATCAGCGCCCAACAGTGGGTGTAGACCATAGTATAAAAATATGCTCTCACACATACACATCCACACACTTTTTTTTTTTGTAAAACCAAGATACTTATATTATAAGACATTCATTTACATCCAGGCCGTGCTCAAAATAGAGCTACAGCCCTATCCATCAGAAACAGTAAAAGAAAAGTTGAATACAAGAAACATCCAAATCTTCCTCATGTAAGGCATCATATAAAGACTGCCTTAATGAGGCTCTGAAAAACTCATAAGGATGCTGAAGAGGAGAATTCAGATATGCTTGGATGCGCTGCAGCCAGAGGGTCCATAAGGCCCAGTATCTGATCCAGTGGAAGAAGAGAGAATACTGTGACAAAGAAGCTGATAGTTTGCCATACATCCAGAAAAACCTGTAGAATCTGTGTGCTGGAAATCTGAGAGATCAAAAATAGGAGATTCTATCTAGAAGGTCTCTGGAATATGAACAAAACCACAATAGATGCGGAATACTCTCCGATGCAAGGTGACATCTTGGACAGAGAGATGAAGCTATTCGTCGTTTAGCCAATTTCACTCCCACTGGGAGAATACCAACAATACATCTCCATAAGAATAGTCTTTGCTTCAATGGCATTTTCAACTTCCATATCATTTGCAATCTTCCTTTCCACCAGGCTGATGACTTGTTCAGATGCCATAAAGAATTAGCATGATGGGCAATCCAAGGAGGAGGTAAAATTAATCTATAAGCCTGTATAGATGTCAATGACTGCAAAGGCTTAGAAGAAATGCTTGAACTTGAAGACTGAAGGTGCCAATCTTGAAGCCTGTCACTGCCATTCAATGTCGGAATCGGAACCAGAGGAAGTAGGAGATCAGCAATAGCTTTCCAAATAGGTCTATGATGCATTGCCAGGTTGTATTGTCTACATGCTGCTGGAAAAAGGAGAAGATTTCCTTGCATATCTACAACATCATCAATGAACCGAATACCCATTTTCATAAGATTGTAAGCTCTGATGGGTTGTTGAACAGCAAGGGGAGAGGAAAACACAGCACTCCAATGAATACTCTCCAATCTGAGTGATGATGCTAGAGAAGCAAGATGAGGAGACCATTTGATGTGAGAGAGTACTTGCTTCCAATCCTAAATCAAGGAATTAGAAAATGGACAAGCAGGGATTTTACCTTGAAATTTTCCAAGTACTACTTCCGATGGATCTACTATCCAATGTCCATAAGCTTGTGTGCGCATCTGACCACACAAAATTGCTAGCATAATAGACCAAGGCTGCTCTTGTTGAAAGAATGTTTTGAGCATAGTGATCTTTCTTGCCAACACATGATATTTGATGTTTATTATATTCAAACCACCATGCATTTTGGGTGAGCAAAGCAAGTCCATTTTGAGCAACCGTAAAGCTTTTTTGTGAAGCTTGGTTTTCCAAAAAATCTCCATGGCTTGAGACATAAAGGATGAGAGATCTCGAGATGACCAATGTAATAGAGGAAGGTAGAACTGAACATAAGCTAGAACAATAGACTGGACAATTCGAAGCCGTACATGCAGAGGCCATGTGGAAATCTTCCAATATTGTAATTTGTCCTGAATTTTGTTGAACACCCATAACATTTGTTGCTTATTACTGATTTTCCAGCCAATAGGATAACCCAAATGTCTAACTATATTTTCCAGTTGAATAATCTGGCCTGGCCACAGAATAGCATGCCAATCACAAAGCTTGAGAGGCATGAGTTTTGATTTCTGAAAATTAATTTTAAGACCAGCTGCCAACCCAAAATCTGAAAGGGTATCCATCAATAGGCGAATCTCCAATGGACTGTTCTTTAGCATGAAGAATGAATCGTCTGCATAGGCCTGCGCTATGAAGGGTCGTGAACCAGAAATCTGAAGCCCCTCTAGCTGTCCAGTATCAACCATGTGATCCATATAAAGAAGCAATGGATGTGAAGCGATGGCATAAAGCAAGGCACTGAGAGGACATCCTTGTCGAACCGAACGTTCGAGAGTCCAAGACTCAGACAAATGTCTCCCTATAAAGCATTGTGCAGTAGAATTTGAATAAAGCCAATATATGACATTAGATAGCTTTGGCCCAAAACCAAGTTTTTGCATGATTTGAGAGACATAATCCCACTGTACTGTATCAAACGCCTTTGCGACATCCACCTGCATGACCAACACATCTTGATCTGAATATTTAGCATATTCCATTGCAATAAGAGTGTTAGTGATATTGTCATGTATATGCCGTCTTGGAACAAAACCATATTGCCTGGGATGAAGTCCATCATGAAGGATATCCTTTATCCGATGTACTAACATTTTGGCAATCAGTTTGTATATCACCGGCATCAAAGTAATTGGTCTCCAGTCATCCATAGTCTCACAAAGAATCTTTTTGGGCACAAGCCTCACCAGACCATGCTTCCAAGCTGAGGGAAGATGTTGGTGCTGCCATGCTGAATTAATAAACTGCAGAATTGGACCCTTCATTTCTGGCCAAAAGGCTTCGAAAAATTCAACCGTCAGACCATCCCAGCCAGGGGATTTATGTTTACCCAAATGCTTAAGGGCTTCCTCCAGTTCATCATCTGAAAAAGACATTTCCAGCATTGAGGCTTTTTGCGAGGAGACAATGGGAGAAACAAGCTCAGTAAATCTGTTACGAGCCAATGCAACCTGAGGTGCAGTAGAAGAAGGCTGAGAATAAAGGAGCTGAAAGTGATCCAGACATTGTTTTTCAAGCTGAGAGAGAGATTGGGTCCAGAGACCATCTGATTTCCTTACCCTCATGATAGATTGGCTTTGCCTATGTGCATGTAAGTTCCGGAAAAAAGATTTAGAGGAACAGCCCTTATCTAGCATGGGTTTAACTCTGGCCCTAATCTGCCATTTAGACAGCTTGCGTTTGTTATTGGCATCAATTATAGAGGAAGCACAAGATAATAAATGCTGTTCAGAATCAGATAGAGATCTTTGATGACTAATCTGTACAAGATACTGCTTGTATGATTTTGCCCACTGGATATGCTGTCTGGTTTCTGCCAAGTACCATCTTCCATATTCCTTGATGACATTTTGAATACGATTTATGAAAGAGATCCAAGCAAATTCCAGATCCTCCTGAGCATGGGATAGCAATGGCCTGCAAGCCAGTCTGATCATATGCTTGAAATTTTTCATGAGAAAGATAGAATTGATTAACCTGTAAATTTCTGACTGAGGAGAGCTGCAAGTCATCCAGAGGCATACCAAAAGAAAGGGTGAGCCAAAGTGGAGTGTGATCAGATAGTTGTTGTGAATAATCAGTCCACATCCGACATGTATATTCATCATATTGCTGAGCATGAATGAGATAAAATCTATCAAGCCTGGCCCAATAATCTGTGAAAGCATTATGATGATATGTAAATCCCATCACTGAAGGATGAGTTGCTGTCCATAAATCTGCAAATCGAAGTGATGATGTCATGTGTTCCCATTGCTGGATTTCAGAGGGCAGCATATGTGATTTATGCGTGGTATTGTCCTTCCAAATCACCACAAAGTAGAGCATTAGAGGACCAAGGATATTGCTTTATGGAGTTCCACATTTGAGCTCTGGAAGCTGAATTTTGAGAGGCATACAAAGATCCTATTTCAAAAATCTCTCCATTGATCATACATTGAATAATCATCCATCGTCCACCTAGATCATTATATGCTATCAAGGGTTGCAGATCATGTCTGGCTAAAATGCACAGCCAAGAAAATTGTTCCGATCCTGAATAGAATATATCATATCCTGAAAAAAACCCATGCTGTCCAGCAAAAAAATGCTGATTATGCTCTAGGAGACATACAACATCCGGATGAGTTGTATTTATATAATGCCAGAGAAGCCTCCATTTATTCTAGTTGCAGAGGCCCTGTATATTATAGGAAAAACATTTAAGAGAAACACTCATGAAAATATATACAAGAGAATGATCGGTCCTCCAAAAGAGCGGGAGGCCTCAAGCCTCTGCCATTGCCACAGGGTCTTGCTGACCCTCAGCTTCCATTTCCCTGATAATATCATCTTCTTCACAAAGGGGAAGACCCTTCTTGACTGCATTGACCCAAGCCTTTGTGATGGGGCTGCTTGAAGAGGTAGAAGATTGACCTGGAGAAGGAACAGAGGCATCCCAATTACGAGATTGGAGAGGTCTTTGTTTGAGAGGCACCGTCTTCTTTGCAGTCTGCCATCCCTCATGAGAAGGTGAAATATTTTCTCCTAACTTGCTTTTACCTTTATCCTTATTTTGAGCTGAATTGGCCTGACTCCCTGTATGACCTGAAGGCTTTGGTCCTTTAGCTTCAATCTTTTCCACATATGTCTTCTGACCTCCTTAATTAGATGGCAGAGGAATAGCAGCTGGAGGAGGTGGATGAAGGATAGAAGGACACTCCGAAGCAAGATGCCCAAATTTGTGACAAGAAAAACAAGCTCCAGCAAAAATGCCCCATTTTAAAGTGAAATATTTCTTGCCCAAATTAACACCCTCAATCTCAACTGCAATAGAAGAAGGGGTCGGTCTATCAGTATCCCATAATATGCAAAAACGATTTTTATTACCTGTTGGACGAGGGGGACAGATCACTTGCCCCAATGTCATAGCTAAACCTGGAAGCTCTGTTCTCATATAATCTGGAAAATCAACCACTTCAACCCATACAGGGCAATGATGCTTGATGAGGTTCTGATAGTCCTTATTGGGGGACCAGGGCATGATATGCACCATCTAGCGACCAAAAAATAACGGAGACATTTCCAGCATCTTTTGTTTTGTCAAAGCGTCCAAAAGATGAACTTCATAAAATCCTCGGGAGGCAAAATAGACTCCTTCTACAAAACATCCACCTAGGAGAGAATTCACCCATTGTCCCACATCATTAGCAGAGGGAATTTTGCCTGGGAAAAAGATGATAACTGCAGTTTGAGAGAGCTTCTTCAAAGGTTGCACAAGAGATGGCAGCTTCATTTTGTAAGTGAGTTCCGGAGTAGGTTGAATCCATTCCCTTCTGCTTTGTTGAAAATCATCATTCAGCATATTAAACACATAAAGAAGCATCTTCAGAAGAAGGAGCTATGGGAGAAGAGGCTTCCTTTGATTGTCTTTTGGGTTCAAGAGAGAGGGCTCTCTTGACATAGTACTTATTTGCTTCTGCCATGGAGGCTAAGGGATTTAACAGATATCAAACAGGGAGATTCGGACAGGGACGAAGAAAGGCTCACAGGCTGTATGGACGCTGGGAAGAAGCACTGTACGATCAGATTGGGAGATTACAGGAAAAGACTGAGAAACTGTGCGGGATCACCGACGGGCTGTACGGGACAACGGACAGTCTGTACGGAAGAGTTGAAGGACTGTACGGAATAATTAAAGGGGAAAATACGAACGGACTGTATGGGCTTTGGGAAGGAAGACTGCAGGTGAGAAGTGACGAGCAAGGTCGAACGGAGCAGCGATGGAAAGGTAAACAACGACGGCCGTACGATGGTACGGACGAAGCAACGGGCGCCAAACTCTGATGGACGACGATGAACGATGCTCACCGTACATCCGTCGCACACCCTCTCTCACACACACGCTCACCGTACGTTCGTCGCTCACACGCTCACCGTACGTTCGTCGCTACACACACCACGCACACACCTCACACACTCTCTACACACGACCATACACATCCACACACCCACACATACTTGAGCATCCATTTATACAAAGTCTTCGTACTGAGTTTCTGTAGGCACTCCGGAGGTGAAGGACAGACTCAACCATGACGAAGGCTAGCACTAAAGGAGTAGGCTACTCAAAAGGTACTCCAAAAACTCTTCATTCAAGCTACAACTGCTTGTGAAGTCTAAACAATTTCATTTTAGTCTCTCGCAAACGAGCATCTAAATCTAGCTGATAGGGCAACACACCATTTAAGATAGAAAGAATAATCACAATACCAACAGGCCGCAACTTGGACAAAAACTTTACAAGGTGAAATTTGCATGTCCGCTAATACTTGGACGAAAACAAGTTAAGTGTAACTATAGAAATCTAAGAGCAGAAGATAAAAACAAAGTTCAAGGATCCTTAAGCTCCTGTAAATCCTCAAAATGAGACCCTTCAAAATATAGCAGCATGAGAGCAAGCACATCACAATGGATCTATTTCAAGGCCAAGGTTGGTTATTTCAATTCTAAACATTGTATTTGTCACATGCACTCCTACACTTGGGTGCAAGGTGACAACGGGCTGCATCGATGAGTGCAAGTAGATCCCTAATCTAGGTGATTTTGTCATATGCCATGACCCCATTGTGAGCCCTTGTCCAAGGACACTTGGGCACGAGCTACATAAGTCAGTCTCTCAACCCTCCGTCAAGTCAAAAATCAAGTCCATGTTCACTAGTACCCACTGGAGAACAGTAGGTTAGTGTTTCCATCTTAGGGTGTAGCCAGGTCTAGGTCTCAGCCTAGGTTGGGAGCCAAAAGGGCCCCCAAAGGCTGGACCAAGAGAAAGGGACAGGATCAGCCAAGGTAGGAGCCCCAAAAGGGCCCCTTGACGGAGAAAGGGCTGGGGAGGGCACCTTTTATAGGCTACCCTTCTCCCCTCCCTAGGCAGCTAGTAGGGCTGGCATTTAAGGCCCAACCAGCCAACTGGCTGGTCAGCAGTTTTATGATGGTTGGGCCAAAGGGGGGCTTGCTTCCCTCATTTCTCACTCAGTTCCCCCACAGTCCCGCCTCCCCCAGAGCAGCCTCTAGCCTGTCCGAAAATCCCCTGCAGGACAGCAGCAAACTCAGCATCCCTTTGGTGATTCCAGGAGGGTGCCTACGCAGCACCATAGCCTGGGCTCGGAGTATTTCTGTCTGCCCTTAACCTCTCTCACTCACATAGCTGCCCGGGGACAGCACAAGCCTCTTCAATAGCCTTGCAGAGTGGTCTACATCGACGGTGTGGGCAACGCCTGCTCCAGTTCTGCTTTCTGCCCCCTCTTGCTCCATATCTGCTCTCCTGCTCGAGATCTGCCCCTTCTGCTCCTCTGCTCCAGATCTGCCCCTTCTGCTCCAGATCTGCTCTTCTGCTCAAGATCTGCTCCTTTTCTTCATCATGTTGCTATTCCAGATAGCCTGAAGGTTCCTTCCTCAGAGCATGCTGGTTTTCAGCCATTTCCTAGGGCAGCTCCAGCCCTTCTTCATCTTCGTCATCATCGAGCTACACGGAGGACTACATTTCGCTCCCTCTGCTGCTATCTTTTCTATTGTTTCTCTACATGGAATCATCTTTCTGATTCACCTCAGCCACGGTCCTTGAGACACGACGGCTTGAGGTTCTTGTATTCAGTTTTTCATATTACCGACAAGTACTATGTTTTCTGAGTTCCGTTCTTCAGTTGTGTCTGAGTATTGTCTATTTTTTGATCGCTCCACTGCAAACCCTATCGTTTCTCTATATGGTATCAGAGCCATGGTGATCTAAAGACCCCAGATCTCTCGTGATCTAAAGATCCTGCTTCTTCAAGGAGGCCATAGGTACGGGGAGCATCACTCCTATGAACATATCAGTTTCCTCTTCATTCCGCTGCGCACTAAGGGAGAGAACTCCATCCCTCCCTCCCTTTCAGAACTCCATCTTCTACTCCCATCCCTCCCTCCCTTTCTTACCTCCATCTTCTACACCCATCCCTCCCTCCCTTTTCGGTTTCAAGCTTGACACTCCCCATTCCTTCGAACAAGGAGGTCATGATCCTTCATCTCTACCAGATCTCCATCGGCATCAACTTCCAGGATCTACAAGTTCTCCCTAGGCGGGACCCTTTCTGTTCAGATGTGTCTTGATCACTGTTGTTTCGAATTCTTCTACATTCATGGAGGCGGGGATAGACTCCTCTCTCCCGAGGTTCAAGATCGGGCACACACTGGATCACTGTTCAGCTCCGACCTCTTCCTTTGGTGAAATCCTACCATCTCTGGATTATCAGTGCTGCTACGACATATTTGTTCTTTACCTTTGCTTTTCCCTCCACCTTTCGGTGCTGAGAGGGGGTGGCTTATTCTCTCGAGCTTCACAGTGTTCTTATTTCAGCTGATCATACGTGATCCCTTGCAAGGGCACTCCTCTTGTGATCATCTCTTGGGCATTTCACAGGGATAGCCACCACCACCGTCGACATCCCTACACGAAGCTCCAAGCACACAATGTCTGCCCCTCCAAATTGGCAATTGAGAGGGGGTGTTAAGCAACTAGCAATCCCCAATTTCTGGGGGCAAACATACCAATTTGCAGGCCAGCCAAAAGGTCAGCTAGCAGGGGTCTGGCCGACCAGCTGGCCAACCACCTCGCAAGCCCACCGACCAACTGGCAAGCCCACCGACCAGCTGGCCGACCAGCTAGGTCAGGCCTATAAAGGCACTAGCCCCCCACACTCTCACTGACAGGACAGGACCTGCAGCTGCTCCTCATCTCCTCCATCCTTTGCTGCAGCCCCGCCTGCTCCAGTTCTGCTTTCTGCCCCCTCCTGCTCCATATCTGCTCTCCTGCTCCAGATCTGCCCTCCTGCTCCAGATCTGCCCCTTCTGCTCCAAATCTGCACCTTCTGCTCCACCTTTTCTTCATCATGTTGCTATTCCAGATAGCCTGAAGGTTCCTTCCTCAGAGCATGCTGGTTTTCAGCCATTTCCTAGGGCAGCTCCAGCCCTTCTTCATCTTCGTCATCATCGAGCTACACGGAGGACTGCATTTCGCTCCCTCTGCTGCTATCTTTTCTATTGTTTCTCTACATGGAATCATCTTTCTGATTCACCTCAGCCACGGTCCTTGAGACACGATGGCTTGAGGTTCTTGTATTCAATTTTTCATATTACCAACAGGCACTATGTTTTCTAAGTTCCGTTCTTCAATTGTGTCTGACTATTGTCTATTTTTTGATCGCTCCACTGCAAACCCTATCGTTTCTCTATACCATAGCCCGGGCTCGGAGTATTTCTGTCTGCCCTTAACCCCTCTCACTCACATAGCTGCCCGGGGACAGCACAAGCCTCTTCAATAGCCTTGCACAGTGGTCTACATCGACAGTGTGGGCAACGTTGGCCTTGGTGAAGATTGGGTTGTTTCTCAGGCATTCGTGGGTCAGCTCTCAATGTCAAAGTCATCCTTCTCTGAACGAGTGTCATTTGTATTCTGAGTCCTCCGAACATAAAGCAAATTCTTCCCTATTTGGGAAAGGGGGGTACAAGGATCCAATCTGGTGTCGTCTACATTTCTCTAGCCCCCCAACATGCGTGGGCGGGTCGATATAAGTACTGGACCAATGCTGCCACCAAGGAACTGCCTCACCGGTCAGATGAGGGGCGGCTAGGTGTTGTTCGTTCAAAATGCGTGCTAACGAAAAGTGAGCAACAAAGGGATGAATAAATCGCAAAATAGCTGAGTGGCCGCACTTACCGTCATTGTTCGTGAAGTTCAATGTGGACCAATCTTTGTTGATGTGAACCCGATGGGGAAGCTGTGCTCATGCTAGCCTGCATAGTGGCCAACATTTGTTTGTGCTGGAGCAACATGGCTTCCCAATCGAGTAGGTGCCATCTGGTCACGTCTAAGTGCCTCCTCCTGCTTGCTCTCCTAGAGCATTTTCTCCTCTAGCTGCTTGCCTTTTTCACCCAACTGTCGTGAAGTTTCTTCGAGCTGCCCCAGGAGGATTCGTTTTTTGTTCCATGAGCTTCTCTAACATTTCTGAAACGTATTTCTTTGTCTTCTTGGTAGTCAAAATCTTGCTCTTCTTTTCTCCTCAGTTGCTGGTCCGCATGTCCTTTCACCTTTACAGGTTGTGCAATGTTGTGGATGTCTCGCGCACAGAAGTGTGGTGCTTTGTCTACCATAGAGGCCAAGTATGTTGCAGCCACAGAGGGTTGCAAGGAGGCTATATGGCTTGATTGGATAGTGGGAGATTTGGGGATTCATACACGTGTACCGACATTGCACAGTGATTCCATGAGTGCTATTCAGCTACCACGAAATCTGGTCTTTCATGCAAAGACCAAACACATTGAGGTGAAGTACTATTTCATCAGAGGACAAGCGTATAGAGCTTGTCAAGGTTCATATAGATGATAAACCTACATATATGCTGACGAAGAGTCTACCTAGTTAGCGGTTTGAGTATTGTCATGTATTGATGGGCATTGGATAGTATGCTCATTAGATGCTCTCCCTTAAAGGCACATTGGCCTTTAAGTGGGAGGTTGTGGGATTTAAAGGCCACTGTGCCTTAACCCTGGTTACATACAATACTCAAACACACACACACACACACACACATATATATATATATATGGATGACATAGAAGATATATATATATATATATATATATATATATATATATATATGGTTATATACAATACTCAAATACACACACACACACACATATATATATGGATGACATAGAAGATTAGGGTGTTTTGCACCTACCAAAACTTGTGTGGCTCTCCCTCTCTCTTAGCCTCTTCCATTGAGAGCACTCTCAATTATATCCAGAAGGTGTGGGTGTATCTTTTAAAAAAGAGTCACACAAAACCATGCACTCGCAGTGGTCAAGCTGGATTACAGGTCGAAGCTCTGATCCCATTGTAACATGCAACAGTATAGATCGTGTAATCGCAGAAGTCAAGGATCTGAATCTGAAAGACGAGTTTGGACAGAAGTATTCTTTGTATTCCTCTAATTTTCTACATCCAAGCAACCCGAGCTGTTCGCAAAGGCGCTGTGTGTGCACTAGCTGAATTCAGTACAGCCAGCTCCTCTTCTGGGGCAGGCCATGGTCAATCTAATACAGCAGTTTCAAGATATCATACTCCGAGACGACTACTACCATAGCTTCCAAGACCATCGAATCAAATTAGTCCCAGGCTCTACCCCTCCTCCCAATAAGATTTCCTATCGATTATCTAAGTCTATGGAGATAGAGTTAGAGCAAAAGCTCACTCAGTTATTACGTGCTGGGTTTATCCGGCCATTCTCATCACCTTTTGCGGCTCCAATTCTATTTTTCCAAAAAATGATAAGTCGGCATGATTATTTGTCGACTACATGACACTTAACAAGATTACGATCACTACTAAATTTTCAATGCCCTGCATAGAGTACATCTTAGAGCGCTTAAACAATGCCAAATATTTTTCTAAGATAGACCTTAAGAGCGGTTACCATCAAGTCCGCATGTTCGACGCTGACATCCCGAAGACAACGTTCAAGACAAAGCAAGCTCATTACGAGTTCGTAGTCATATGCCGTTCGGTCTCAAAAATGCACCACCAACGTTTGCTAAAATGATGTCACGGGTGTTCATTGAACATATAGGAGTAAGCATCTTCATCTTTTTAGAGGATATCGTGATGTTCTCAGCCACAGCCGAGGAGCACTTAAGGGATGTGCAAAAAGCTCAACAGCTTTTACGCGACAATCAGTTATATCTAAATGCCAAAAAGAGCGAGTTTGGTCTTATGAAAATTCAATATCTGGGTTATATCATCAACGTAGATGGCATGCGCTTGGACCCTAAAAAGGTTCAGACCATCAAAAGCTGAGTAGTCCCCACGACAGCTCACTTTGCCAAGCCTATAGCACATGCCACCACTTTAACACCCTTGACAAATCTATTAAAAGGGATTAGGACACACCAGCAAAAGACTGTCGTTACCGACACAACTTTACAAGCCTTATGCGACCTACAACGATTGGCCACTACAGCTCCTGTTATGAAAATCGCATCTTGGGATGATCCATTCTTGGTCATCACAGACGCAATGTAGCCATCGGGACAATCTTACAATAAGAAGAAAGACTCGTGGCATACTACAACAAAAAGCTCAATGATGCCAAAAAGAATTACTCGGTCTATAACAGAGAATTGCTCGACGTGATCCAGGCATTGAAGCATTGAAAGCCGTTCGTTTATGGACGGACCTCACAGCCGAAACAAACAATCAAGCCTTAAAGTGGCTTCAGACAATGCCCAGCTCCCAGTAGAGCCGATGGAGTCAAATATTTCAGCAATTCGGGAGCATGATCGAATATGTTCCTAAAAAATAACCTCGTCTCAACAGGAAAGCCTCCATTCAAACAATAGAAAGAGCCACTGTGCTAGAGATTCAAGGGAAAGACCTTGATTCTATGAAATCATAGTACGCAGACTCAGCAAAGTTTGGCACTCAATATCAATTCGCCATGACTTTTGCTCCCCACCATTATTCAATCCAAGATGGATGGTTATTCTACAAACATAGCCTTTGTTTGCTCAAAGACAAGCGGTAGGCTCTACTCCATGACGTCCTCACAAGTAGCCATAGAGGCATCAATAGTTACATTGAAGAAACTAGAGCACTATGTTTACTAGCCCAAAATGTGAAGGATGTATATAGTTATGTGCAAAGATGCTAAAAGTAAAATGTCCCGTCAAAGGGCGGCAGTATTGCTTCAGCCCTTATCGACCTCAAGAGGTCCTTTTCAAGACATCGTGATGGATTTTGAGGGACCCCTTCTGGCATCTGTGTGTACGAGAAACACTCAATGTCTAACCATTGTTGATCGTTTTAGCAAATTTTGTATGCTTATTCTATGCAACAGACGGCCAGCGCAAAAGACTAGCCCACTTATTTATCAGGATTGCCACGAACGATTATCACAAACAAGGGTTGCATCGCATCTTTGGAGGGCTCTATTCGAAAACTTTGGCACCAAGCTCCAAAAGTCTAGTACATTTCATCTACAAACTGACTAGCAATCAAAGGTATATGATCGATTGGCATTTGACACACTAAAATCTTATTGTCATGATGCATAGTCAATGTGGGAGCAGTATTTTTCCCTCATTTACAAGCCCTACTAAACAATACATAGTCATACATCGTATGAAGCAACTTTTGGCAAGAGGTTCTCTTCACTCTTCACCAGGATGATATCCCTGTCTCTCGAAGACAATAAAACTACAAAATCTATGGCGGAGATTACAGAATCAATTAATACCGCCTCGCCAAAGCACAAGCAACATACACGCGCCACAGGCCAACAAGCCAGTTGAGATGTCAAGATGCCAATTATAAAGAGGGTGCGCCAAGCCAACAAGTCCAGTTGAGATGCCAACTATAAAGAGGAGGATTGGATTCATCCAAGGATTATAAGCAAAAATTAAAGAAGGCGTGCCCCAAGCTCCCCATCAAAAGTTTTGGATCATTCCCCATCAGTAAGAAGATTAAGGACGTCTCTATGAATTTGCCGTCACCAGATTTCGCGTGGCGTGGTTGAAGCCTTATATTGGCCAAGCACTCAATTATATCACAAATAAGCAGCAACCCAAAATGCTCGACGATTGGAACCATGGACGCATCCGCCAATTTAACACCAAGTTTCGAGATCGAGGAGCCCATTAGGTAGTTTGGCTAAACGAAAGTTTCTTCCATGTTAGGACGGCACCTCCACGAATTCTACACGAAGTTTTGAGATCGAGGAACCCATGAGGGTTTGGCTAAACAAAAGTTCCTTCCGAGAGTTCCCACATATTGACGGACTACTTGGAGGCCATGCAATTACCGCAAAGATAAGGAGAGAATGTCACATGCTTGGGTGCAAGGTGACAACTGGTTAGGTCGACAAGTGCAAGAAGATCCCTAATCTAGGTGATTTTGCCATATGCCGTGACCCCATTGTGAGCCCTTGTCCAGGGACAGTTAGGCACGAGCTACATAGGGTCAGTCTACCAGCCTTAGGTCAAGTCAAAAATCAAGTCCATGTTCACTAGTACCCACTGGAGAACAATAGGTTAGTGTTTCCATCTTAGGTCAAGTCAAAAATCAAGTCCGTGTTCACTAGTACCCACTGAGGAACGGTAGATTAGCGTTTCCATCTTGGGATTTAGCTAGGTCTAGGTCTCAGCCTACAGTAGGAGCCCCTCTGAGGGGACCAAGAGAAGGGGACAAGGGCAGCCAAGGTAGGAGCCCCTATGAGGCAACTCCAAGCCAAGGAGAAAGGGCTAGGGAGGGCACCTTTTATAGGCTTCCCTTCTCCCCTCCTAGGCAGCTAGAAGGGCTGGCATTTAAGGCCCAACAAACCAGCCACCCAGCCAGTCAACTAGCAGACTCAGTCGTGACAAAGGCTAGCACTAAAGGAGAAAGTGAAAATTATACGATTTGATTTAAGTCTCTCCCAAATGAGCATTGCTGAGCCAAAAATGCTTAGACAAGCTAATCTAATAAGGCAAAGCACCACTTAAGATGGAAACAATTTATGACAATATCAGAAAGCCACAACATGGCCGAAAACCTCACAAGGTGAAATTGCATGTCTGCTAATATGGCAAGAACATTCATCTCGATCCATCCAGGAACAAGCCCAAACTCATCCTCAAAAAACACAACACAACATGCAGTTTCGTTCTCATAAAGTCAATCACAATGTTGAAAAGTGTGAAGTCCATCACTGATGTTTACGTGCACCTTCAGGATTTCTTAATGATAAGGTGTTAAAACAAAGGTAAGTTAAGCCACTTGTTTTTTGGGGGTAACAAGGAACATTAAAATAGAGCGCACGTGACACACACACAAGGAAAAGACAAGGAAAGAAGAGAGGCAAAAAGAAAGAGGGTGTTTATACGAGGACATGAAACAATCGAACAGAGGAAGAGGAAGCAAAACTATGCTTATATTCTCAAGAATTTGGAAATGTCAGCCTCAAAAATCATTTCAAAAGTTTCACGTTTTCCCAAACTGCACTGTTTGGTTTGGAAGACATGATATTGTGCTTTTCACCATGGAATACAAATCACAACAAGGTATGGCGTAACAAAGCAGCAACATTACCTTCACATTAATCTTTAGAGCAACATTTGCCAGGTACTGCTTGCTCATCTTGAAAACGTGCTTTGTTAAGCAGCATTGAGATACCAGACCCAAATCTGTCTCACAAATTCGTTTTAGGTCTCCTGCCAATACGACAGAAGATTTTGTTTAGCTCATTACCATGTGCATACAAAGCAGTTAAAAGTTCAAACTAGGAAACGTTCTTAGCTGTACAATCATTTCTCAACTATTTTTTGCAGTAGACAAGTCACCTACCATATAGGGCACCATTGTTATCCGGTAAAATTACTACAAGAAGCTCAAGCTCTCGCCCTTTGATGTTTTGCTGGAAATCACGGTAAACATTTTTCAATGCACGCTCAACATGATCAGGCCGTGCTGAATGTATTGGGATTGCAGGATCTTGCTGAAAAGACTGCAGATAACAGCCCAGTACAAAACAGGGGGAAATCTGTGAGCAAGGTCCATGGTAGTATATAAGCAGCAATAAATAATGAACTTTGCTGAAAAGAAAGTACCATGCCAGAAATTTGGCACATGATTGCTAACTCTTGACAGAATCTCCAAGCAGCAGTATCTTGGACTATTCGGGAGAAATTAATGCAAGCCCAATATGTTACCGTTCCACCATTCACCATTTTCTGAAAAAACAAGTACCAAGTTTTACTGGCTTGACAGTCCTAAAAAGGTATCTAAGATGCATTTTCGTAATTCTAAAGCAACAAACAGGATGCAAAGATATTGCAAACACCTACCAGATTCTGCAAGAAATCTTGTGACTGCACTAGAATGACTATAGACAAATTCAACCACCAGCAACACACTTTCATGCTCACAACAGCTGATTTGAACGTTTTGCTTTCTAGTTGGAAGTCAATACATATCCTTTGCACAAGATGCATAATGATAAGTCCAAACAGACACTTTTAAACGGAATTCTTCTCACCTTGTTCTTCATGTTCCACTGGCCAACTTCTGGCAAGCAGTACTTTTCCTTTCCTGTTTCATGATATTTGAGCTGTACCAAGACAACCATATGAACACATGAGAAACTTCAAAGAAAAGTGAGAAAACTATTGCTTAAGCAATTAAACACAACATTCTGGCATAAATAAATAACATGCCCATCACATAACCTGCGGAGCTGGGAGAATGCGTGCCTCAACAGAGGCCAACCTGTCACTGATTCTAATACCAAACTCCTTGGCATATGGATCCTGAGCATAAGAATTGTGATACACAGTCTGCCATTCAAACAAGTGCATTAGCGATTCTAGACAACATAGTTGTCCCAAGCTACTTTTGCTTCAACTTGAACCTCTCAAACTACAAACCAGGGCGCCCTTTTTCAGAAAAATTGTGCAAATCGTTAAGAGCATAGGTTCATTCCCAAATGTGCCATAATGCTTCACATGAAAGCTCTGTAGCATAGACTAATACTACATTCTACATAAGGCATAGTGTATGTCACATCAATACAATAACATGCTTTAACAGACTTAAGCACATATCAACATACACTCAAAATTGGTCACATTACTAAAATCAGACTTCATGAGCAATGCCTGCACTACTACTAATTCTGAACAAAAGAGCTTTAACAGACTTAAGCACATACCAACAGACTGAGCCTCTCTATCCATCTTTTTCATGCATTTTTAGTCCAAGTCTGAGTGCATGAAGAAGCTTATTAACAGAATGTGCATTCGCACAGAGAAATGCTGCATTTTAAATTGTGTTTGTTTTTGTGTAAGCAATAAGTAGGATGCCCATTCATGCCTGGTGCTGGTATAAGTCTTGCGCTTGTCAAGAATGAGCATGATTATACATACATACGCACAGCGGAAGGGGGGTAAAAACATGTTGTATAGCTGATTCAATAGATTTGCTCTTTGTTTTAGGATTGAAATAGAGCAGGCATTGCTTATGAAATATGATTTCAGTAATATGGCTTATTGTGAGAAAAAGTTCGTATAAGAAAGCCAGTGAGCACCTCTACAATGTCCTTCTCTCTGTCCCTAGGGCGCTGACATGTGACTTTAAGCAATGCTGTAATTTGCTTCTCATTCAGCCTCTTCGAATATCGCTGTCCTTCAACAATCTTGCAAACCTAAAAGCTCCACAGAAGCCACAAAGGAGAGAGATTGATTCCTAATCCTTAAAGCAGAATTAATAATGCTCAAAAATTACGCAAGATCTTCTGACCTCCATTGGGAGATAGTTGGGCCGCTGCTGATTGCCAACTTGGAGACATGGGAGACTCGTATTGCGGATGATATAACCGTATGTTTCTTGGAAGTATTCAACAACAGACTTCATTGTCCCTTTCTCATCAACGGGAAAACTTCACAAACCAGAAGTACACAATCAACAAAACAGACTTCAAACGATAGCAGACAATGCAATGTAGTAGAAACTGCCTTACCAAAAAGCCAGTCCATTGGAAGCATCGTGAAAGAAAATTGAAACTCTGACAGATAAGAGATGCTACTACAAATTAAGAATGCTTCCCTTAGCATCTACACATACGTTAATTCTTGAGTAGGCTGTGATGTCAATCCAGATATCCGATACTTTCTGCGCATATTTCCCCTGTGGGTAACTTCAACTTTCACTCCCCTCAGAGCCTTTTTTATCTGCAGCAGGAAAAATGGAAAATCACATCAGGCAACTTAAAAATGCAATCTATCAATAACTACAAATGCCAACTTCCAACCTCCTGTAATATAAGATTACCCACCTATTGCCTTCACTAGCACACTCAAAACCAACATACCAGGAAATGTCCTACGCATAAGTCAGAATCATAATATGAAAGAATGTCTGCTCGATTTTACTGATGCAGCTCCTTGCTTGCCTCCATAGCTCCCTACTCTACCCTCCTTTGCTAAACCCCTTGCTATCCTAGCCCATACCCTACACTTCTACAATTCTACTCCCTCCTACATCTCAAGCCTCTCCTCTATCCTAACCAACCTCTACTTGCCTCTACAACCTCTCTCCTCTCAAACCTCTCCTCTATCCTCTTAGCTCTATCCTCTCCAAGTTCCAACCTCTCTCCTCTCTATCCCATGGCCTCGAGACGTGTCGTTGCGAGCACAAGGTGGGACGTGTGACAAGATTTCATGTTCATTAAGAGATATGGCACATCTGGCACAAGGAGGTCAGTATGCAAGTTTTGAGGTGACACACTGACGGGATTTGCCCCTCGAATTCAAGTGCATTTCTTATGAGAGGGAGGCTAAGGTAAATGTCCATGCCATGCCATTCCAAAGGGGATCTTCTTGGCATATAGGCTACCTCTACCAAATTTGCTGAGATTTGACACCTCCTCCATCCCGTGGTCACACATCACGTTCTTCAAGCTAAGGTGTCGATTGAGCTGCAGAAGTTGGGCATTGAAGCAGCCATCACATCATCCCAGTCCCATACACGAATGCCATCGGCTCCTCCACGGCCTCTTGCCAAGAGGACACGTGGTCCAGCAACTGTCACTCTGAGAATTACTCCTATACATGCTGCTTGCGCCTGAAGCAAGAGGCTGAATTGTAGAGGAGAAGTTCTTCTATGCTTGCAATAATCCCTTCCATGTTGCAAGGACTCTTGCCTACAAGAAGTTTTGCCATGCACTTGTAGCTGCTGGTAGAGCACGATCATGATTCCTTATACCAGTTAGTTATGAGACTCTCCGCAACACAAGTTTGAATAAGTAGGTGGGATTAATTCACAAAGACATGCTGGGACTCAAGGAAGCCTGGAGTCCATATGGATACACCATAGTCTCCGATGAATGGAGTGACGCAAAGAGGAGATATATGATTAATATTGTGGTCACTTGTTGTGAGGGCAGCATCTTCTTGAGGGTCATTATGCCGACCTTCACATCATCAGAGAGTGGATATGGGACCATATTAAGGCAGCATCAAGGAGGTTGGTGAAGACAAGTGGTGCAAGTCATCACCGACAATGGCTCCCGTAGCAAGAGAATGAGAAGTCTCCTTTAGGAGAAGTATATATCAAGATAGTATGGACTCATGCTTCACACTCCCTTGACTTGATGATGCAGGATATTGAAAGCTGCCTTGGGTGTCTATTGTGATTGAAAAAGGAATGTAGCTAGTGACTTGCATCACTCATAAGCCACATGCACTGGCCCTATTTAGAAGGGAGTGCAAGTGGGAGCTTGTGAGACCCTCGAAGACACGCTTTGGCTACATTTTCCTAGGTATGAAATTTCAATCATGAATCATCATTCAAATTTAAAATTATAAAATTATTGATTGTTTCAATTTGTTTGTAATTCTCTCGAGACACTGTCTTCTTTACCAAGGGTTCACAAAGGGGTTTATTTTCAAAGGATGCTTAAGACCAAAGAGATCCTTCGTCAAATGATTGCCAGTTCAGATGGATTGGCAGAACTCGAGATTGCCTACTGTACAAAATGTAGAAAGGATTGTCATCGACAATCAGTTTTGGTAGAAAGCCCTTTACATTCAGATGTCCATAGAACCCCTTTACTTTGTGCTTCAACTCTTCGACCATGAGGGTTGTACTATGGGTCTGCTATATGAGTTCATGTTGAAGCTTCGAAAAGCCACAGAGGATTGCCTTATCCTCGAGCAAAGGAGGTAAATACTAGAAATACAAGTCTTGTAACTTGTCCTTAATACTAACCTTTAAGTCAAGATTTCTCTAATCTCTTAGCTCTACGTTCTAACTTAATTTCTTTTAGTAGACATTAAATTTTCAGAAAAGATGACATATTAGGAATTTGGATGAGTTCATGCTGAAGCTTCGAAAAGCCTCAGAGGATTGTCCTATCCTCGCGTAGAGGAGGTAAATACTAAAAATACAAGTCTTGTAACTTGCCCTTAATACTAACCTTTAAGTCATAATTTCTCTAATCTCTTAGCTCTAAGTTCTAACTTAATTTCTTTTAGTAAACATTAAATTTTCAGAAAAGATAACATATTAGAAATTTGGAGGAAGAGATGGGATTGGTTTCATAGGTCAATCCACACGGTGGTACATATGCTCCATCCCTTGTGGGGAGCCTCCTAAATAAAATGATCGCATACTTGTGAGCGGATGGATCCAGTACTTGGACAAAGTATGCGAGCCATCGGTCCTAAATAGGTGAGCCTTGAGATGATTTCAAAATCTAGATTCAAGATTAGCAATTTAGTTGCTAGCATGGCTTGCAAGTTAGTAAGTTACTGCAACCTGCAGAAGTCTAATTGCTTTAAATGATTTATCTAATTATTTTTGTATTGCAAATTGCAATAGAATTGAAGAGAATATAATGAAGTTCTGCAATGACTAGGTCATTTCTCCCGTGCAATTGCAAGAAAAGAGACAACAGGCGGTTGGCTCTTACTTAGTGGGATAAATTTGAGATTCTAAATCCTTCATTGTAGACCCTAGCTATTCGCATCCTCTCACAAGATTGCCCATCAGGTCCAGCTGAGAGGATATGCAGAATATGTGCAGACATACACACCAAGAACAAAAACAAGTTCGTTCTTAATTGCTTAGTAAATTATAAGTTGTAACTTATATTTTGAAAAATAGCTTTAATTGACTTCTCTGAACTTTATAAATTATGTCAAGTTGAGCATGGAGCAACTCAATAGATCAGAAGGTTTAAAGATTAAACTTTAAACTTGGACTTTTAAGTTGAAGGAATCATGATTAAATTTGAAGGCTGTAGGCTTGTGACTTGTCACTTGTAGACTGTAGGTTGTAGGCTACTAGGTTGTCTCTTAAATTTTCAGAGTGCCCACTATATATATAAAATACATATTTATAGGCGTTTCTAGATGAAACGCCTGTAATATTCTAGAAACACGTTTCTAGAGACGTTTCTTGAGACACTAACTGAGATCCTGGTTAACATCACATGTTTTAAAAGACCATCAATTGAACTCAACACAAGCCTCAACCTCTCGCCATCCTCCTCCTAGATTTTCAGAAAACAATGACAAGAAGAATATTCATGTACTAATAGTAGATGTTGTTCTATGAGAAGACTAGCCTTCTTAACACGATGGATTTGAGGATCTCAACTATGCAAGGACTACTCATTCAAGGTCATAAAAGAGATGTCATGTCTCTCATGCTTAATACGGCGAGTGCCCGCAATAGTCTCCTTCTTGTTTACCTTTGTCATGATGCCTTTGAGATTGCAAAAGATAGGGCTAGTAGGGATGCGCCTCACTATTGGAGCAACAACTACTTGACTTTGTGTTCGCGAACAATATATGCTAGAAGAGGTCATTGCCTCACCTATGATCCTCCATATGGGTGCAGTAGACCTCGGTCCTCAATCCACTCAGGATAGAAACACAATAGAGAGGCTGATGTAGGCAGTGCATATAAGAGGCAGCAATAGAGTCTATTTATAGGCCACCTTATAGTCTACTTATAGGCAACATACCCTCATACAAAATCACAATCTAGTTGGGTCAACCTGACCTAAGATCACCTGGTAAGTCATTGGTTGGCTCTTTGAGTCTATCGGCCCCACAGAATTTGTGTGTGGGCCAGTAGTAGGTGGAGGGGGCAATCTAGCCTCCTCCATACAAATAGTGGTCTTATCCAATGCAAAAAGAGAAAGAAGTCTCAATCTAGGTTCAGATTTTGTGCAAGTGTTAGCCCAGCATAAGGCTGTAAGATTGATCTCCACAATCATGAACAAATATTTATTTTTACTATTTCTCTTCATCTTCCTGCTATACTCTGAGTGGTGAGTGTCTTTGTGCATCTTCTTTGTGTGGATCAAAGAGAGTTTACAAATCTGTCTGCAGTTGTTTGTCATGACAAGAGAAATCACTAATCTGGATTAGTAGACATTAGAACATTATTATATATTATACGTTAATGGAGTAACATGTATTTGTATTTATGATGGACACTGACCGAATTGTTATGGCGGTGGATCATCTGAGTAGATAGGACTAGCCAAGCTGGAGCCACTACTTCAAACGGCATGAAATTTGGACATGTGACGCTTATTATATTAATAAAAATGTGCACCCACGTGTCTATGTCCAAGGGGAGATAGGAAAGAAAGGGTGCATTAAGGTGCATTGAATGATAGATGCATGGTTCATAGGCTAAGGATAGGTGTAAATGGAAAGATGGAAGTTGAGTGATCTCAAGGGACATTAATGAAAGGGTATCACCCTTCATTGTGAGTCTCAAGTAGCATTCTCTCTATTCACCTAGCATTTATCCACTATCTCTCTCCCACCTTGCAAGTAGGTGGAAAAGAGAAACAAGTACTCTCACGAGGACGCTCTTCCCCCATTGGAGGACAATGGGCATTCAAATTCTGCATGCATTGCACATATTTGCATACTTGAAAAGTCCGAATCTCAGAGCAACAACAATCTATGTCTGGGACGGCAAGAGAAAGAGAGAGCCGAATTGTGCGGGACAAAAAGAGGAGCAACCGACGTAGCACATGCGAGGAGGCACGGAAGAGAATAGACAGACCGACACGACACGCGTGAAAAGACATGCACGGACAGCACCGGCAGAAGAGTGACGCACAGACAAGGTCGTGTGCGGGCGAAAGAGGACCGCACGCGCAGGGATGCAAAGTTCCGCACATTCGCATACCAAACCAAACTTGTGACAAGGACCCGCACAAACCCCGAGATTTAGAGGTCCCAACAAAGGCCAACTGCAAGCCCTAGGTTTGGAGAAAAGAGGCTTCCAGGTTTCCAAACCTTGCATACCTTAAAAGGTAAGGCCTTTCTCTAAAAATTTTGGTCTCTCTGTTAGAAATGACCCAACAAAGGGTACGCACAGCGGAAGACTGATAGAATTTCCCAAGAGCTCACACAGTGTGGTGTGGGGTGTGGAATCACAAACTTCTTAACTTAATCTGCATAGATGTGCAAGCCAGTAAATAGACAAATATAGAAGCAACACTTTATATTTCCGCCTGTCCACAAAGTAGGACATAATACAATACCAAAAGGTTCTCCTACTAGATGTCAAGCACTTCTAGATCTCTGAACCCGCGTGCTCCACCTCAGATCCCGCCTACAACGAGGATATCAACAGGCATGTCCTTTATCCAGTAAGCCTACGTACATTCCCGTATAGTGGGGCCGTACTCTACTGATATCATCCCACCCTTCACAAGGCCCTGTTGCAAGCCGTACGCATTCTCTAAAGTTCTGTCTTGCCAAGCCAGATTCAAAGCTACATGCTCCCGCCATCTCTCCTGCACAAGCTTTTAATGCATTTCTTGTGCTATCCACATGACAGCTCATGTACTGCCCATATGGCAGCCTCATTCTTTGCCCCCGTGGCAATCTATACATCCCTAGGTCCACCCCCCCATGCTCTCCTCATGCGGGGGCTTACAGATGGGGAGGTGACCATTCCAACACCTCCTCTCACCGACACATCTAGACCCAATGCCAACATGTCGATGATGATGTTGCAGAAACTCCCTGGTCGTAGTCCTCTGGAACTTTTCGATGTTGAAATCTTTCCTGGCTTTTCATCCAGTGGCTCCTACTCCACTAGGTCTGGTTCCACTTTCGCACACCATTCTAGTCCATCTCTGGTAGCACCTCCTGGCACCACCTCCTTCAATCACGTTCCCATCTTCAAACTCGAGCAATCCTACCATCACGACCTTCCAATTGTCCCTCCCATAATGAGTGAACAACCTATCTTCCACGCACCATGCTCTGAGAGTTTGTCTCAACCCATCCTTCCTTTGGCAAGGTCTACAACCAATGAATATCTCCAAATAACGTGGAGAATGAACTCTCACTGAGCTCTCAAGCAAGTACTCTTCTGGCTTTGGTACTCTTTGTCCATCACCTTCCAAAAATTTGCGTCCGAGATTTAAAGAAGCACCCACACTTCCCCTTCTGCCTTCGAAAAAGGCCAATTCCAATCTCGCATTACCTGAGACAAATGAAGAGCAAAGTCTCTCCACAACATGCTATAAAGGCTCAAATGCAGAACATCAAGTACATACCAGACCGTCGTACTACCTGTGTGCCTACTCTGAAAGCAAACCATGCACCTCATCGAGGCACCTACCAATGGCATGTGTAATCCTGTACTGTCCCTTTCTGAAGTACAACATCCATCTAACCGAGACCCCAGGGCCCTCCCTGGAATCCACCCTCGTGTCAGTGTCGACAGCCACGCACCTGGAAGATACCAAGCACTCCATGCTGTCTGTCACCTTCATAAAGATATCTGACTCCTCGTCGACCCACATCTCAATGTTAGACATTCTCGCTGTGGTTTCTAGGTCAACATATCTGACCGCGGTAACCCACGGAGAGGCCACTAGGAACAACTCCTCGATTATCACATTTGCTTTGGCCTTTGTATCACCCTCTGAATCTGAGTCGAACTCCTTCCTTTTGTTTTTCTTATCCGCCTTCTTCTTTCACCAGTCCTTCGCAAAATGTCCTGGCGTGTCACAATAGAAGCACTTCTTCTTCTACTTCCTCTTGGAAGTATCCTCGTCATCAGAGTCGTCTTTCATGGACTTACCACCGTCAGGCTTGCCCTTTCCTTTGCCAACGTAGTCCTTCGCTAGCAATGCCTTGTCATCTTTGTCGTTGTTGTTGAGCTTCTTCCTAGCTTCCTCATGTAGCAGTAATGGACTCAAAAGTCAGAGATTTGGTCCTCTGTCCTACTGTCACAGTCGTAACAAAGCTTTTGAAACTCTAAGGTAGCCTCCTCAGTACCATTAAGGCCAAATGACACGAGTCCACCTTTTGACTGACTAATACTAGTTGATCCCTCACCACCTTAACCTTCGTTAAGTAACTATGTATTGAATCTCCCTCTTTCATATCAAGATTGTAGAGCTGATGCTGAAGAAGCAAAATTTGGGAGGAGGTGTTCTCTGTCTCGTACAGATCGTTTAGAGTG
Source organism: Dipteris shenzhenensis (assembly GCF_047967505.1). Taxonomy (NCBI): domain Eukaryota; kingdom Viridiplantae; phylum Streptophyta; class Polypodiopsida; order Gleicheniales; family Dipteridaceae; genus Dipteris; species Dipteris shenzhenensis. The sequence continues at coordinate 8,431,289 of NC_141611.1, read as the reverse complement.
ACCCACGCCTCTACTGACGTCTTGTCCATCTGGATGTGAGGAAGCACAGAGTCCGACGTAGTCCCTATGATCAATGCCAAGGCATGAGCATCTCTGACTTCCCAAGCTTCAAGCTCCTCTGTCTCCTGCCATGAGTATCTTCCCCTATCTGTCCACAATGTCCTCCAGATTCGCCTCCACTCCCGTTGTCAATTTCCATAGCCTCAGAGCCACTAAATGACTCCGGATCTTTACCTTCCATATGTTGTTTGTCCCATCCAATTACGCAAACACTCCAAAGTTAGGGATAGTGAATGAAAGAAAATTGAGGGAGGAGGAAGGGAGAGCAAGAGCTGAAGAGGCTATAGAAGTTGACATCTCTGCTGCTTAACCAGACAGCAAAGTCAACCAAACTCAATCTTCAGTAGACCTGAACTCTGAACGCACCTGATTGAACCTGAGTCACCCTCCTCCTCGCAAGGCACTGTCTCCTACTTGGGCTCTGATACCTGTTAGCAATGGCCCAACAAAGGGAACGCACAGCAAAACACTGATAGAATTACCAAGGAGCTCACACAGTCTGGTGTGGGGTGTGGAATCACAAACTTCTTAACTTAATGTGCATAGATGTGCAAGCCAGTAAATAGACAATGCTCAGAGACAAATATAAAAGCAACAGTTTATATTTCCCTCTATCCACAAAGTAGGACAAGATACAATACCAAAAGGTTATCCTACTAGATGTCAAGCACTTCTAGATCTCTAAGCCTGCGTGCTCCACCTCGAGCATGTGTAGACTCTCTATCCAGAGTGTTCTTCTCAACCTTGCTGCCTTGAGTGTCAGCCTAGGTAGGCATCCCTCCAAAAGCTCAGTCTGCAGCTCTTCCTTCTCTCTCCTGGTCCTCCGGGAATAGGCTCCAAGAGTAGGTCTCCTGCTGCTCCTAACTGCTTGTCTTTTGCTGCTCCAGAAGATATTGAATGAGGCCAAAGGGCCTCTCCTTTTATAGGGCACAAGGCCCTTGAATCAACCAACCTGATAGGGTTATTTGGGCCAACCAGATTCCCCCCCCAGCATGTAAACCAACCTGGTTGGGGACTGTTCTCCAAACCCACCTGGCCACATGGCAGCCTGCCATGGGCCCACGCAATCTGCCCACTTGCTGGCCCTGTTCCAGGCCTGTCGTAGGCTGGAATCCATACAAGGCCCAAAGGCCCTGCCATGCAGGCGCCTTTGACCACTGCATATCCTGCCTTCAGCGAGGAGACCAGCAGCCATGTCGTTTATCCAGCAAGCCTCCGTAGAGCCCCATACAGTGGGGCCGTACTCTGCTGATGTCATCGCACCCTTCACAGGGCCCTGTTGCAGGCCGTACACCTGCTTTGACGTTTTGTCTTGCCGGGCCAGATCCAGGGCTACATGCCCCCGCCATCTCTCCTATACAAGGTCTCCTTCTAATGCATTTCTTGTGCTGTCCACATGACAGGTCATGTGCTGCCCATGTGGCAGCCCCATTCTCTGCCCATGTGGCAGTCTATACATCCATAGGTCGACCCCCCCCTGCCCATGCTCTCCTCATATGGGGGCTTACAGATGGGGAGGTGACCATTCCAACACTTTCGACCCTGCTCTCTCCCTAACGGGAAGTCGGATTGGAACAAGATTTTAAGGTGGTGAACCACGCACCAAGTACCCCCTATAACAATGTCTAGAGCTCCAATCCACTCAAAACAAGTAGCCCAAACGAAGTCTATCAGTTTACAGCAAGAAGAGTCCAAAAGAAAAGGTCATTTTAAGTGGTTTTTCAACACAAGTGAAGCAGGAGTCGGATAAGTACCAACTCTGTAAAATAAATAACTTTTCTGAAAATACAGCAAGTCATTTTCTCTCTTGTATTACTAAAAGGTAAGAATGGAAGGGGAAGGGATATTTAATAATGAACTTGTCCTTTTTCCTCCACTACCAAAAGGAGACAAGTGAAGCAGGAGTCGGATAAGTACCAACTCTATAACACTCAACTTTTGCTGTAAAATAAATACCTTTTCTGAAAATACAGCAAGTCATTTTCTCTCTTGTATTACTAAAAGGTAAGAATGGATGCGGAAGGGATATTTAATAATGAACTTTTCCTTTTTCCTCCACTACCAAAAGGAGATAGGGAGAGAACACCGAATTTCTTGATAGGGAGTTTTTTTTTGAGAAATGAAGGGAGCAACGAGTCCATCCAAGAGCAAGGCGCTGAGTTTACGCCTTTAACTCAAAATCCCATTAACATGGATTATAATCCAAGTGCAAGAGGGAGAGAGGAGTCTTCCATTTGACAAGCTGGTTTCTCAGCTTAGTAATATGATTGAACAGTACATTATGACAAAATTTGGGACTAAGAGTGCTGAATTTTGGAGATGACGATTTAAGTACCCCCTCGAAGAGTTTACGCCTTTAACTCAAAATCCCATACACATGGATTATAATCCAAGTGCAAGAGAGAGAGAGAGGAGTCTCCCATTGACAAGCTGGTTTCTCAGGTTAGTAAAATGATTGAACAGCACATTATGACAAAATCCCATACACGTGAGTTTACGCCTTTAACTCAGTACATATACCTAGATGAATCCAGGAACATTCCCAAACTCATCCTCTAAAAACACAACATAGTGCAATTTCAATCTCACGATAGTCACTCATAAGATTGAAACCCATAAACTCCATCACGCATAGCAGGGACTAGCTACCATTGAGTTTACGCCTTTAACTCAAAATCCCATACACATGGATTATATAAAAGTGCAAGAGGGAGAGAGGAGCCAAATTTCAACCTCAAGAGACAATAGAATTCCCAAGATCTGATCGAGCCACAGAGACGTATAAATTCCTTAATTGGATTCGCCATTTTGAGCTATAATTTGCCAATGACCAATCACAAGAAGCTTGCTCTAGCCACACTGCATCTACAGAAGGATGCTTTGATGTGGTGGTCCTTATTACAAACAGGAGAAGAGCCTATTCTTCAATGGTCCAAATTGAATACTCCAAAACCCTTCGACAAAGGAAAGGAGAAAGCTATTATACAAAATATTAACAACCAATCACGTCTTGGATAGATATAATTTCCTTCCATGATTGACGATGAGAAGAAAAATCTGATTAAGAAGGGTTAATGTTTTGGATGTAAGAAACATAAGCCAAAGCATGGCATAAATGTCCTACTCTATTAGCCAAAATTGCCAAGACCAATTCTGTAAAAGGGAAAGGCAAAGCATCCAAGCTTCTACCTCCTGATCACAAGGATCTGAGGTGAACATTAAACCAAGAGTAAATGCTATCCATTCCACCAACACTGGTGTATGGATGTGTGAACTGGATAGAGAGTAGATATATTCATTATAGAGTATGAACAAAGAATAAATGATTTTCTCCTCCATGTAGAGCGTCTTATAGGATGAATAGGGCTGAAATAGAAGAGTTGGACAAAGAGATTGATGGACAATAATTTCTATAGACTAAGCAGTTCTCCATCGTAAAATCGTCTCTAGCCAAGGTCTACCTACTTCAATAACACGTGTGGGTGCGAGAATCGTTTTAATACTGACCAGCTTGTTGAGAATCTGTTTTAGCTTATTGAGCAGGTTATTATGAAGAGATTTCAGCAGCTTGGTATTCAGAAGAGAATTCTGAGCATGAAGAGTGTAACATGCGGCGACTTGCTCTGCGGAAAATAGATGAAGATTAAAGACTAACTCAAGCATGAGAGACGTAAGAGATTTAACCAACTATCATACACTGCTTTATTTATATACCTAGATGAACCCAAGAACATTCCCAAACTCATCCTGTAAAAACACAACATAGTGCAGTTTCAATCTCACGATAGTCACTCATAAGATTGAAAACCATAAACTCCATCACGCATAGCAAGGACTAGCTACTATGACATCCCCACTGACGTAATCACTGCCCAACAATGGATGTAGACCGTAGTATAAAAATATGCTCACACATACAAATCCACACACCCACACATACTTGAGCATCCATTTATACAAACTCCTCGTATTGAGTTTCTGTTGGCACTCCGGAGGTGAAGGGCAAACTCAGCCATGACGAAGGCTAGCACTAAAGGAGAAGGCTAATCAAAAAGTAGTCCAAAACCTCTTCATTCAAGCTACAACTGCTTGTGAGGTCTAAACTACTACACTGCTTTATTCATACATGGTCGCGAAATCGGCATAGAAAACTGTGCTGAGACCACTCCCCTAACTACGACATGCGAGAGATGGAACTATGATGCAGAAATAGGGACACCCAAACCTCGCATGCTGGCTCGAAGCGCTTCTGGAGGCTGGGAGCGGAGTCTTGAACTGAGGAAGGCTGAGTAAGTGAAAAGGGGAGCTGAAGGCCCCTTATATAGGGCTGGACACCAGCCAACCTTAGGCCAGCACAACTGACTAGCTGGTCGGTTTTGACTGACCAAGCGACTAGCCCTTGCCTATAAAACTAAGCTCTTTTAGGCCATTTCAGGAAGGCTAGGCAACCATTTGTCCCTGCCACCTCGGCTTGACCATGGTGCATGTGACATTCCCCTCCTCTGAACTTGTTGCTAGGTGGATACCTCGCAACCCTTTGCTCTGGACTATCCTCACGAACTACAGAGGAATAATCAACCTCCATACCAGTGATAGCTATACATGTGACTCATGTTATGAGGGTAATCCCTCCTGCGAGGCCTGACACTGGTCTGGCGAACTCCTAAGACGCCCTCTCTTGCTGAGCATCACGGCCAATGGGATAGGAAATTGAACCCTCTGGTCCTGAACACTCATGATGAGAAGGTGAAATGCCAACTAAAACTGATGTGGCCAACTGAGCTTGCAAGGGCAGAAGCCCCATAGGATCAATTGATGTGGCCATCAATCGATGGCTGGTAGACCCATCAATTGCTACTATAATGACCGCCGAAGGAAAAAAAATCCCCCCCTAAACCTTGTCCCGCAAGGTGTAAACGCATATGGGTGAAGACTGGAGCCGGCCCGATGCGTAATGAAGGTTAGGAGGGAGAGGCTAATGGAATATGGTACTACCACTAGTCCGAGATAGGGGCAAAATACAAAATTAGATAATATCCCAAACATGCTCCCTCCTCTTCCAATTGAATCCCCATAACTAAGCTTTGCTCCCAAAACTCCCTCCCACCTAACTCAGATCAGAAGGAACCATATTGCTCTCATACCAATGTCACACGCAAAGACTTGCTGTGCGAAAAATAGATAAAGATAAAAGGCTAACTCAAGCATGAGAGACACAAGAGATTTACCTAACTATAGTACACTACTTTATTTATACATGGTTGCCAAATCGGCATACAAATTGTGCTGAGACCACTCCCCTAACTACGACATGCAGGAGATGGAACTATGCTATGGAAATAGCAAGCCCAAACCTCGCACATATGCTAGCTGAAAGCGCTGCTCGAGGCGAGAAGCTGAGTCATGAACTGAGGAAGGCTAGGTAAGTGAAAAGGGGGGCTGAAGGCCCCTTACCTTGGGCCAGCACAACCGACTAGCTGGTCGATTTGGCCGACCAAGCTGCTGGCCCTTGCCTATAAAACCAAGCTCCTTTGGGCCATTTTAGGAAGGCTAGGCAGCCAATTGTCACTGCCACCTGGGCTTGACCCTGGTGCATGAGACAAAGAGATATTGAAGAGGCACTGCAGTGATACTTCTGCATTTTGAATTGAATATTCAGCATCAAGAGGAACCAGAACTTGAACATGAGGTTTAAGTTCTGATTCAAAAGAGATCGTGTACTATCAAGAGAAGAAATTTGCAGATTATGAAGAGGTGATGCAAATGCAGACGTAAAAGAGAAAAGCGTGAAGAAGTAAAAGAGAAAAGCGTACGCAAGAGAAAAAGACAAGAGAGGATCCAGAAGAGGACTTCTGCCCATTCAAGTTGGAGGGAGTGTCATGACGAGAAATCACTAATCCGTGATTAGTAGACATTAGAACATTATTATATATTATACGCCAATGGCGTAACATGTATTTGTATTTATGGTGGACACTAAACGAATTGTTATGGCGGTGGATCATCTGAGTAGATAGCACTAGTCGAGCTGCTTCAAACGGCATCTAATTTGGACATGTCACACTTATTATATTAATAAAAACACGCACCCACGTGTCTAGGTCCTAGGGGCAATACGAAGGGAAGGATGCATTAAGGTGCACTGAATGATAGATGCATGGGTTATAGGCTAAGGGTAAGTGTAATGGGAAGATGAACTTGAGTGATCTCAAGAAAGGGTATCCTCACGAGGGCGCTCTTCCCCCATTGGAGGGCCAATTGGCATTCAAATTCTACATGCATCGCACACATTTGCATACCTGAAAAGTCCGGATCTTCACACTGTTGAGGTCCTAAATACATAATAGACCTGGTGACAAAAGAGACTGCTCTTATTATGGCATGTGAAATTGGTATAGGAAACTCTTTTTCTAGCATGTCTAAGCCTTCGCACATCAAACAAGCTTAAGACACGCTAGCATATACCTAGATGAATCCAAGAACATTCCCAAACTCATCCTCTAAAAACACAACATAGTGGAGTTTAAATCTCACGAGAGTCACTCATAAGATTGAAAACCATAAACTCCGTCACGCATAGCAGGGACTAGCTACTATGACATCCCCACTGACGTCATCAGCGCCCAACAGTGGGTGTAGACCATAGTATAAAAGTATGCTCTCACACATGCAAATCCACACACCCACACATACTTAAACATCCATTTATACAAAGTCTTCGTACTGAGTTTCTGTTGGCACTCCGGAGGTGAAGGGCAAACTCAGCCATGACAAAGGCTAGCACTAAAGGAGAAGGCTAATCAAAAAGTAGTCCAAATCTCTTCGTTCAAGCTACAACTGCTTGTGAAGTCTAAACGATTTCATTTTAGTCTCTCCCAAACGAGCATCTAAATCTAAATCTAGCTCAAAGGGCAACGCACCATTTAAGATAGAAAGAATTATCGCAATACCAGCAAGCCACAACTTGGATGAAAACTTCACAAGGTGAAATTTGCATGTCCGCTAATATGGCAGAAGCATATACCTAGATGAATCTAGGAACATTCCCAAACTCATCCTCTAAAAACACAACATAGTGCAGTTTAAATCTCACGACAGTCACTCATAAGATTGAAAACCATAAGCTCCGTCACGCATAGCAGGGACTAGCTACTATGACATCCCCACTGACATCATCAGCGCCCAACAGTGGGTGTAGACCATAGTATAAAAGTATGCTCTCGCACATACAAATCCACACACCCACACATACTAGCATAACAACACAGTTTTTCCTACAAACAAGAGGCACCAGTCATTCAATGGCTGCCAAACCCACTCTGATTCTTGACACGGTTAGCTGGCTGACTAAACTGAACCACGAGTTCAAGTGGTTGTTGTTGATACATATAGAAAGAGAAACTGTGAAACTTACATTCAAAAACTCACAAGTCATCCAGCATGACTGCATAGTAATGCCAACATAGATCATGCACAGCAAGCACCCGCAACTTGGAACATAATAGTTCAATTAATTTCAGACAACAGACAACTGAATGTGCACACCCTCAAATAGGGATTCTTCTTATCAATGTAAAGCACTCAGTTTCATTACTATTCATGCCCCTAGTATATAGCAGTGACAAATCTCTTGCCCTCTTGAAACTTTAGAAGAAGAACAAACCCCCTTGAATGATACAGATGCATGCCACTTGACTTTACAGAAGAGATCTGGCAGTACTTTTATGCGGTCCGCATCTGAAAGATGTCTGGACACATCTTTGCCTAGTAGTTGAGCAACAAATTCTGTAACCGGTAAAGGCTCAATAAAAGCAGTCGACGACATATCTGCAGACAAGCCAAGAAAAGGTTCTCAAGAGTGCCAAGAGTTACAATTGATGTCATAACAAAGCAAAAGGAGTTACAGCATTACCAATATTCAGGGAGAGACCCATTTGAGTTGGTCTGATGCTCTGATAAAAGCCTCGCCAGCTCTCAAGACCCTCACCAAGTTGTTGCCGTCTTCCCAAATCAGGTGAGTAAAATGACCTCCCTACTGGACAAAACCTGTAAGAGGAGAAAAGCAATAAAAATTTGAGCTTTCCACCTAGAAACCTTGGCAGTTTTAAGTAATTCAAATTAGAAATCAAGCTAGAGGAACAAAGGAGGTACACCTCTCTTAGTAGTCCCCTATGTCTCCAAAATTCTAATTGTAAAAAAGGCAAGCTATCGTTTACTCCACGGGAAGGCAACACTTGCAAGCATACAGTCAACACACATTCCACTAAGGACCTTGCAAGCTACAATCACAATTAATACCGAATCATACAACTTTTCTGTCCCAATTTAAGTAATACCATAATTCAGAGGAGAAGAGAGGCACCTATGGCATTCTACAAGGACCTTGCAAGCTACCATTCATAAGTAATACTGAACTTCACAATTTTTCTGTCCTAATTTGGGTAAAAGAATAATTCAAAGGAGAAGAGAGGCACCTATGAGTTGGAAGCTCTCGCAAGACAATGTCCAGGACTTGCAAAGCCTCTTGAGGTGCATCTGCTTGTCTGCCGCTTAAAAACTCACCAAGATGATGAAGATCAGCACGAGCTGCAAACTTGATGACTACCTTGAATTGCCTTTCCCTTCTGCAAAACAAATAGCAAATTAGCCACACATCCACAATAAAGGTTCACAAAAGTTTAACAACAAATTTTGGAAAACTAATATCCATTTTGCAGATCCAAACTCAAAATCCATTGGGACATGCAAGGACTATATATAGACCTGATGGATTCCAAATTGTACCCCTTTCCACCTTAGCTCAAGTCAGACAGGGATCCATGAATAGTTCAGGATGGTAGTACCAACAACTCAAGTGTATACACCAATGTCCAAAACATCCAGAACTTCCCATGAGCGTCTGCAAGAGTCCACCGTTACCATCTTTTCTAAATTCCATTTGCCATTGGGACATGCAAGGACTATATAGACCTGGTGGATTCTAAATTGTCCCCCTTTCCCACACAGACAGGTTCCCTGAATAGATAAGGATGTAATACCAACAAGTCAAGTTTATATACCCTTGGACCTTGAAGAGTTCATTTAAAAAAGAATCAAATCGCAGGTCTGAGCAAGGCGGTTCATCATGCGCAAAAAAAATGTGCACACGCACGCGCACATACACGTGCACATGCGTGTGTGCGCACACAACAAAAAGTAGTCCAGATTCTCTTCACTCAAGCTAGACTATAATATTTACTTTTAGTGTCTGCCCAAACGAGCATTTATAAGAAAAAGGGTGTGCACGTGCGTGCGTGCGTGCATGCGTGTGTGTGTGAGAGTGAGAGAGAGAGTCAGAGAGAGACTACGCATTCTTATTTGTATACTCTGAAGAGCTCTCTTGAGTGCAATGCAACTTTGAACTTGTGTTAGCTATTGGTACTTCTGATTCTGATTCTCCAGATCTTTCCATGCACTTACAGCAGTTGACATCTTTTCCATTGACATTTACAGCAGATCGGGAATATTGAATAATAATTGTGCTTTTTCATCCCATTCATTTCGTTGTTTACTAAGTTCTTGAGGCTGCTATACTGTCAACATTGTTGTTGAAGATGATGCTGGAGCGGTTCAATGTTCAAAACCATCATGTCAGAGAATCAGTTTAAACAATCCAACCAAATTGCAAACGAAAACAAGTCCATGTTTGGAAAAAGAGTATCATTAAGATTTTTGGATCTTCTTGTAGAGTGTACTTCTTTCTTTAAGTTTGTAAGTTTGAGCTTTTAATTCCATGATTATATACACCTTTGTACAACTAGAATATATCCAATCGTACAAATTTAGAAATTTTGTTGTTTAATTCCATGATTATTTCATTCTAACATCGTATGATTTTTCCATTATGATTACCAACGCTATAACTACTGACTTTAAAGTCACCTTCGAAATTTGGTGACACAATTGAATCTCTGAATGACCGTGTCTCCATAATATCAGTGCTTCAAACACATACCAAATAGAAAGGAGGGTGGTTATTTTGGTTATTTAACCTAAGCGGCAGCCCAGTACAGAAACGTTGAGAAACTCTTAATCCAGAATTAAGATGGACAGGGAGCTTACATATACATCAAGGATATAGTCTGTGAAATGTCTGAAATACCATGTTTGCACATAAAGCAGGCATACAAAGTTACCCCTTGGTTCTGATCTTCAAATACCTCATAACTACAAAAAATTGGCAGCTACAAAAGAATCCAAAGCAGAGTTGTTCAACCTGAGCAACTAACTACTACACGACCCTTGCAATCAGGTTGCATGATTCCATGACCTAAGATTACAATGGGGAGCTTAGACAGTGTTCTACTAACCTACAGTTTGTTAAACAAACCCAGTAGTTTTGCATAACCACATACACAAAGTTCCAGCCATTATACCAATTTCCAAAATAAGTATTTCAGTGGAGCTTTCAAAACTAAGGCAAACTCTAGCAATAACAAGAGGTAGTTGATGCCACAAAGAAAGGGAACACACATTACAGCTATACAGATCAACTGGCCACATTGCAAGCTCAAGGAACGGACTTTACTATACTCTTAAAACATTGTATCAAATACATAAGGAGTAAGTTGAAGCATACCTTGGCGTACCACTCCCATCATCCTCATCCTGAAGATTAATCGCAAATTCCTTGCTTTGGAAAGGGAGAGGACCTGCAGTGTACAGACTTTTGCGACCATCATATGCAGGTAATCTGCGACCTAATGCACTATCACGATGGATTTTGACAAGCTGCTCCATAACCGCCCTATTAACACCGCGAGAAGTTATTTCTGGTGAGATTGAAACCTGCATGGCCAACGCAACAGATACTGAGAGAGTAACTCAAACCAAAGTTAAGTGCTGATAAGCTACCTTCAAGCAGCATGCTAGATACAAACCATTAACACAAATTCAAGCCCCACGCAAAACACACAAACCAACAGATAAAACAAGACTCACATGATCGAGATTGAAAAGTCAATTGACAAAAAAGAAACAGATACGTACATCATACTGATGCAAGTCCTTGTCTGGGAGCTCTGCAAAGAAATGGTTTGCCTTCACAATACATTTGGTACCTGTTTGCCCCTTTCCAGGACGAGATGGGAAGCGTAATTTTTTGGTAGAAACAGGAGGACCAACCACAGGATGTGTGGAGGGGCCTGGATCTTGAACTTGAGTGGCGGAGGCACCTTGAATTCTCATAGTTTGAAACTGTTCAGCCATTCCCATAACAGAACTGGAAGCTGACTCACCAACCTGTACAAAGGCTGGACTCAACGTCTGTGCGATTGGATGACCTCCCATGTAAGAGGCTGGAGGAAGACTGCCTGGCTGTGGACCTTGCTGAAGTCCTGGGTATGGAGACGGAACATAATGCGATGGGGGAACCCCCTGAATGGGAGCCACTCCCCTATACCCAGGTTGAAGATACTGCACAGCCGGAGGAAAAGACTGAGTTGAAGCTTGGGGCAGATCGGGAATAGGCATGAGAGCAGCTGGAATAAGCGGTTGTCCAGCAGTCGTGCCAGGAGGGGCATGAGAAGGTGGAGCAGGAGCCCTGGCTCTCCCTCGACCTGGTCCTCCTCCTCCTCCTCCTCCTCCACCCCTTCCATCCTTAGCTTGAGGGAAACCTGGGCCAGCGGAGGAGCCACCCGGTGCACCTTGAGAAACCTGCTGACCACGACCTGCAGGAGGCTGAGGCGCTGCCTGTCCAACAGAAGGAGCTGGCTGCCCACGACCTGGAGCTGGCTGAGGCCGAGGAGCTTGAGAAGATTGAGCAGGAGGAGCTTGAGAGCTCTGTGAGCTTTCCTCACCTTCCTTTGGCGTCTTCCGTCGTCTGGGCATGGTAAATGTATACTAAACACGGCACGTCGAAATTTTTCGGACTACGAGGCGAAGCAGCGAGATAAGCCAATTACAAGCGTTGCCACGGTAAGAAGAAGTGAGGGAGGTGTGCGCGTCAAGAGCATTGAGATGAATGAGGCTGCAAAACAAGCAGCATTGCAAAGAAACCATGACAAAAGCTCAATAGTAGAGGAAAGGTTGGAGCAATGGTGGAAGGCATTATGATATGAAAAAAGTAAGGAGAGATACCTAGACGCTGATGCAGCGTGCCATGAAACACACAGAAGCTCCACAAGAAGATGAAGATGAAGATGAAGATGAAGATGAAAATGAAGAAGAAAATGGAAACCAAGACCAGGGAAGAAGAGATCCCCCCTCAGACCTAAAAGCCAACGCTCACACGAGCACGCAAAGTTGGAGAACGGGAATTGATTTTTTATTCCTTAATTATTTCTCATTCACCCACCAAATTTATATTGCTCGCTCCATGGTCGTTGTACACACGCTCTCAAGCCTCCCTCACACCAACCGGCCGCCAATGATTTGTGCCCCACTAGTCCGCCGATGTGTGTCGTTTCCACCGGCCCACTCCCAGGCACGCCTCATAGCCCCGTGCATGGGCACGCCTCAGTGGGTGAGCATGCTGGGCTACCATTGCAGCTCCAGCAGCCCAGCCTTGTAATGCCCCAACACTCTCATTAGCCCCAAAATACTCTCACGTTCCTGCGACTCGGTGATACAGCCTCCAGATTTTTTAGTTCATGCTTCATTAAATATGCTGTGGAAGAAAGCCAACCCTCATGGGGCACAGCTTTTGCAGTGAAGCTACTTGCCCAAGAAATATGTTATATGATGGGTAGGAGATGGCAAGTAACTCGGCTTGTTAGAGCCATCCAAAATTTTGATCTGCTATGCAAAGGAGGGTGCACCCATCCACACCAATGGAGGATGGATCTGTGTAAAGGAGGGTGCACCCGTCCATACCAATGGAGCATCCTGATTTGACTCTGCCTACACCCATTAACGATGTCCTTAAGGGGCTCAAATAGTGGATCAGGACAAGAGTTTGTTTCGCATCCTAGAACTAGAGATGTGTTAAGGGATAGGATGGGACTTTTCCTCCCTTATTTGATGGTACAACATGGGGTTCAGCATTCCCACCCCTATTCACATTCTAAGACAGCTAGTTTAGAATGGATTTAGAGTGGAAATTCCAAACGCATCCTATTCCCATCCTAAACTAGCCCTTGTGCTAGGGCCCTTAGATATCCAAGCTTCCTTGAACGGTTTTTTATTCATAATTGGTCATATTCATTTTAAAATATATTGTTCAAAATATTTTTAGTTTTTGAGATTCCATTGTCTCTTTCCAAGCTACTTTTTTGCAATTGTGATCTTGCAACTTTTTTTACTAGTCGTTTGTGAGGGTATGGTTTTCAATTTAAATATCCAAACTTGATGGACTACTTGTCTATTCATAAAGGAATTGAGTAGCTTGTAGTTGTGCCGAATAGTACAAAATGTTGACATTATGTACTCCTAGCTTGTAGTTATTTCCAATCGTACAAAATGTTTATATTATGTAATCGTAGCACACAAGCAAGTTCCTTTCTTACTTAGAACAAGCTTGTCTACCACCTTGTAGAAGGGTTGCTTGCTTTCTCGCTTACTTTCGTTCTTATTGACTAAGATGTGAAATAAAAATCAAGAGACATGACAAGAACAAAATAGGTGACTTTGTGATCATTCAAAACTCTTCAGCTTAAGAAGCCAATTTGAAATGCTTTCATTGTGTACTACACGCATAAACCATTTCCTTTCTTGCTTAGAACAAGATTGTCTACTTCCTTGTAGAAGGTTTGATTGCTTTCTCGCTCTTATTAACTAAGGACCTATCCCCACTACCGGTTAGGGAGCACTAATTAAGGCCATTGATGGAGTGTATATAAGTGTGCATTTCCATTCGCATTTAGCGAGTCTAGTTAAATTAAATCTCTTAACAGCTTGTTAAAAAATGCTTGAAATTTTTGCCTCCCCCCCCCCCAAAAAAAGAGGTACTTTAAGGACTTCTCCGAATAGAAATAAGTTGGAATGTAGAAATCGAATGGTTAAAACATGGGTGCTCATTTGAAAGGTCTTGGAAAGACTAATCCATTGTGATCTTAACCTTTATGAATGGACTTTGGATTGATGAAAAAAACCATTTGTATGAAATAAGCCTCAAAAGTTTTAGTCAAGACCAATTAGTGCATAACACCAATCAGAATGTAATTCCCTTGTTAAGGTTATCTTTAACATAACGAGATTGGTTATCTTAAAGGGCCCTAAGATGCAAAAATCACCCAACATGACAAAAGCAAAATAGGCGACTTCGTGATCTAGTTTACAATGTGAGACCGTTCTACTCAAGAAGCCAACTTGGAATGTTTTCATTATGTATTCATAGCACATAGACCATTTCATTTTCTCACTTAGAACAATATCACGTAGGTCCTTGTAGGCTTGCTTGCCTTTGTTCTTATGACTAAGATGTGAAATAAAAATCAACCTACATGACAAAACCAAAATAGGTAACTTTGTGATCTAGCTAAGAGTGCAAAACTCTTCTACTAAGAACCCAACCTGGAATACAATAATAAAGCACCACTTCAAAATGCTATCTTTATGTCCTAGTATATAATGCAAAATTATAGGGTCTTAAGTAATCAAGTTAGATTACTATAACAAAAATAACAATTTAATTATCATAATAATGTGTGATCTATGTCATAAGATGCTAATCTCTTTAAGCAAGTAAATATCGTAATCAAGAACAATAGCAAGCTTTGCTTTTGTGCAACTATGTATGCAATTTTATAGATTCCAAGAGAATAAAGGTTTATCAGAACCTTATTGTGAAACCTTCAAAAGTCATCTTGTTTGTTAAGCTAAGCCAAAATCCTTTATGTGCATCGGCTCGTTCTTTAAGCTAAGCTGAAATCTTTTATAATGTAGAAGTTTGGGTTATTCCACAAAGGAAATTCATTTATTATGAGGGAGTGAAGGCTAACAAAATGAGGTCTTCTAAAATGTCATCTTCCAAAAATGAAATGTGAGCTGACATTGTAGAAAGACCACATGCGGGAAAAAATTAAACAAGGATACAAAATGTTCAAGATAAAAAATTAGGCAGAGTCTACTACAACAATTAAAGCCACAGACAAATGAGAAACCAACTTATGATTCAATTTCTACTCCCTAAACTGGCTTATAAAAAGTTCAACTTCTAGGGTCAACTTGTATACACTTTTTTATAATAAAGAACCATGTATTGCATTATTAACATCTAGGGTCATAATAATATTGGCATGAATAGTTCAAAAAAGAAGTTCTTTTATCAAAATGCATCACAAACATGGCATAAAATGTACACTTTTAAACTACTGTCACAAAGTAACACAAATTTGTACTGCTCCCAAGCTAGTGTTAATATAGAGCCTGAGAGGCCCTCGTGGTAGTCAAGGAAAATTACTTTAATAATCTAAGGACACACATGTCTCCAAATGGGAAAAGACTTAGTGTCAAATGTCCCCCTCACAAAAGTTGAGTATGAGGCACCATAGAGAGTCTATGGCTAGTGGAAGTGGAGCCTCTATGGCTTCAACGTTCCAAGATAACTCTACTAGGCCACAATCTGAGAG
Organism: Dipteris shenzhenensis; assembly: GCF_047967505.1. Lineage (NCBI taxonomy): Eukaryota > Viridiplantae > Streptophyta > Polypodiopsida > Gleicheniales > Dipteridaceae > Dipteris > Dipteris shenzhenensis. Next base: position 8,415,681 of record NC_141611.1, on the reverse strand, counting down.
TACAACATGCCTCACCATGGCAATTGGTTCCCTCCTAGCTACCCAACCTACTCCCACATCCTTATAGACCTCCTATGGTCCCACTTCCACGTCCATGAGCTAAGAGAGATGCACTATTGCAATTGATATTGTAATCAGAGGATTGTTAACTAGTTATGTCTTTGAGAAAGCTTTTCAAAAATGGGGATGCAGAACTTGGCGAACATTGTATGCTTGATATCCACATTGAGCGGAAGTGAGTGTACTTTTTTCCAAGCGTTTAATTGAAATTTAAAACATTGCATGATGATTATCATTTCACTAATTTAATTTGAGTGTGTTTTAGGAGTCAACTTGAAAATTTATAAAATTTGTCATTGCATAATTGGCAAAGCAATTTACGATGGTAGAGCTATGCCACACTTTTTGCAAAGATGCAAGAGCTCCTAAACTATAGGCACAACAACGCCAAGTAAGTTTAGTTAGATTCGAATTTGATTTGTTACATTTAGGTACTTTGAATTCCTTCTTGTTTGGAGTTACTTTCTCTCCCATCATCTTTCAAAATCAAACCATTGTTTGTCCACATATAGGACCTAGCATAAGACCTATATAGATCCTATTACAATTTATTAACACTATCGAATACCTTGGTCGCACAATATTGTCACTAAGGCATAGCAACTCGAGGAAGATTATTTCTCATAAGAGTCAAACCAAGGGCATAGTTAGAGTCCTAATATGACCAGTTATACTTAGTTTCCACCATGTTAGGGACCTGAAAGATGGTTTGAGGATGAAGAAGAGTTTGACACCAAGTAGTAACTAAAGTGTCAAAGTTGTCATCACCATGCTTCATGGAGTCTGAAATGAGCAAGTTGGAACTAGTATACGGTTCAAAAAATGCAACAATGAATGACCACCCTTTGCCTCAGCATTGCATTGTTGCCATTCTCAAAGCGTAAGCAAAGGTTTCCCCAATGGTCTTGGAGTTTTATGGCTCCATCTTGGAGAGGTTTGAAGGGAGAAACACTTCCCGCCTTCAACCCGCTTGAGCTAGGATTTTATGACTTATCCTTCTTGAGAGGCTTAATGAGCATCCAAAGTTCTAAAAAGGTCTAAAATGAAATATCACTGGCTCTGCCTCACTCCTCATTGCCCCCCCCCACTCTCAGCTTCTCACCTCCTTGCCTAGCCTTTGCCTTTGCTCTCCATCCTTTTCCCGCCCTCTAGCTCACCTTCGGTTGCCTCTACATCCTTACCGTTGGTGCCTGCTCCCCAGTTGCAGTTCTCATGCAACTTGTTGCAGAAGTTGGGTGCTCTATAGCAGCTTGTATGCCCAAGACCGGTGTGAGAGGGGTGCCATTGCTTGGTGCCTCCCTATTCCTAGCATTCGGGCTTCTTATTAAATAGTCACATCCCTTTTTAGGGGCTGGGGCTTGCTAGTGCATCTCGCTAGCCCTAGACCTCCGTGGTCAGCTTGAAGCAGCTAACCCCTTGTGCAGCTCATCGACTCCCCTAGGTGTTTGGTAATGTGGTTTGCTACGTGGGCTTGTGGTGCCCCTTCAAGAGAAGGGCAATGATGCCTTAAGCTCCCCTAAAGCTACTCACACAGATGCCCTTTAGTGATTGTTGTGGGCTAAACTTGCCCATAATAGAAATATGCATAAGCAATGCAAAGACAACAAGATAGTGCAGAAATAGAAGCTAGTTGGACTACTGAAGCTATGTAGGCATAGCACTACTCATAAAAGTATGTCGATGAAGTGCCAATAGTTGAAACATAAGTCGGTGTAAAGTCCTCAAAGAAATCCTTCATGCTTCTCTAGAAAATCTGAATTTGACCTTGATTAAACATCCTAAATTCTGAAATTTGAATCAACTTTAGTCCCTTGGTTGAATTTTGATTTCTGTCTAGAATCTGCCATAGTCGCGGACTGCTGAAACTAGTCGGACTGTCATCGGACTGCTTGTCCATGTTATGCCAACTGTTTGATCATCATTTGCTGAATAAAATATCACAAAAAATATTAGACTGATAATCCAACTGTTAGATTGTTTTTTACCTTAACAATGCCTCCGATCTTCATCGGGCAGTTTGAAACATGTCGAAATTGTTTGTTGAGTTTTTGTTTGCTATTTTTCCTTTCCCCAAGCTTGCATTTGATATATTCTTTGACCTTGAACACTGTCCAAGTGTCTCCATATTTTTGGTATGAAGTAGAGGTGATTAGGGGACTTCTCCGGGCTGATTCGGCTCCATTTTGGGCTCTTCTGGTTGGCTACTCCTTCTTTTCCCTTCATCTTTCATCCTTATCATTTCATGCACATCAGCATCATCTTTGTTTGCATTTGTTTTTGAATTTTCAGTGTGTGCTTTTGCACTCAAGTCCTCCCAAACAACTGGATCTTTGCCAACAAGGGGATCTAAATATAAATTGAAATTCGATTGCATAGCATCATCATTTGCATCAAAATAATCATCCTCAAACTCAGTATAAGTATCAAAAAACATCTCGGATGTGTCATCCATCAAATCTGGAATTTATGTTTGTAAAACTACCTCAAAGAGTGTTTCATCTGGAACATTGTCCTCATCATTTTCTTTACCCAATAACTGAGGTGAATTCATTTGCATTTTGCTATTTGAAATATGAATTTCTATCAACACTATTGGTTGCATTTCTTTTGACTCAAATGGACCCTTTAAGCCCTCAACACTTTCTAGAAGTTGATCAATAATTTGGTTATGCTCAAAAGAAAGAAGAAACTTCAATACCCCATTATCTTCATCATCAAACAATTGGTCTTCGGCCTCATTTGGTGGATCTGATTCTTTTCTTTTTATTCTCTTCTTCATTACTTTGAATCTGGACCATCTCTGTAGCCCGTTCATAATTGCTTGTATCCTCATCATCATTTCCTGCCTTCATGCATTGGCAAACATTAGAAATAGATGTTTGATCATCTAGAATAACTTCTTGATTGTGTAGGAATGATGTCAGACCTTTGTATTACTCATTTGATCAAATTGGTCAGGCAAATAGCATTCTCATCCTTGGTGGATAATAGAAACTACTCAATAATAACATCTTCCTCACATACATATTTGTCAACTTGCATATCAACATCGGAAATAGTGTGAGCTGAAATAGCATCATCATCATTGGAATCCATATTTTGATTCATTGTTGTCTCCAATTGTATTGGATCCATTGGTCCATACAAAAATGAAAAAACACTTGAACTTTCTGCATACTTCTCAACCTCTTCATCATCATCACCGCACATTAAATTTGCATTCTTTGCATAATGAAGTGAATAATTAGAAGAAACAACATCAACTTTATTGTTGTGACATACTTTGGCATGATTGGTTTGAATCGAATTAGGAATGTACCCCAAACCTTCCTTGTTGTGTAAGGGCTTTTGTAGTTGGCATGATTGGTTTGAATTGGATTAGGAATGTACCAAAAACCTTCCTTGTTGTAAGGGTTTTTGTAGTTAGGCTCCTCAAAGATTGCATGCGAATTGATCTTCTCTTGCTTCCACATCACATCAATGGCAAAAGATGGTGCAAAGGCGTAGCATGTACACTCGGCATATGACTCTGTTGGTTGCATACCATGGGCTAGTTGCTCTCAATCCTTTCATAGCATGCCAGGTGTTTGCAGGTATGGCAAAAATTATTAGGTGGCTCCATCTTTAGTCCCCATATGCTAACATATGGCTTCTTTGTGGTGGTTGAGTTGAATACATTGTTGTGGATTGACTTTGCTACAATAGCAAGTTGAATTGCTCACAAGCTTTACTCCACATACCTAGCTCTTTTGCTGCTATTGCTATCTCACCAGAATGAGCAAGAACCCAGAAAAGACATCAATGAGAACCACCATCATGAAGCTCAATGCAACCATAGAAAAACCATAGTTGAAATACCCATCATAAGATAAACTTGAAAGATCTCCCTCACAAATGATGAAGCATGAATTCAACTACTCCCTTGTCTCACTTATTTGCATTACATTTCCAAATATTCAAGAGAAAGGTCGCAAGAGTTGAATGAGCAATGATTTAAGTTGAATGAGCAATGCCTTAAATCCTACTTCATGTTTCCTCAAACTTCACAACGTGATATTAGAAGCAGGATGAACACATCCACCAGGAACCATTCTGTTTTTCAATATGCTAGTGGCAAATTGCACTTCATACAAACTCCAAGCATGTCACAATTTTTGAGAGAGAGCCTGAATCATGTACAGGAAAGAAAGAATTGAAGGTCGAAAGCTTTTAGTGTTGAGAGGGAGCCTTGATCCCCCACTCCTGGACCATTTTCACATCCGATCAGAGCGGGTTCCCAAATTGTCCCCTTCCTTTTTGCTGATCTGTAGGCTTAAATCAGCTCCAGCCTTTGCTCTTCACGTTCAAGCTAAAAGGGCCCATCATCGTGAGTTTTCCTGTGTTTAGATCGGCCCTTGCATCCACGCTAGCTCAATCTTATTGTCTCCACCCAGACCATTTCAGATTGAGTTCATCTCCTGCAAGTTGATTTGATCCATTGGTGTCATTGGTTCTTACATTTTCCCATTTTGGGGTTTCTATTTTGCCTCTATAGGAGAGGAGCAATAGATCCCATCTCTGTTTGATTGCATGATGGAGAGCAGGAGTAATACATGATGGAGTAGTGGATGGTCCCATCGGTAATAGACTTGTGGCTCATCCATGGCACCTTATCAGCTTGGCTTTACAACCAAGAGACTAGGTGCATGCTTAGTAGTGGTAGCGATCATTTGGCACTAGAGATGGCGCTCATGCATTTGACTTATGGGATGCTTCAATAGTACACAGATAATCTTGGAGCGGATGTTTCCTTCATGAAGCAATGGTCTTAGAAAGTTGGTATAGAGCCTACCATGCCCTTGCTATGACAACATATGGATATAGATTAGTATCCTTTCAAGTTTCCTTCACAGTCATAGAAGTATGAGACCATGGTACAGACTCCCACTCATAGACAAGCCTTGTTGTCTCTATCCTCCTCCCCATGAGTTGAAACATGCATGGGCTTCATAATCGTGCACAAAGTCAACCATAATACAGGATACTTTGGCAAGAGTTTACAGAGGTCAGTGGTAGGACATGCAATGGATTGTCTCTTGATACAAGAGCATATGTTCTCAGCATTAGATATCAGTGGGCACACCACCTGCTTTCTCGTAGAATCATCAACATCAACAAGAGGACGTATTCACATGCAATCCACTATGGTCATTTTTTGAAGATCCTGACATGTCATATACTAAACCATGCTCATCAAAGAGCTACTATGCCCACTTCAAAAGTGGCTTTCTGTGTGGAGCAATAGGATGGTGTGGTGTGTGTAGGTTCATCTTTTCAAAATTCCTCCTCATTGAAAGAAAATTTGACTAGTAGATTTGGCTCTTGTGGATTATTTCTCCTTTTTTTATCGAGTGTGGTCCTTCTACAAATACTACATCCCTATTTTCCAACTATCTTCTTAGCCTTTTGATCAAAGATTCAATATGCCTTCAACTCTAGACTTTATCTAAGAAAGATGCACTTCTTGCTTTTGACGTCTAGCTTGGTCATGGATGCATTTGATATATGTACATAACCTTCATATGAAATGTGTCGAAATGAGAAACTAAAGGTTTCTTACTAGCATAGGCCCCTTGAGATGTAACACCATTGAGCACCTTTGTGTAGACTATTTTGTTAACTACATTAGCCCAAAATGGGTAGATGCTTTGTCTTCCATATGCATAAAACCATATCCATGATAACTGATTATAGGATTATACAACATCATTCTACTAGGGTATGTGACCAGTGGTGAGTTAGTGCTAAATAACATTCTACAATAATTATCAAATTTTCTCAAAAGGAATTCTCCTCTTTGATCTACTCAATACTTCTTCACATTCTTTCCTATCTCATTCTCTACAAAGTTATGCCATTGTTTGAACCTCGTTTGAACTTACCAAAAGCTTCAGCCTTATGAATTGACAAGTTAGTAAATAATAAAGATAGATACTAAATACATTATGAAGCGACCCTTGCCACTCCTCCCAAAGTGAGAAGGTGTGACCTTTTGTTATTAGCCTCTCATAGCTAACCATATTCCAATGGAAAATATGTTAGATTTTTTTTTGGTGCTTTTGGGAAGATGTCAGTATCCTATCGGTATGTCCATTGGTATGTTCCTTGTCGATATTGACATTAGGTCTTGATACAATCCAATAGTAGCAATAGCATTGGTATAGTTGTCAGGCTCTAACGACCATACCAATGCTATGTTTTCAAAAAAATGATTTTTTGTGGAGTAGAATGGGGCTTGTTTTAGCCCCATTTTCCCCCACTATATGTCTTTTATTACAGGGTCACACAAAAATGAATACATGCCATTTGATCTACAAATTTTTCTAAAACTCTCACAACATGTATTATTACAAAAGTTCCCTTCCAAAGAGGGTACTATAAAAATGAATGAGAGGTACACAATGACAAAATCCTTCTTGTCTTTTGGATCATCTGGATCTCCTCCCTCACCTCCTCCCTTGCCTCCAGCCTCATCTCCTCCCTTGGCACCCTCGCCTATGGATCATCCAGATCTCCTCCCTTGGTACCCTTGCCTATGTCCTCACTTGGTTCGACCATGCCCTAATAATGTTGCATGAAATAATTTAGAAAATATAACAAGCTTGATTGTAAGAATAGAAAGGTTAAGAATAAGGAGGATCGGAGACTTACATGTCAACTCGCCACTATTAACAGGTCATGTTCCAATTCCTCAAAGAGAGGCTTCGCACCATATGCATATGCATAATTATACTCCTCCTTTATGCAATCGACTAATCCCAAAAATCTTGTGAACCCAAATTAAAACATTAGATGAAGTGCTATGAGCAAAATAATGTATTCAAACCAAACTAAAAATTACAAAAGAAGTATGTCATAGCTAACATACACTTATCACCCACATCTTATTTCCTTTCCTGCCAGCACTCTCGAGGTGTTATTCACCTTTGATCTGCACACATGAACTTGCTTCCTTCCACTATTATCCCACATCTCTAGATTGACTTGAAGCTATTACTTGATCCTCTTCCAATCTAACCTATTTACATGAGGAGGCCTCAGCCTACCCTCCCTTGTCACATCATAGATCTCTAATCGACGGCATTTGAGTACATTGCCCATGCAAATCATGCTTAGGTGGTATTAAATACTCATGCTTGACCATGAGTGAGGGGTGGCCATGGTAGGGGGCCCAATGGTGGGCTATGTCTTAGCATATTTTCCTTTGTTGAAAGATGCAATCTCATCTACATAAATGGCCATGGTAGGGGTGGTAGTGGGGCCAATGGTGGGCTATGTCTTAGCATATTTTCCTTTGTTGAAAGATGCAATCTCGTCTACATAAACGGTCTTCCTAGATCGCAACATCTTGTACTCCTCCTATGATGATAACGCCCCCCAAGCTGGTAACGCCTTACTCTACAGAGAGGCAATCCCCCTTCACTAGGGAGAGATAACTCCCCTCCATTAGGGGAGAGGTAGCCTTCTATACAATGAGATAGGAGAGGCATAAGATGAGGTCGTGCAAGACTGCTGAGCCTACTACAGTGCCTCTAGCCATATAGGATTCATGCTATCGACAATCTCCTTAGGACTCATATGGGAGGTGCGTGTCAAGCAGCTTGACTCTGATGTGGATGACCAACAACTAGACATAGCCATTATATTGAAAACATACAAACAAACAAATAAACAAAATTGAATAAATAAACAAATTAACAAAGCTGAATGCAAAAAAGAGATGTAACACAGAATGTGGGATGTGGGACAAGAAGAGAAGAGGGAATACAAGAAAGAGAGGGAACGTGGAATATGGAATTCTGGATGTGTAGAGATAAGAGAAGAGGGACTACAAGAAAGAGGGGCAATACAAAATGTAAAATGCAAAAAGAGATGGAATGCTTAATGCAAAAAATAGATGAAATGCTAAACACAAAAAATTGATGGAATGCGAAATGAAAATGTGAAAAATAGATGGAATGCAAAATGTAGAAAAGAGATAGAAGGCTTAATGCGAAAAAGAGATGGAATGCAAAATGTGCAAATTGATGGAATATGGAATGTGGAATATGGAAAAGAGATGGAATACATAATGCGAAGAGAGAGAAAAGAGAAGAAAAGAGAGGGAAAGAGAAGAAAAAGAGAAGAAGAGGAGAAGAAAGACAAGAAAAGGAAAAAAAAAGAGAGGAGAAAAGAGAAGAAAAGGAGAAGAAAAGAGAGGGAAAAAAAAGAAAAGGAGACAAAAAAAGAAGGGATGAAGAAGATGAAGATAAAAAATGAGAGAAAAAGAGGAGGAAAAGAGAAGAGAAAACAGAGAAAGTGAAGGGATGAAGAAATGAGAAGGGAAAAGAAAGGGAATGAGAAGGAAAAGAGAGGAAAAGAGAGGGAAAGGTCCAAAAAGAGAGGAAAAGAGAAGCGATGAAGAAAAGAGAGGGGACAAAGAGTGTAGAGAGGGAAGGAGAAGAAAAGACAAGAAAAGAGAGGGAAGGAAGGAAAGAGAAGAAAAGAGAAAGAGAAAGAGAAGAGAAGAGCAAATAAGAGAGAAGAGAAGAGAAGAAAAGAGAGGGAAAGAGAAGAAAAGGAAATGAAAAGAGAAGGGATGAAGAAGAGAAGCAGAAGAAAAAAGAGAAGAGATGAAGAGAAGAGATGAAGAGAAGAGAAGGGAAACAAGAGGATTGAGAAGAAGGCAAAGAGAGGGAAATGTTGGGAAGGAGAGGAAAAAAGAAGGGATCAAGAAAAGAGAGGGAATGTAGAGGAAGGAGAAAAGAGAATAAAAGAGAGGAAAGGAAAGAGAATAAAATGGGGAAGAGAAGAGAAGAGAAGAAAAGAAGAGGAAAGAGAGAAGAGGACAGAAGAAAAGAAAGGGAAAGAGAGGGAAGGAGAAGAAAAGATAAGGTATGAAGAAAAGAGAGAGAAGGGGAAGAAAAGAGAGGGAATTGAAGGAAAATAGAGGGGATGAGAAGAAAAGAGGATTTGCACTTGAACATATGTTGGATGCGAGAGATTATGGGAAAATATCGCATAACCTTACGAGACACATCCAAAGTTTTGAGATTTGCTGTCTATCTTGCCTCTCCACAAGTAGGACACTCTCTTGCATCCTTATATAATCCACGAAATAGAACGCAATTATTGACACACACATGGATGCGCTTGTAATCCAATCCTCCAAGAGAGGTCACATGTTGCCTTGCCATATCTCTTGAGGTTAGTAATTATTCTCCCTTGGAAGCATTTTACACAATAGCTTGCACGTGAAGACCATAAATGAGAAAAAGCATGCGAGTAATTGACCCACTAGCATAATTCACCATGTTTGCAAAATAAACTTTAAAGCTTACTTGAGTAATGCATTCAAACTTGCATTGCTCCATCCATAGATGGTCTACAAGTTTAGTAACTCAAGGGAGGCACATAGAATAGAGAATGTGCACCCCTCAAACACTGGAGTCGATGCTGCAATAAAAAGATCGTCTTGCTCCATGGTATCATCCCTACCTAAGGACTCATGGACATATAAATCCCACACCATATCATCAAACACCTCCTCCTCCACGGCCTCATGAGGTAATGGTGGAGGGCTACTATCACCATCACTCCATGCATTTGTAATGGTCCCTCCTGAAGATCCCACTTCATATCGCCGAGGCTTCGCCTCCTCATGACGAGCATAGGGCAACATATGCGGGTGGGACCCTGCATCCTGTATCAAATTAAGAAAAGGATCATATATTAAACACATGAACACCCATAGGTACCTCAATTAACCTTAATGCTTTTATCATGTTTACGGTCTTTGAGACATGATTGAGTGTAATTCTGCGTGCACGATACATGTTTCCTCGACATTGATCACACATATATTTGATTTTTTGCACCATATGGTGGATACGGAAGGATTCATCCTCACTGGAGCTACTTGTTGAAGATGAAGGCATCCTATAGATAAACAACCCAAAAAATGTGTTCTTGCATGAGTTGTAAACATCAAAACTTTATGTAGCATCTAAAAGGGCATCTAACACCGTGTCTGTACTGTGGAATGCGTCTATAGGCACGTTTAAAACACAATGTAGATGCGCAGACTGCGAACTGATTTTCAAACCTACTTTTAGCGCACTTGCTTTCCTTCACATACTTTTAGCGTCGCATGGCTTGCTTTCCTATTAACACACACAGCTCCAGGCATCCACACTCATCTCCAACTACCCACACTCATCTCTAGGCTTACACACTCATCCCCAAGCATACAAGAGAAGAGGGTGAACAAGGAAGAGAAGAAGGAGAAGCAACTTTGAAGAAAGATGAAAAGCTTCCATACCTCTATCCAAGGTAAGTCTCTTGGTGGTTGGTCTTCTTGGGAGTTGCTCTCCTTGGATTGGTCCTTTGTCGTATGTAGGGAAGGGATGTTTTTGGTACTAGTGTTGTTCTTTTTGGGGTCGGGCACATATCCTTTTCACCTTTTTTTAAAAAGATGTCTATCGGAGCGTGTCTACAGATGCATCTAATAGCGCATCTAATTTTTTGGAAAATAAGCAACTGTGCCTGTAGACATGTCTATGGATGCGCTCTGAGAGTTTTCTTATGTTTTATGCACTTTTCCCTTCCCCTTCCCCTTCCCCTTCCTTCTCTTTCCTTTCTCCTTTGCATGCATGTTTAAGTCGAATTTTCAATGCCTTAAGCATTCGTGAGGAAATAAGGGATTGCATGAATGATGAAACCCCGATGAAAATAAGTGATTACATGATGGCGGGTCCAAGAAAGAGGAAAATTGGACTGAAGCATGAGGGTGGGATAAAGAAAGAGGGCATGCATGATGGAGCATTCTTTTTCTCTCTTTTTTCTCCTCTTTGTTCCTCTCTTTTTCTCTATTTTCTGCTCTCTTTCCTTCTCTTTTTTCCTGTCTTTTTCTCTCTTATCTCCTCTCTTTTTCTCTCTTTTTTTCTCCTCTCTTTTCCTCTCTTTTCTCCTCTCTTTCCTTCTCTCCTTTTCTCTCTTTTATCCTCTCTTTTTCTCTCTTTTTACCTCTCTTTTCCTCTCTTTTCCCCTCTCTTTTTCTCTCTCTTTTCTCCTCTCTTTTTCTCTCTTTTCTCCTCTCTTTCCCCCTCTCTTTTCTCCTCTCTTTTCTTCTCTCTTTTTCTCTCTTTTATCCTCTCTTTTTCTCTCTTTCTTCTCCTCTCTTTCCTTCTCTAAGGTGCTAACATTAGCAAGCTTGTTTTTGTAAATGGCTTCAAGCTTTTTGTATTGATGTGTTTCTAAGTTAACACTTGCTAACTTGTTTTTTTGTTTCACTCAATTTATACCTTCAGGACAAAGGTTTCTATGCTTCATCACATATTATAACTTGATTATCAACCTTTATTTATGTAACATCCCATTGCATGGATTTTGAAGTTATATCACTTGTCAATTGTCACAACAAATCTATCCATAATTAATTATATATTTGTCTTAGATTTTTAATATTATGCCTTTATTGTTGTGCAACTTGACCATAATCAATGAATTCAAAACAACTAATTGCAATGTTGTTTACGGCATTACACTCTATTCATTGCTCAATTATATTTCATAATCTTGTATTTATTGCTCTTGCATCATATCACTTCATAGTCACAATACATAAGAAAGCATCACATGTTCACAAAAATAATAAAACCACATGCTAGGAAGCATGAGCTTACAAAATGTATCCAAGTACAAGATGGAAGAATACAAATTATTTCTCATTTTTTAAATTTTAACTTGTTTTTTTGTTTCACTCAATTTATACCTTAAGGACAAAGGTTTCTATGCTTCATCACATATTATAACTTGATTATCAACCTTTATTTATGTAACATCCCATTGCATGGATTTTGAAGTTATATCACTTGTCAATTGTCACAACAAATCTATCCATAATTAATTATATATTTGTCTTAGATTTTTAATATTATGCCTTTATTGTTGTGCAACTTGACCATAATCAATGAATTTAAAACAACTAATTGCAATGTTGTTTGCGGCATTACACTCTATTCATTGCTCAATTATATTTCATAATCTTGTATTTATTGCTCTTGCATCATATCACTTCATAGTCACAATACATAAGAAAGCATCACATGTTCACAAAAATAATAAAACCACATGCTAGGAAGCATGAGCTTACAAAATGTATCCAAGTACAAGATGGAAGAATACAAAATTTATCATTTTTTAAATTTCTATTGTTATGTTGATTAGCAAGGACATTTATTATGCTAAGCCTTATAATCACTAGGTCTTTGAGTATAACTTTGTAATATGTGAGGAGTGTGTGAGTATCCATAGATTAGTTTTTATGTAACATCCAACTCTAGTAATTCCATACCTACTTATTAGTTTTCCATCATTGAAGCATGCTTCTTATGGATATGATGACAATACTTTTGTTTTAAATATGGAAACATTTGAGTAATAAATTAATTAAGTACAAAAAATTTATAATAATCAACAGTCTGTCTCAATGGATCTTTATTGCATTTCAAATATAAGTATATAGATGGTATGATTGTTGACGATAGTCTTGAAGTGGAATTGAATTTTCTGTATTGACTTGTTTCTGACTTAACATTTGCAAGTTTGTTTTTGTGTTTCAGTTTGTACCTTCAAGCAAAAAGGATTCAATGCTTCATCACCTACTGATTATCAAATTTTAATTTATGTAACCTCACATTGCATGGATTTTGAAGCTATGGCAACTGTCAACTGTCACAATTGATCCATCCCCAATTACATATATACTTGTCTTCATTGAGTGTCACCAAGTAATGCAATGATTTCTTATTGTGGCATATAACACATGCACACTCTTTTGTATTGTTAGGTTTATAATATTATGTCTTCATTGTTGTGTAACTTTACCATAATCAATGAATTACAAATAACGAATTGCAATATTGTTTATGGTGTACTCTCTATTCATTGTTCGATTGCATTTCGTACTTGTTGCTCTTGCATCATGTCACTTTATGTTCACAACAATTAAGAAGGCATCACATGTTTACAAACAATAAAACTACTTGTTATAAAACGAGCTCACAAAATGTATCCAAGTACAAGATGAAAGCATACAAAATGATCATTTTTTAGTTTTTGTTGCTATGTTGTTTAACAAAGACATTCATTATGTTGAGTGGGACATTGCCTTACAACCATTAGATCTTTGAGTACTAATTTGTTATATGTGAGCAATTAAGATATTATCTTTTATGTAAAGTCCAAACTCTAACAATCTTACATACTTATTTATTTTCCTTCATTGTATGCTTCTTATGAATATGATGACATTACTTTCTCTTCAAATTATACTTCTATATGTAACAGCGAGTCATGAAAAATGACAATGAATAATGAATTGTCGTTTGTAATAGCCTATTATAATTTTTCACTAGTCTTAAGTATTGATCAATTTTACAATCTTTTGGAGACATTAATGAGAACTATTTTCATAACTTTTACAAAATAAGCATAGTTTCAAACTTCTTTTGAAAAATGTACTCATTGCTAATTGAAAGATGAAAAAGTTTCTACTTTTCACATCAAATGACAAATTGAAAAAAACAAGATCAATGATACGATCTAATATTCTTTGAAACTACTAATAATTCATGCATGTCTATGTAAAGTATAATACATCACTTAGAATTACAAAAATGTGCTTGTTCTTCTATGAAAACTTTATCCCAATCATTGAAGTTCATCCTTATCATTGAATTAGAGAATATATGTGGTGTTAAGATAAGTAGGTATATGTCGTCCATAGACAAAGAAGAGGCTTGTTGAAAGAAAATATTGCGATAGATATAGAAAGAAAATCAAATATTTGAATGGTCAAATTTTAGACAATTGTGAGTAGTACAATTTAGTGGTTTACTTTATTTTGATCTAAATATGAATCGTGAAGACAAAAACTGTTGTCCTTTTTAAAAATGATGTAAATCTAGATTCTAGAATCCACTTTGTTGTGATAAAGTTGAATGGATAAAAATTTCCGTCAATGAAACAAAATTTTCATCCAAAAAAGGAAAAATTTCTAACATGAGTGAATGCAAATGTCATTCTAGTATAAAGAAAAACATTTCATCATGTAAAACTTTCATCGACGAAAAATTTTCGTAGACGGAAATTTTTTCCATTGATGAATTTTGGGATTCTAAAATCCAGTGGGATTCTGGAATCCCAAATTTCATCGACAGAAAAGAATCCCACTGGATTTTGGAATCCCAAAATTCATCAACAGAAAAAAATTTCGTCGATGGATTTAAATTTATGTCAATGAAAATATATTTCCGCCGTTGGAAATTTTCTGTCGATGAAAGTTTTATGTGATGAAGTTTTTTACTAATCAAGATCGACCATTTGAGTCATTGGGCTTTTATCTAAATCTAGAGACATGCTTGCTTTGAATAAACCTCTTCTATGGTCGTGGACTCCATATATACCTACCCATCTTAATGTCAAAATATATTAAAATTCAACCATTTGATCAACTGTGTATAAAAAAGAAAAGTTGTTTTGTTAGACAATGTACTAAAAGTGTTTCATCAAATTGGATTAGATCTTAAAGTCACATCATTTTACGAATTATCAATTTGTGGATAGCATGCTATGTACAACAAGTATTCTAGAAATGTGTACTTATCCATGAGGGCAATGTTGTTACTTATGTGGAAGTCAATTCATAAAAAATTCTTTCAACCAATGGACTTCAGGGAACATATCATCTAGAGGTGCTTAAACAATGCAATAGAATAAAAAGAAATGGAATTCATAGATGTGTGGGCATGCTTGATTTATAGGATGTAGAAATCCTTGTATATGGATTTGAGTTAAAAATATATGGGCACTTGCACAAAAAACAATTGGTATTTTAAAGCAAAAGCTCTAACGACTCTCGTAGTTGAATGAAGGAGTTTCTTCTTCTTTGTAATTTGTCGTGTTTTTCAAATTAAAGAAGAGAACAACTTTTTCAATTAATAATGCTAGACATTTTTGGGTTCTGGAGTAAAATGTAAGTAATATTTTATGCATTCTTTTTTCATAAAAGTACTAGTTTTTTAAAATGTTTGACATGAAGTGTATATTTTGTCCCTCTAATTTTGACAAAATGCACATTTTTTGGGATTTTTTCCAAAAATGGAGTTGAGTTGTCGTTTGCATGATTTTGTTGTTGTTTTTTATGACTTGGTGTTATGTGTGAAATCTCAACACTTATGTTGTAGAGTAGTGTTTAAAAAGACCCTAGAAATTTTGCCATTTGGCCATTGCCCTTGTTCACTCGTGGGTCCCATGTGGCAATTGCCATGGGATGTGTGGACCAAAGTGATTTGGAGTCCTCTTAACTTTTTTGGGCCCTTAGGTGATAAGTATTCTATTAGTGATTGAAGAGGTTAATTTTCCAATGTCTGTTTTCGGAGAATCTTTCTTAGATATGGCCAATGAAACTGTAGACAGCCTTGTTTTCTGTTTCTCTCTTCTCATGAAGCCACATGACTTATGATTAACTTTTAGATCGTCACTAACCCTCATCTTTGCAACTGATATAACGATCATTATATTAAATTAGTGCTTTAACAAAGACTCGAAAGCTTTCAAGATTCCTTACGCCCAAGGAAGCATGCGCGAGTATTGTCGCTTCAACAGTGTGATGTTAGAGAGTGCAGCCATTCGTCATGGTCCAAATGGGCGTCCTACAGTTTGTAGAAAGAGTCCTCAAGAGAAGATGGTTTGTGGTTGTTGGGGGGATTTTCCTCTGTTGTGTCGCCAATTGCATTTCTGATTTCAGCGTGTACTCGTAGAGCATCAAGCCCAACTTGGATACAATCAGGACGACTTGAAACTCGTGGGAACGTTCATGGATTTGGGCGGTTGCTTTGGCATCATATCCACTGTAACTTGCCTGAAAAACTTCCCCAACCGCAGACCAATCGTCGAATGGGTTCAGTAAGTGTGAAGTTTCGGACTTTCTAGTGCGCGTGTATGTAGATTCATCCCATCTTTCGTTGTTGTGCCGGCTAATAGGAAAGGGAAAATGCATTGTGCGCACGGTTCTGTGGGAATCGGTGGAACTTTTTTAATACAGATTTACGAGAATGATCCAACATCATTTCTTCTCTTATTTTCTTGGCTGGTTCCTGTTGTGGCTCTAACAATATTCATGTTCACCTTACGACCGATGTCTGCTGTGGATGATCCCCACGAGCAGAAATACTTTGATAATGTTCATAATTTTGATAGGAGCGCTTGCCATCGAACTATTGGATGTGACTGTACTTGAGAACTTTGTAGACGCAGGCTGTTTCTGGCAAAGGGTGTTCTACCTTATGTCCTGTGGCATTCCACTTTCGTCGGTCGGCGTGCTTGTACGGTGAATCGACTCAACCGAGCTCCATCTTAGGCGACACACGCCATGTAGACAATGATGAGAAGAAAGGCGCACTTCTATTGGAGAAAGCCGGCCAGAACATAAGAGCGTCTGATTTCGACAATACTGACAACGTCGTTGAGGGAGTTGGTGATCAATCTGCATGCAAGCCCACGAAACGACCCGGATTGAATGCCTCAAAGAGGAGATCCGTCCACGCTATACAAGCGCTCCAGTGTGTGGACTTCTGAATACTTTTCGTGAGCTATGGCTGCGGCATAGCCGGAGCGCCGGCAGAGACGCTGGTTAACAACATGAGCCAGATAGGATCTTCGTTGGGCTACAACGACAGAGAGATCACCACGCTGGTATCATTGTGAACTATCTGGGAATTGACGAGCATGGTAGTTGGAGGATACGCATCGGATTGGTGTTTGAAGGGGAGGGGCATGGCGAGACCCATGGTGGTGACAGTCGCACTGGCGGCAGCCATAGCAGGACATGTGATGGTAGCAGCGGCAGCATATCCAGGATCAGTATCTGTTGGGTCGATGCAAGTGGGGATTCGTTGGGACCGCAAACATCAGTGACTCCAGCAACAATGTCTGATCTTCTGGGCTTGCGGTATTTAGGCAAGATATTAATGGCCATCACCTCTCTATCCATCCCGCTGGTGATGTACGTGCTGAGCGAGAAGGTGGCTACTTGTATGACAGCGAGGTTGACGAAGCGCCGCTAGTTCGTGCGGTGGAAGAGGGTGTTTCGGGGTGGCCTGCTTGATAACGGGCACTGTGAGCTTGGTTGCCTGCGTCTTCTCCGCGATGCTAGAGATTAGAACCAAACACTTGTACAAAACTATACTGATGTAAATAAGTGGGGAAGAAACAGAAAAGCTATGCAAATGAGTTTGAAGCTTATATGCAAATGGGGAAGAAACTTCAGAAAACCTGAACACTATCTTATGAATTTCATAGTGGGTTAAATGGGTACACTTTATGTTAATGCGTAGAGCTGTTTTCACTCATACGTTCTACTTTTGTAGATAGAGAAACCTTCAACTCTACACCTCACAGGTTTTTCCTAAAAGTTTTAAGGTTTTAAGTCCTACATTAAACTAAAAAATATATGAAATTTAAAAATTGCAAAAGATAAATCTCTCAAGTAAATTTGAAAATGTGAAGTTTCACTCTAAGTAGTTTGAGAACACGGTAGTATGAGTACACTTTCTATTAAATTCTATAACGGACTACCAAAGCCAACCTTTTTGGCCTGCCATAGGTAGGTCTTATGTGAAGGCGATTCAACAAGAAGCGAAAATAGCCAATTTTTATTTTAAAAAATTCTCCATTTTTTATTTACTTGCTATGTCCATGCATCTCATAAACATAATTCATCCAACTTACTGAGGTGCTATAACCAACATTGAATTACTTCAAGTTCACCAAGATAATGTTCTGCAGTGATGCACAAACTTGGAATAAGATATTCCATGGGGATAGTAGTAGCTTCCAATCCAAAGGTCATGCAAAAGGGAGTGATGGGGGAGTGAGATGAAAATTAATAGTAATTGTAAGAACCAACTTTAGAGTCTTATTGGTGGGCTCGACTTGTCGATTACACCTAGGCTAGTAGGTAGTAGCCACCTGATGGAATACTTTGATCAAATTTTCAAAAGCATCATTCATAAAATGGGGGGCTTGATCACTTACAAATTCTGTGGTGCAACCATACTGGAAGATAATGTTTTCAAAGAGAAACTTCGTTGTAGTCCAAGCCAAGTTATCTGGGACAACTTTTGTTTAAGCTCATTTAGTAGCATAATCAATAGCTACAATGACATACTTATTCTTTTTTCTTTTTTTTGGAAGGACCAATGAAATTGTGGCGCCAATGTTGAAAAGCTTCCCAAGGCCAGCTCGATTGCAAAGGCATGTGATTAGGGGGAAGCATTCACCCGGTATGCTGACAAGCATCACATTGAAAAATAAAAGCATGTGCATCCTAAAATAGAGTACTCCACCATAACCCTACTTGCAACACTTTCCTGAATGTAAGGTTGCTTGCAAAATGACCTCCATCAAGACCTTTATGGGCCTCCACAAGCACCATGGTGTGCTTGTGTGGTAAAACCCACCTCTGTAATACACCATCAACACATTGACAATATAATTAACTGACCACCAATTAAGCTATACTTCCAAGATTTAACAAGCTATCGTCACTTGTCTTAGACATCTGCATAGGAAATATATCCTAAGAGAGATATTGCAAAACAAATCATCATATCTAGTCTTAGTGTAATCAACAGCAAAAAGATTAGCATCAGAAAGCTAGGTGGTGGCTCCTGACTTAATTGTCTAGTGTGGCAGTCGAGTAAAACAATTTGCTCTTAAACTAGCATGTGATTTGCCAGGTTTATGAACAATCATGAAACTAAATTTCTACAATAATAGCGCCAATCTAACCAATGTGCCTTGAATTATCGTTTTGTTAAGGAGATACAATAATGGCTGATGATTATATTAAATATGAATTTATTTCCCAATAAATAAAATTTGAACTTTTTGGACACTCTATACCATACTATAGTTGGTCACCAATCTATTGGCATCATAATAGGATGATCCAATTTACCATCTGGTTGAGCTAGAATAATCCCAATGGCATATCCCCAAGCATCCACATGAATATGAAATATGACATCCAATCTTGGTTGTTTGAGAATGGATTTTTCATAATCATTTCTCTTAAGTCATGAAATGCATTAGACAACTCAGGTGTCCACTAGAACTTCACATTTTTCTTTGTGAGCTCATACAATGAGGTAGCTATTTTAGCAAAATCCCAAATAAAACATTGGTAGAAACTAATAGACCCAACAAAAGACCATGATTGATTAAAACTCATTGGTTCATGCATGCAGTCAATAGCTTTGATCTTCCCTAGTTCAAACATTATTCCATCCTTGGATATCACATGGCCAAGTAAAATACCAATTGGGACACAAAAAAACTCTTTATTGGAGTCAAGGAGATGCTAACTTGTTTGGACATATCAAAGACCTTACTCAAATATCTCAAATGATAAAAAATAGCCTAGTAGACACACAATTCATCCAGATAAATAGTAATAAACTCGGTTAATTAGTCCCTGAAACTTTCAACCATGAATCTCTGAAAGGTAGATGGTGCATTCCTGAGTCCAAAAGACATCACTTTAGTGGCATACACACCTCATTTAGTGATAAAAGAAGTCTTGCTCTAATCTTCTAGTGCAATAAAAATTCGATTGTAGCCACTGTAGCCATCTATAAATGAGTACATCTCATGTCCTACAACTTGGTTAAATATGCCATCTGGGAATGGGATAGGAAAAGGAATGGGTACCATCTAAGCATTTAGCTTTCTGTAATCCACACAAACTTAGAGTTTGCCATTTTTCTTAGGAACTACCACAATAGTTAAGAGCCAATAACCTATCATTACACAGCTTCGCCATCTATCGCTGCGCAACACAATCATTTGCTGCGCTGACCACCGTGCTGGTTCAAGCAATGATGTTGCCATGGAGAGACCACCACATTGGCACCGTGGGCAGACATCGTGGCATGTCAATCTCTAATGGGACCCCTCAAGGTCCATATCTGCAACCACCGTGCTAGATGTTGGAGCTATTTTAGTTCTAATCCAAGGAAAATAGTGTTATTTTAGCGATATTTTAGTCGTATTACTCATTGTGCAACAATTTCTCAACCACCGCACACGTTCTTGAAGCTATTTTAGTTCCAAGCTAAGGAAAATGTAGACATTTACAATTTAGTATAGTTTCCTTGCAACCACCACATTGGTTATTGGAGTTATCATAGTTCTAAAGCACTGCACTAGTTATTGGAACCATTTTCACTACAATAAGAACAGTTCTTTCAACAATTTCTTGTGCAACGATCCCCTTATGGTTGCAGTAAAATGTAAAGGAGGGCAGAAATATGCCATTTCTTCTTCATTAGAGCCACTTTCACTATCGAAGTAACAGCCAACAATAGTTTTGGCGATAATGGTACTACATTGAAATTGAAACAAAAGAAATTACATCCGATAGTTTTTGCGATAATAGTATTACATCGAAATTGAAACAAAATAAATTACAGCCGAAGCAAACATTTAACAAAACATATTACATACAAAGATGCTAGCACTTTGTTTTTGTGACACTTCTTTAAGCACTTTTCAACACCACCACTGTAGCAAGACTAGGTGTCACTTTTTGCCCTTGTTAGCACTTTCTTACTCTTTTGACCTGGTGCCTTGTATGTAGAGAGGACAATACAAGGACCTTGTCGTGCTATCATAGGTAGGACTTTCTTACAATTTTGACCTGGAACTCCTCATATGCAGAGGACAATATGAGCACCTCGTAATTTAAATAACCTTTTTCATAGCAACTTCAAACGTCAAGGCACTCAAAAAGGGAACTCAACTTTTGGAGGTGAGCTCAATTGAGCACAACATTTGACAGTGGGCAGGGAACTCAATATGGTGGTGAGCTCCAGCACACTGATGCATGCTCTCAATGTGTTAGAGCTGATCACCAAGTTGAGTTCCTTCCCAGTGCAGAAGCTTGTGCGCAATTACGAGAGGCTCAATACAAGTTGAGTTCTCTCCCAGTGCCTCATGGAACAACGATGACCCACCATTTCAGGCTTGGCTCCCCATCTTGCAACATGGTTGGTCATGAGGTTTTTCTTTCAATTCTTTCAAGGAATTGGCTTCGTCACAACAACTTCTTTCAAGGCACTAGCAGGGTTATCAAAGAATTGCTTCTTTCAAGGTAGTAGCAGAGAGAACTCAACTTAGTGTGGTGAGCTCAATCGAGTAGAACATTCGACAACGGTCAAGGAACTCAATCTGGTGGTGAGCTCCAGCAAATTGATGCATGCTCTTACTGTGTTACACCTTAGCACCAAGTTGAGTTCTCCTTCCCTAGTGCGGAAGGTTGTGCTCAATTACAAGAGTCTCATCACCAAGGTTAGTTCTCTGCCAGTGCTTGATGGAACAATGATGACCCGTTTCCCTTGGCTCCCCATCCTACAACTCTCTTGGTCATGGCTATTGCTAGTGGAGTGTTGCAGGATGGAGAGCCAAGGCAAATAATGGATCCCATGACTTGGGTAGCATTATGAAGGGGCATCGAGGTTGCAGTAGAAGATTCATCATAGGGGTAGAAGGGGGCTTGGAGAGAGCATGGAAGGGGGTAGGAGAGAAATTTTCCTAGGTGCAGTGAATTGTTTCTCTGCCCTTAAGGCATTTATATAGCTAGACTTGCTGCCCTCCCACTCTTTCCCCCTTCGTTTCTTATGTCAGTTGTCTGACTCTGGGTGCCTATCACTGCTATGAGCACACAATCCACCAGTTGGATTTTGTTGGTAGCCCAACCTAGTGTAGGCAGTCATCTACATCATCGTCTAGCCATGACGTGCGATTAGATGGTTGCCATGCTAGAATTTCTTGGTCATCGGAGCCAAGATCATGATAATTCAATAGGATGGGGGAAGGAGCGGTGGCACATAGACCCAGCTTTGCTGGTAGCCTAGCCTAGCGTAGGCGGTCATATACATCATCGTCTAGCCATGACATGCAATTGGATGGTTGCCATGGGAGAATTTCTTGGCATCAGAGCCAAGACCATAATAATTCAATGGGATGAGGGGGGAGGAGCGGTGGCACATACACCCAACTTTGCTGGTAGCCCAGTCTAGCTTAGGCGGTCATATACATCATCGTCTAGCCATGATGTGCAATCAGATGGTTGCCATGGGAGAATTTCTTAGTCATCGGAGCCAAGATCATAATAATTCACTGGGATGAGGGGGGAGGAGCAGTGGCACATATACCCAACTTTACTGGTAGCCCGGCCTAGCATAGGTAGTCATATACATCATCGTCTAGCCATGATGTGCGATTAGATGGTTGCCATGGGAGAATTTCTCGGTCATCAAAAAATTCTAACAGTCTGATATGTTCTTATAGTCTATCTCCAGCTTAATGCTAATCTAAGCGTGTGAGTTAGATGGTCCCTCATGAAAAGTCATTATTATTACAGTAGTCTGATTCTAACAACTCAATGCTAATCTGGGTAGCCTATGAACTAGATGGCCCCTCATGCAAAGTCATTGTTATTACATTCAACTGAAGAAAGGAAAGATCAAAACATGACATCAGAGATTAGCATTGAGTCGGTTCATCAAGCTGTAATAACAATAGTTCTCATTCTAAACTATTGTTATTACAGCCTGATACACTGACTGAATGCTAATCTAACTTATGAACTCGATGGTCCCCCATGTAAAGTCATTGTTATTACAGTCTGATTCTGGCTCAATGCTAATCTGAACTTGTGAATTAGATGGTCCTTGATGCACAATAATTGTTATTACAGTCTGATTCTGACTTAATGCTAATCTGAACCTATGAATTAGTCGGTCCCTCATGCACCGTCATTGTCACTAAAACAAGCTCGATGGCTGTTTGGGATTAGTATCTGTTTGGGATTTATATTTTCCCTTTTTTGGGATTTATTGAAAAAAGCACAGTGGTTGTTTGGGATTTACTAAAGATTATATTTTGTGGGGGTTGCAGTTAATCCTAAACCAACAAAAATGCATTTTGTTGCCAGTGCCTACCTCCTCTAGCCTTAACTATCATACAACTAACTTGTCATATTCATCAATGTAATGTGTGGGGAATCTATCGGTACACGGGTCTTCAAAGATGGCAAAGATCTCACTAGATTACATCGTTGAGCATGTCAAGATGGCTTGATTTGACAGATTAGAATATGTGAACAATTACATCTTGGACAGCAGGAGAGCAAACTAGTTAAAAAACCCGATAGGTCTCGAGTGAAGGAACAGTGGAGGAATAGAGATGGAAAGCCACAAAGACAATGACATTTTTCCTATCGCTTGTCCTGAGCTTGATGAAGCCATTTTGCAAGGGGTCCCTCGACAACCCAAGATTGTTGTAGATGAGATTGATTGCTTGGAGAGGAACATAGAGTTCCCAAGAGTGTCAAGGATGGTCATATTGCATAAGGAACTGTGGGAAGGCCTTCAATACTATAAGAACCCACAGTTTGCAAAGTATGTTGCTGAAGGCTCCCATTGTGCAAAGTGTCGAGCCTGCATCCTAGAATCCTTGCGTAAATATAAAGTCCTTCAAAGATCTTTGAGTTTATCTCTTGGAATCTTGGATATATATTACTCGGAAATTTTTTAGGGACTGACCACCCCTCTAATACAGTCGGCTTTTCAATAAAAATTGAGTTAAGTAGAAAATTGTCTTGTTTGAAAAAAAAAATAGTGAATTGTCTTTGTATTTATCCATACTTAGATACGATGGTGGTCTCTTTTCAAAATGTAGAAGAGTAAAACTTGGTTGTATATTACCTGGGTATATAACTTTAGGCGCTGACTGTACATTTGGCTTTTCTATATAACTTCAGTTTTAAAGCAATACTTTGCCATTTATTATGATTGCTTCACTCAGCTGGACCTTATAATTTGAAAATGTTGCATTTAGTTGGATTCGAAGGTTCTATTTTCTTATGACTACTTCACTCATGACATGCGATTAGATGGTAATTCTAACCGTGTGATATGTTCTTACAGTCTATCTCAACTTAATGCGAGTTCTCATTCTAAACTATTATTATTACAGCCTGATAAACGACTGAATGCTAATCTAAGCTTGTGAACTAGATGCAAAGTCATTATTATTATAGTCTAATTCTGGCTCAATGCTAATTTGAGCCTGTGAATTAGATGGTCCCTCATGCACAGTCGTTGTTATTATAGTATGATTCCGACTGAATGCTAATCTGAACCTATGAATTAGATGGTCCCTCATGCACAGTCATTGTCACTAAAACAAGCTCAGTGGTTGTTTGGGATTAGTATCCTATTTGGGATTTACATTTTCCCATGTTTGAGATTTATAGATTGGGATTTACTAAAACAAGCATGGTGGTTGTTTGGGATTTACTAAAGGTTATATTTTGTGGGGGTTGCAGGTAATCCTAAACCAACACAAATGCATTTCGTTGCTAGTTCCTACCTCCTCTAGCCTTAACTGGTGTTTGAGCTGACCCAATCACAATTGCATGATGTTCCAACCATCGAGTTGGTTTAGGACAATCACATTAAGTCCAAGCCAACCTGGCTCTGGACCGATTGCATGATATTCCAACCACTGGGCTGGTTTAGGACAATCACATAACTAGTGTTTGAGCTAACCCAACCACGATTGCATGATGTTCCAACCACCGAGTTGGTTTAGGACAATCACATTAAGTCCAAGCCAGCCTGGTTTTGGTGTTTGAGCTGAACCAGCCACATGGTTGCATGATATTCCAACCACTAGGCTAGTTTAGTATAATCACATTACTTAAGTCTAGGCCAGCCTAGTAAACTATCCCAAAGCTCAATCACAAACAACCACCACGCTAGTTTAGGCAACCACTGACCTGCGTTGTATTAAGAAATGAAAAAGTAAACTAACCCAAAGCTCAATCACAAGCAACCACTGGGATGGTTTAGGCAACCACTGACCTATTTTGTATCAAGGATGTGTATGATGTGCTTGTCAAGTTTATCTTGTATCCCATCTACTTTCTACAAATGTCCTTGTTATTTAGAGAAACTCTCGAGAGATGCACGAAGAGTGGAAGCAATGCTTGATCATCTTGATCCGAGTAGTGTATGGGCTTTAACAAAACACAAGAAAAGGAGAGACAGCCTAAGTGTAGAAGTCATTGCAAAAGTGGTGATGTTTTGGCACAAAACTACAAGGTGTTGGTAGGGTTGTCACTCTATGAACTTTAGATTCTTATGAAGACTCAAGAATGGTATAAATTTTACCTGAATGGAATGATGTTGCTTCCTCAAATGCTACCACCAATCATGACATCACATCTCATTTTCTTCACTCTGATGGCAATGATCGAATGCGTGCATCTGTAACAATTGCTTCCTGCTGCTACTCTGCAAGGAGTCTTCTGTTCCTTGTGCCCTGACCAAGATTTTCAGCTTTTCTATCTCACAGCCTCTATTTGCTTCTCTTGTAAGCCATGGCGAGCTACATGTTGCCACGGCGACGATCAATGAAAGACAACAATGCCAAACCAAAATAGAGAGAAGCTAGTTGGTGAGGCAAGCAAAGAATAGAAGACAACTTACCCGAAAGAAGACAATGGCAAACCAAAGTCTGCGCAAGGTCATGTCAAGGTACGTGCAAGTTGCAGGGCATTTGCAAGGCAGGGGTAGGTTACATGTACTTAATCTTCCAAGATCTGATGGGCGGGAGGTGTGAAAATTCAAAATTTGTGGGAGTAGGAAAATTTCAACCATTGGTTTTTCCCCCTCCGAGGATACACGTCAGCAGAATTGGATATCCCAAACAAGTGCAATGTGGCCTAAAATGCTTGAAAACACAAATAGACTAAAGAGCATGCTATCGGGTTTGGTGTTGTGTATTATTAAATGCAATGACCTTTGGCATGCTTATGAGCCATATAGAAAGCAAGTGCATGGAAAAAGAAACAATTCAAAATTGTAAATAGTGTTGGATTTATTAAAATATCTTTTCACATGCACAAATTGCACTTTTCCAACTCCTTCCATTTTAAGGTGAATCTAGATACCAATACCAACAACTATCAATGTTTTAAGACCATCATGCACTAGTCCCAATGTTTGGATTCCAAATTTTCAATCTATTTTGGTTTTCAACAAATAAAAAAAAAGTTATGGAGCGTGCTCTCAAGTGGGTATGCATCACTTTAGCACAACATTGGAGGCCCATTAACCCATGCATAATGATCTCATTTAGGTGTGTCCTTGGGTTGAGGAGAAGCTCACATAGTGTACTTTAGAATGGTTACTTGGTTGCATATATGTATAGAATAAAATTTTGATATTTTTGAATAAATTGCTATATGCTATAGTCTTCAAGATGCATGCTTCACATGCAACATAGCACTTGTAATGCTTTAACGGTCTCGTTCCAAATTCTCATTCCATAACTTTTTACTCTCATGTTCAAGTTTGGAATGTGTACTTCAACTTGAAGACAAAGTTTGCCGAATTCCATTGAGCAATGCATAAGTTATGGGTCATGCAAGATACCCATATACAGAAAAGTCCCTGAACCTCACCAAAAATGGCTACACCCAAGCAAACAATGACACTCTAGTAGTAATTGTTCAAAACTTAATTGAGTGATTGTGAGTTGGGGCTTAGCAATTCCTCTCACGAACGACATCCTTAGCCAAATTACTAGGATATAGGTCTTGTTGTGCAGCAATTTTATGTTCCTAAATTATTCTTTTTAGGTCACGTGTTACCTAGAAGATGTCATGTTCTCTCACTACTAAGATTGGACGGCTCATAAGCCGAGTTGCAACATCTTGTGGAAATTGGTCCTTGACTTCCTGATTTTGATGCCTACAACTTTTAGGCACTGTACTTGGATTGGTCAAAATTTGTCCTTCATTTTCTTCAATTTTTATTGTCATAAACTCAATGCCATAGTCACGTGACACCTTGGCTCTATTCAACCCGGGTCTACCCAATAATAAGGGATAGTAATTTTCTTCCATTGGAATGACCAATAAACTATGTCATGATTACCACCAATGGTAGGAACAACATCAGAAAGCATACCTATGGGTTCCATAGGTCGTCGGTGTACCAAGTGACCTCAGGATGGAGAAGGCTTCATCTTTTTGAACTATAATTTATTCACCAGAGCTATAGATACAATGTTGACTCTAGAACCACCATCTAGAATGACTCATGGTACCTTTTTCTTTTTAATTTTGATAGAAATGATGGTTACTTTAATCACTGGCACCATTGGAGTTTCAATTACTGGAATAGTAACTTTGGAATCAATAGTCTTAATAGGTGGTTCTTCATTATTCAACTATTGTTGTAAAAACTCCCTGCAATAAATTGTTGAGAGTTCACGCTCAACATCATGTGATCATGTGTGCATAGCACCATCACGTGATCATATGTGCATAGCACTAACCTTATAGAGTGCTATAAAGGAAAGGGTTAGATCCCCTAACCCTAACCCTAAATGGGTTTGTATATATTCTATTTTTTCAACTAAATCTAGTGTACAGTTAGTCATTTGTGGTGTGCTCTCTAGCTATGCCCTCTCTCCTCATCTCCACTCTTCTCCTCTCCCCTCTTCATATTTTGTCATGGTATCAGAGCATGGTTTTGCCTTCCACTAAGGTGCCATCCACCTTGTGAGAGTGAGATAGAGATTGAGATCGAGTTTTCTCTTCCGTGAGAGAAACTTCCGTCGAGTGAGCATTCTTTCATTTTGTTGATGATAGAAATTTCCGTTCATTGAGAGAGATTTCCATCTATGTGAGATTGAGCGATTCCTTGTATTGTTCTTTGATTTCAGTTGAGGGAGAGAGATCCTTTGAGAGAAAGTTCTTCATTGAGAGAGTTTGTGTGAAAGGGAAAGAGAGATTTCTGCTAAGTGGAGGAAGAGATTTCCGTCCATTTCCATCTATGCATTCAGTTCTTTGAGAAAGGTTTCATTTTATGAGTGATTGTTCCATTCTATCCTTCTTGTATTGAGAGCTCTATTGCAAGATTTCTAAAGTACCATTTTGGAGTACTAAGAGAACTGTAGTAAGATCTGAGAGAGAGAGAGAAGATAGTTATTCTCAGTGGCTGAGTGCATAGGGAGCTCCAACAACTATGAAGCTTGCAAAGGAGGCAAAGATATGAACAAGAAGTCGGCTCCTTCTGCTCCTACAACCGCAGCCCTATCTGCAATGAAGGGCACTCCCTCATCCATCAAAAATGGCATATCAGGGCCTAGGCATGTAGAGGTTTCTACACCATCGGCTCCAGCTACACACATAAAAGCATGAAGATATTTCCACTTCCAAGTGCAACGACTGCTCCCCCAGCTCTTATTGCTCCTACGATTCCTATGGTTCTTGCATCTCAGATCAACGCTCTTAATGAACAGCATTGGAAAAAAATTGAATGGTATTCTACATTTGATGCATTGATAGATCTAGACACCTAGGAGCAATAGGTAATGCTTTCCAAAAATGCAGAAGGATGAAAGTCCATTTTGGTAGCTATGTATTCAAAAAGGAGGCTCCCCATTTGACACTATTGCATGATAAAGAGTAGTGGAGGTATAGAGACAACCTAAAAGAACTTTCACATGCATAAATTTATCTTGAAAACTCAAAACATTGTGAAAATATTACTTTCTTTATTCAAACGTACTTTGCAACCCTTTGATGCAGTTCTCCCTTTAAATGGCTGCTAGAGATTTTTTAATAAGAATCAATTCACTAGTTTACTTGAGAATGTGAAGTTTGAGTTGAAGTTTGCAAGTAATCTTGCTTCTCTTTTTCATATATATTGGTATAGATGGTGTTGGTGTTGATGCTTCATTTTGCTCACCACTAAGGTGCATGAGACTTTCCCAGTACACTAGTAACTCCTCAGGTGATTGCATCCTCTACTTAGGAGGGTGATCCAAAGCAAAAAATGCAACATACCAATCCATGAAACAAGGTCCTTCATACCACAATTTGTCCTACTTTGAGAAGTAGCCAATTGCTGAATTGGATTCTACTTTGAGATTGCAAACCCGTGCTCATGCTTAGAGGATTGCACTAGCAACTTGCATTCCTGTACCCAAACCATGGGAAGATTTGTGCTCCTACAGCTTGAAAGACATCCTCATGTTACTCATTAACAACACAAATACATAGAATATAATAGAGCTCGACATACTAAAGAAGGCATAGAAGTCATCTACCAAAGAATATATTATCCTTACTCTTCTTTAAAATAGGGAGCTTACAAAATTGGTCTTGCCAAATTGCATGGAAATGAAGCCTAACAATTTATAACACAAGAACATAACCCTTCTTTGAATACAATGTAAGCTTTTATCTTCGTCAAGTGTGGATGCAAGACAAAAGCATTGAGACTCAAGAAAGTTTACAAAAATTAGAATCCTCTATAGGTAACCCACATGGTGTGTGAGGTACCCATCATTTGCTAATGTCAATTGGCTAGTCCAAGTGTGGGACCACCTATTTGAGGTTCTCGTTGTAGGTAGCTGGATCGTGGAGGATAGAAGTGTATCATGGCTCAAGTGGAGTTTGCATGCAAGAGCATGTGGACAAGATAATAAATGGTTTATTTGAATGAGGTGCCTCCCAAGTAGGCTGATGTTACAATGCTTTTACATCATCTATGAGATTCCATGATTCTCTCAGTCATGTCGTGTGCCATGACATCAACATCTATTGCGTCGTGGTTTACATCACTGGAAACATGGAGATCCTTAATCACATAGGTACCTTGAGACATTTGGTGATTAATGTCCCAATAAGCCTCCCTGAACAAATGTTACTATGCGTAGCGGCTAGTTACTAAGGTTCCACACTATGTGAATGGACATACTCTATAGCCTCCTAGTACAAAACAAAATGAAGGCACACGCTATGGCATAGCCAAAGGTGAAGGGCATATACCCCTAGCCTTTTAGAAAGGCCATTCCTAATCTACAACGAAGTTGGCCTCATGAGAGACCTTCTTTACTCAGGCTTCTTCTTCTCCTCCTCCTATAATGAGAGCTTTTGAGTCTTTATCTCTAGGAAGCAGTGTTCTTCTACATGATTGTTCTTGCCACAAAAACCACAAGTCATTTTGTCCTTTGACTTTGAGTTTGATGTAGCTCTCTCGTTGGGATTCCTATTATTGGAGAACTTGTCCTTTGAGTAGTGCACTTCTTCATGGTCATGGGAGAGCTTAGGATTATCTTGCTTTCTCTTAAACTCATCAAGTAAAGATGATTCCATAGTGTCTAGCTTTGGATTTGACAAAGTTTTGCAATGTAGACATAAATTGACCAAATTCTTTGTTTGGCATACTTTTTAAAACTACTACTGTAGCATCTTCCTCATCAACTAATTAGTAGTCCATGTACTTCAAGTGCTTTGGAAAAGTGTTAGTGGACTTTATATCTTGTGTTCAAAGAAATTAATATTCAATAAATCTTTGAATGTTTGCCACATGCACCAAAGATTCCATCTAATGTATCCAAGCTTCAACTGCACCTGGAGCAGTCACTATGTAAAAACCCATAAAAGACGTGCGAGCAAGCACATATTAAAAATACCCCTATATATAAAAATTTACATTTTTTTGCATAATTGTTTAAACCTCTTTTGTGCATATACATGTTTGAAATTAGAATTTAAAGGTCCCCACCTTAATTTATATACCAAAGTTATATTAGATAAGTATTTTTTCAAACCCCTCTTGTATGTAAATGGCCCTTTAACCCTCCAAATTTTGATTATCCCTTTCCATGAATGAACCAGCTGTCTCGAGCAACTGCATTTGTGATGTATCCCAAGATTAAGTTGTAATCTTTGCATTTGTGATGTGATGGATATAACTATCAGTCAACCTAGGAACTATGATGGCATATGCCTTCTCATTCTAAAAACCCATGCCCCTTCATTTTCCATTGTGTTTGGTTCCTTCTCCTTATCCATGCCCTTTCATTTCCCTTGTGTTTGGTTTCTTCTCCTTACCCATGCCCTTTCATTTCCCTTATGTTTGGTTTCTTCTCCTTACTATTTGCAAGAGACCATACCACTTCTTCATCAAGTCAAACTTTATCTTGCTTTGTCAAGTGTACGCTTTTAATGCCATAGTGCTTGAAGCAAATTTTATCATTAGAAATGTACTTTGACCATACACATGCATATTTGTCCTCAAGAATCTTGAGAGACCTAAAATGTTTGTATAGACATAATAGTGTTGTTAAGACTTAGTCTTCGCGATTTTCTTCTTTTAGGTCTTGTGCATTTGATGACTCACATGAAGTAGGCAATAACACTATTGCATATTAAGTGAGAGTTATTGCAAATTACCCACTTACAAAATTCCATGGAAAAAGACCATATTTCTACAAATGTTTCCAATTTGTGCTAAACTTTACAAATGTCTTTTGAGGTTTGTTATAAAGAAGGAAAAAAATTATAACAATGAATTAAAATTATACACAATCTTCCATAACAGAATATACTCTTGGATATTACATAATAGAATATACTCATAGATATTACACGATCTTCCATAACAGAATATACTCTTAGATATTAAAATTTTAAGATTACATTCTTCTAATATTATATTTTAAATAGTATAGTCAATATAACTTTAAACGCTGGCACAATTATTATTTTACCATTCATTGAATTTTATATTGACATTTTCTCTAATGATTTTATTAAAAAAATAATTATAGTGATAAGAGACTAGGATATTAGTAGTATTGAGCCTAGGAGATTAGTAGTATTGAGGCAATCTCAAGGAAGATAACTTCACAAGTAGAAAGATATAAGAAAACCTATTATAAATCTACTGCAAGAAACAATATGAGACAAGAAAGATACCATCAGGGAAAAAAGCATCTATCTTGTTAATTTCCCTTCCATTCACTTGAAAAGACGTCCTATGCCATAAAAATATTAAACTTAGCACAATATAAAAAATCTCTACCGATGTGCATTCTAAAATAATGTAAACTTAAAAACCATGGCTAGGTGCTTAAACTTTACTAATTATTGTATCTAATACATGAAAAGTACTTTTACAGCAAAAAAAAATTTAATCAATATTTTTTATTTTTAAAGCAATACATGGGTAATCAATAGCACAAATAGATGCCTCGTGTCTCATCAATCAATTTGATATGCTAGATGACCTACTTTCTACTTATAAAATGAGAGTTGTGACTATTTAAAGTTTGCAGCTTCTCAAGCTTTGTTTCAAAATCGGATCTTTGGCATTGTAGTTTGGCACATTTTGGGCAAAAATCCGAACCTAAGTATTGGAATTATATGCTAGTTGCATGCAAATCCAATCGCAAGGATTGGATGTACATGGAACTTTTATAGATTGCATGCAAATCTAATCCTTCAGATCAAAATTACATGCAGGCTGCATATAATTGCAATCCTTGGGAATGGCTGTTCTCCCAAATGAGCCAAATTATGATCCTTGGGATCGTATTTTGAAACAAAGCTTGAAAAATAGGCAAATCTTTTAATAGTTATAACTTTTCGTTCTATAAATCAAAAGTAGGTCACGTTGCATATCAAATCAATTGGCAAAACATGAGGCATATATTGGATGCTCCATATGTTAATTTAAAAAATTCAAAAATTTGATTAAATTTTTTTCCCTGTAAAATAACTTTCCATGTACTATTTATAATCACTAGTAGAGTTTAAGCACGTGGGTGCTTGGTTTATCATGGTTTGTAAGGCTTAACATTTAGCCATTTGGATTTTTCTTCTATCAACATAGCAAGCCTTGTACTTCACCACTAAGCTTGATCGCATGATGCTCGATGTCGATTTTCTTGTAGCCCGTGAATTGCTTTGGGAAAAAAATTTGAGCTATATGTTCTCTCACCAACGTAGCTTATTAGCCTCAAATTTTCTTCACCAACAAGAAGTCCTATATCTCTTATTATGCATATATCCTTAGGGGATGAAGGTAAGGATTGCAAGTACGCTAGCTCTTTTCCCTTGGTGTTGCACTATTGCTCAAGGTAGTGGCTGAGTGGTTGGAGTTATCTCAAGTAGTTTCCACATAGCTAGAGTTTTCTCATCTATTGTTTGAGGTTCTCGGCTCAACCTAGTAAATGCCATTGCTAATGATATCTTGTAGTGCATCTTGACTTCCATTAAGACATTGCCTTTGAGATTTTGGGAATATGATTAGAAAATCTATTATAGGAAAAGTTGGAACAGGGAAGTTGCTTATGGCACATCCAATTTTTTTCATGCTTCCAACTTGGAGGATTTTGAATTGTTTGATGCCAAATTAATATGAAAACATGATTCTTTCTTGTTAGACTTTGAGGAGGCATGGGCCAAATTCTTTATAAATACCAAGGTGGTTTTCTTGGTCAAATTGAACACCTTTTGCTTTGCAGAGGATGAGGCGGTAGTGATGAGAGAAAGAAACTTTCTCTCTTTGTAGAGGATGGGTGGTAGTGGTAGTGGTGAGAGAAAGAGACTTTGTTGAGGTATCTTATACTTAGTAGATATAAAAATTAGAGAATGGAAGTTGCTCCTATTGTTGATATAGAAATAGGGGTAGACGATGCTCCTATTGCTGAGGTAGTTGCTGTAATAGCCATAGCCTTGCGGGTATGCAGTAGAATGCCTTGTATAGCTTTTAGAGGTAGCTCAAGAGAGTTGACAAGGTTGTTTTCTAGCTTGTCATGCAACAAGGACCGATATAGGCCGAACTTAGAGCTATGCACATAGCTCTCCAAGCTGACAATATAAATCTAGTTCTAAAGCTAGACATACTCCTAGCCAGCGAGAACAACAAAGGAGGCCCTCACATTTGTTAGAAGCAAAAGGACATGAGACTAAACATAGTCATAGCCAAGCTTCTAACCAAGATTCAAAGCATAGCCATAGAAGTAGGGCTTCATGATGCCAGTCACTATTAGGCTAAGGAACAATTAGTTTTGATCCACCATCAAGGAGTCAAACACCGACTCATATAAACCAGTATAGGGGTGTGGCTATACATGCCATCAATGATCGAGGCCAGCAATACCAAAGGTTTTAGTAGCTCATAGGTGAGTTCCAATGCCTTCACCCACCAAAGGACACCATAACGAGCATGTCCACATAGGGGAATCCCACCATGAGGATGATGACAAAGCTAAGGAAGCATGAAAAGACCCCGAGTTGGCTATTATTAAGGTGAAACCGACCGCTTTAGTCAAAGTTAGATTCCAGGATTCCAAGGGGACTAAAGATGAAGACCCTTACAATCACTTGCAAAGTTTCTTGCAAGTTTGTCATATCAATGGTGCCATGAAAAAGGAGGAGCACACGAACTCTTTTTTGTGCACACTCACAAAGACAACTCAATGCTAGTTCAACCAATTTCCTATTGGTTATTTTAAGGATTGGTAGCAAATGTCCAAGGGTTTTCTTAAGAGATTTTGATAAGAGATAAATGAAGAGTATGTTTGCACTAAACTCAGCAACCTAAAGCAGAAGGAACTTGAGTCTATTCAAGATTTTGTGCTTAGATAATAAGATTTGATTAATCAACTTAGCACAAATCTAGATGAAAGTCATTGGGAGCCTACTTGATTATAAGATGCAAATCAAATTGGTCTCCAAACTTTAGAGGTAGCCAATCCAACAAAAACATTGGACCAAGATGTTGCACTAGAAAAGAGTGCATCCTCCAAACAGAAGGCAAAAAAGAAGAATGAAGCAAGAGATAATGATGATGCCTCAACAAAGCCTGATAATCTAAATTTGACTGTGAAAAAGGCCTTCAAAGAAATGGGCTTCAGAGAGAAGCCAAGTCAGGAAGAGAAATGGTGCAACAAGTGCTCCAAGAAGGGACACACAAAATATGATTGGAGAACAAATACTATGGGATTTGATCTAATTATGGGGATGATGAGTCTACTTGTAGGTATGCTATAAAAAAGCCACCATAAGTTCATCAAATTGATCTTAAGTCCAAGAGTAAGGAGGCATGATTGCCAAAACTTGAGCAAGGTAAGGGTAAAGGCAAAAATGGTAAAGATAAGAATCAAGGTCCTTCATGGATTCACTGTTACTTTTGTAATGGTCCTTCATGGATAAGAATCAAGGTCCTTCATGGATTCACTATTACTTTTGTAATGGTGACCACACCAAGTTTGAGTGTTTGTGGTGGCAAGAAAATTTAAAATTGCTTCAAAAAAACTTTGAAAGATGAGAAGTTGACCCTAGATGCTAGGCAATAGTGGTAGTACTTCTGAGTTTAGTTGATGCCCATGTAGTGCCCCTGATCACTAGTGAAGATGGATCAGCATCTCCTACGGGCAATCCCAATTGGAAGGCATAGAAGTAGATTGACTCTTGAATAACTTGGGAATTGAAAGGTAAAGCTCCAATTGTGGACTTGCCTCCTAATTTCAATATGGTGCCACTAGTAGATAACTCAACAGAGGCTTCTACAAGCTAGGTCTGAGGTAGTACCGAGTTTGGAGGAGGACCCAAGTCTTGCAATGGCAAAAGCATGGGAGTTTTTTTTGGCAAATGAAGGTCAGCCTCACCATAACAGAGTTACTCAAAAGTACAATTTATGACAAAATATGAAGAGGGGAGAGGAGAAGAGTGGAGATGAGGAGAGAGGGCACAACTAGAGAGCACACCACAAATGACTAACTGTACACTAGATTTAGTTGAAAAAATAGAATATATACAAACCCATTTAGGGTTAGGGTTAGGGGATCTAACCCTTTCCTTTATAGCACTCTATAAGGTTAGTGCTATGCACATATGATCACGTGATGGTGCTATGCACACATGATCACATGATGTTGAGCGTGAACTCTCAACACCTTCCCTCAAGATCAACATCATGAAGTAGGCCTTCCCTCAAGATGATGATTCTGGGGAATCAAAGAAGGACTGAGCATTACATTCCATCACACCCCTTTAATGGGAATGTCCTTCCTCTGCGTCAAACCAAGAGCTAGTTGGTGTTTCTCGAATAGCTCTTTATCGAGTGGTTTGGTAAAGATGTCTACAACATTCTCTTTGCTATCACAATGCTGCAGTGTGATGTCACCAAGTAACACTCTTTCTCTGATGAAGTGCTCTTTGACATCAATGTGCTTTGTCCTAGAGTATACTAGATTTTTGGCCAATGGTTGAGCCGATTAACTATCATAGTATATTGTTGTTGGCTTTGACTCATCAAAGTAATATGTTTCTGACAATAGTCTTCTGAGCCATATAGCCTCACATGCACCTGTAGTGAGTGCCCTATATTCTGCTTTAGTCGAAGACAAAGAAACAGTTGGTT
Source organism: Dipteris shenzhenensis (assembly GCF_047967505.1). Lineage (NCBI taxonomy): Eukaryota > Viridiplantae > Streptophyta > Polypodiopsida > Gleicheniales > Dipteridaceae > Dipteris > Dipteris shenzhenensis. The sequence continues at coordinate 8,379,235 of NC_141611.1, read as the reverse complement.
GTTTGTTTGACAACCATGATATAGCACCTTGACCAAGGAAAAATGCATATCCGTGTGTCGATCTCCTGGTCTCATGATCTCCAGCATAGTCACTGTCACAGTATCCATGCAACCGTGGATGACTTCCTCTGTATTCTATCCTAAACTGTCTTGTACCTCTGATGTATCTCAAGACTCTTTTGGCTGCATTCTAGTGAGACTGTTTTGGATTTGCCATAAACTGTGCTAGTGAGCTTACTGCATAACAAATATCTGGCCGTGTGATTGTCAGATATATAAGAGATCCGATGAGTTGCCTGTCGTATCTGTCATTTACTGTAGGCTTTTTTGAATCTTTAGTAAGTTTCAAACTCTGTTCCATGGGAGTGGCTGCAATCTTGCAATCTGCCATATGAACCTTCTTCAGGAGACTGTCAACATACTTGAGCTGACTCATGAATGTGCTATCTGAATCTCTCCAGAACTCAATTCCAAGACAATAGTGCATAAGTCCAAGATCTTTCATGTCGAACTCTGCAGATAAGTCTTGTTTTAGTTTTCTGATGAAGCTATCCATGCTTCTTGTCATAATCAGATCATCTACGTACAAAAGTGCAATAGTTATGTCTTCCCCTTGAACTTTGTAGTAGAGAGTATGATCTGCATTGGACTTCATGTATCCCAGATCAGCAAAATACTTGTCAATTCTGCTGTACCAACTTTTGGGTGCTTGTTTTAAGCCGTAGAGACTTTTCTTGAGATGGCAAACCTTATTCTCCTTTCCTGGTTCAACATAACTGCTGGCTGTTGCATGTAGACTTCCTCGTCTAGATAACCATTGAGAAATGCATTCTTGACATCAAGCTGATACACATTCCATTTGCTGAGTGTTGCTAGTGATATCAAGAACTGTATGGAATCCATCTTTGCTACTGGAGCATAAGTCTCATCATAGTCTTGACCATAGTGTTGTGCAAATCCTTTTGCAACTAATCTGGCTTTGTATCTTTGAATACTACCATCTGGATTGTACTTCACTTTGTATACCCATTTGTTTGCTATGGCCTTCTTTCCTGGTGGAAGGTCGCATAATTCCCAAGTATTATTCTTATACAAAGCATCCATTTCTTCAATCATAGCAGTTTGCCATTCTGGCTTGTCTACTACGTCTTCGAAGTACACTGGCTCTTCTGTAGCCATGATGGTAGTCATAAGAGCATAGTTGGTGGTTTCCACCTAAATTGCTTTGCCTTTTTGAGCATATGTCAATTTGGCTGGAGGTCTGCTTTCCCTAGTAGAGCGTCTGAGCTGCTGTGGCTCTGCTTGGGGTGTTGCTGGCAATTCTTGCTCTTCTTCATCAACCTGTTCTATAGATGACTATGAAGTCGATGCTTCTATCTCCTATGTAGGTGAGGTTTTCCATTCTGATTCCTCATCAAAGATTACATCTCTGGAGATAATGACTTTGCGGTTGATGGGATCATACAATTTGTATGCTTTGCTTTCTTCACTGTAGCCAATCATGATGCATTTGCATGACTTCGCATCCAATTTCATGCGATGGTCATCATGTATGTGGGCATATGCTATGCAACCAAATATGCAGAGATGCCCAATGCATGGCTTGTGTCCAGTGAATGCTTCATAAGGAGTCATACCTTGTATCGGTTCGATAGGAAGCCGATTAAGCAAATAGTTTGCTATAGCTATTGCTTCTGCCCAATACTGATTTGGAAGATGCTTTTCACTAAGCATTGCTCTAGCACTGTCTGCTAAAGTCCCATTCTTCCTTTCAGCTCTTGCATTTTGCTGAGGAGTATCTGCACATGTGAATTGTCTTCGAATGCTGTGATTTTTGCAAAAGTTCATGAATGCTGAAGACATGTATTCACCTCCTCTATCTGATCTCATGACCTTGATCTTTCTGCCTGTTTGGTTTTCTACCATGGCTTTGAATTCTTGAAATTTGGAAAACACTTCAGATTTCTCTTTCAGAAAGTAGACCCAACAATATCTGCTGTAGTCGTCGATGAAGGTCAAGTAGTAAAGTGAACCATTGATGCTGCGGGTCTGGGCATAACCCCATACATTTGTATGTATCAAATCAAGAATACCTCGTGCACGAGAGGTACTTCTAACAAAGTTGTTTTGCTTTTGTTTGCCGAAGCAGCATGCTTCACAAACTTTTCCAAGAAACTGTAGCTTAGGAATCCCAATTGCCATATTCTGATTCCTGAGATCTAACAAGTACTTGAAGTTGACATGACCATATCTCTAGTGCCATTTTGCAGATAGTGGCATCTGTTGCGGTTGAGCTGACATGGCATGCTTATCTGGTACTGTAGCTAGCATTCTGTATAAGCGTCCTTCCTTGACACCTTTTGCTACTAGCTGGCATCTTTTGGATTTGTCTCTGATAGTGCATTCATCACCATCAAAGATGACTTTGTAATTGTGTTCCGTCATTTGACCTACTGACAAAAGGTTCTTGCTGAGCTTCAGAACATAGAGCACATCTTTCACTAATCCTTTTGTACCAGTGAAATTGTTCATAGGGATAACACCCATCCCTTGAACTGGATTCGGTGTATTATCTGCTGTGTAGATGACATTTTTATATCCTTCTAATGGTTTCATCTCTGTGAACCACATTCCTGATGATTTGTCATATGAGATGATGGACCACTGTCAATGTACCAAGGATCCTAATCCATTTGGTTGACTTGATAGCTGTAATCCTCTTTGGGATTGAAATCAGTTCTGAGTACACTGTGTCAGTCTGTTGCAATTTCTCGCTTGCAAGAAACATATTTCCATGTTCATTTGCAAAATGACTATGACTAGAATGTCCACCACGATGATTTCCTCTGCCTCGAGGATTCCCTCGATTACTGCTGGATTGACCGCCTTGGTTGTACTGCTTCTTGCGGCAATCTCTTTCATAGTGTCCAAACTTGACAGTAGTTGCATTGAATGTTTGACACATTAGTGGATGCATTCCCTTGTCCTTGGAATCTTCCTCGATTGGAATGATTTCCTCTTTGCTGATTCTGATGTTGGTGAGGATGATGCTGATGCTGATGCTGATTCTGACTTTGATTTTGTTGATGATGACCACTTTTCTGGTATGATCTACCTCTACCTTTGCCTCTGCTTCTGTCTGAAGTTGTGAATGCCTGATCATTAGAACGACCTTTACGTGCTTGAATGGCCTGAGTCCTGAGTTCTTCACCAAGTAGGACTGACTGAAGTTCTTCTAGTGTCGAAATTTGCTGTTGGATGGCAATACTCTGGACTAGATTCTCATATCCCTCTCCTAGTCCATTCAGGATGACTTGAACCATTTCTGCAGGGTTCATAGTCTCTCCTGTTGCTGCAAGTTGATTGTTGTAGTCTTTGATGCGGAGTACATAAGCATGACCGGTTTCACTACTGTTGCGAAAACTTTGGTTGATCTAGTTTCTCAGGGTGAGAATCCTGGACGTGTTCTTGGACTCATAGAGAGCTGCAAACATATCCCATGCTTCTTTTGATGTCTTGACTGTGTTGAGCTGTCCTAGCATGACATCTTGCACATTCTGCTTGATCAGGTGATAGGCATACTTGTCTTTCTTATCCCATTCTGCTTGAGCTCGGGCAATGGCAGGATCTGCTACTGGTGCGGAAACTGTTTGTGTAGATGTAGATCCCGTTGTAGATTCCGTTGCTAGTGCTGTGACAACAGATGGAGTAGAGCTACTAGTGGCTGGATTGTCTAATGGTCTAGGTGTAGACCCATCGACATACTCCCATTTGTCCTAAAGCACAAGAATGGTCTCCATTCGGTATTTTCATGTACCATAATTGGAGTTGTCTAACTTAGTAGATGCCTCCAAATTGAGGTTGCTAGTTGACATAGTGCAAGAAATGTACTCAAAAGTGTTGTGAAGATCTCTGTATGAATCAACTGCAAATACACTGAATATGCCAAGTGAAATCTCGGTATTGTCGGTGAAGATAGAACTGTAGTATAAAATCTGATCTATATTACAAGGCTTGTGGCAATGATGCCGGGAATAGCCAAGAGGCTTTACAAGGCTGAAATGATGTGCACGATGCCGTGAGATAGCCGAATAGGCTTTACAATGGTGGCAAGTGTGTGTGAAATCAAATGCTATCTACCCACTGAATCAATCTGCAATGCCTCTGAACTCTGAAGTCTACTCACTGAACTAATGAACGTAAGGTTTCAGGTAATGTAATGATGTGAAACCGTATGTGAATGTATGGACTGACTCCGAGTAGGTACTAGTCGGGAATTTCAGGCATGGCTTAGATTGGCAATTTGGGGAAATTCAAAGCGTCCCCTCTATGGCGATCTAGTCTACTCTAATCTAGATCTAAACCAACCGTCGATCGATGAAAGAACAGCAAATAATTTCTTTTCTTTTGTTCTTTTTAAGTGCTGGGTCAGATGCGTCGATGTAGAGGCAAATGTGCGTGAAGGAAGTGGTTTTGTCAGCGAGGCTCAAATGTGAGTGTAACTTGTGCCGAAACGTGCACGTGATGTGACAAGAGCATAGAGCACAAAAAAATGAGCGACTTTCCTTTTTGGAGCACCCTCAAATTCTTCCTGGATCAAGAGATATGACTTGATCTAGGTGGAGGGGCAAAAGGAGTGCAAATGTGCTGAATGATGATGTGTCACTATGAGTCACATGCAATGATGATGTGGCACTGTGCCTAGCAAGAGGTGTGCCAGTGGAGCTTGTGCTGAGGTGGTAGGAGTGGTCACATGAAGTGACTGTGAAGCACTGTGTGTGCCTGCAGAGGTCAATGCTGACTGGACTGCTGAGGTGGCACTACTGATGTGGCAGAGGTGACATGGCAATGATGATGTGGTTGATGACATGGCACTGATGACATGGCTTGATGATGTGTCACTGATGACATGGCACTGATGATGTGGAATGATGACGTGGCTGCCATCGTGGCAGATAAGGATTGCCACGTGGCAAAACTATAACAAGTGAGCAAACCCAAGGTCAATTGACCAGGGCTTATCTGCCACGTGTCAAGACACAGACCAACCCTATTTGCTTGGTAACCTGGGTTACGGTACGTGGGTTAAGATAACCAGATAAGGTGATGACGTGTTTAGTGGATAAGATGATGTGGCAATCGATTGCCACATGTCACAATGTTCCACATGGTGACCCAGCCAGAGGTTAACTTGACCCAAGTTTACCTAGCCAACCCTATCCTATCTTAACAAAGGGTGGCTAGCTTGCCACGTGTCTAAATGCTGGGCATCGGAATCTTTGGAAGATTTTGACGGAATCTAGTGATTCTGTCATCGTTTTCGTCGAGGCCGCGCAGGAGTTTGGAGGTCGCGAATTTGTTGCTGTGGTTGTCGCTGTGGAGGCGTTGCTCTTGAAGAGGCTGGTTGGAGTAGAGAGTCGCAGGCGTGGCTTTTGGAGCAAAGAGTCACAGGCGAGGTCAAAGGTTCGTCGAGGCCATTGAGCTGTCGATGGAGCGACCCGTTGGCTTGTGGATAGCCTGCTGAGTGCTAGCCGTTGGAGAGGTAGGCACTGTAGTCGCGTAGCAGAATCGCCTACTGCTAAATATGCAGAATGGAGGTGCGCTGCTGTATGGCCCTCGTTGTATGTCACAGCAAGTGCTCCTTGTTGTTGAGGCTCTTGCTGAGTTCGTTGAGCCATGGAGCGAGAGCTGGTTGCGAGTGAGCCGGTTGCAGAGCCGAGTGCTGGCTGGAGCTAGAGGAGCAACTGAGCTTTAGTTGTTAACGAAGCCACCATTTACTGAGTCACAATAATGCTTCAGCCATTGCATGAATTCAAGGTTATCCAGCGGCCGCCCTTTCACAAGCTTGTTCACTTGATGTTGCCCCATGCCATTTCTATTTACTAATGGTTCCCTTAGAAGTAACCTTGCTCTTTTGTTTGGCCAATGGCTTTATTGGTTGAAACATTAGGTAAGTGAAAGATCTTTACTCCATAAGAAACCACACCTAAAGGGTTTTGTGGAAGTAAATGTGGAAGCAGAGACAAGGGTAGCAAAATTTGCCACTACTACCAACATTTGTTGGTTTGTAGGGGCCATAGGAAAGGTGACTGTGGCCAATGCCTCTCTCTCTCTCTCTCTCAATGTGCTCTTCACAAGCTCATGGAGGCTAGTTGTATGCCTTACCCCATTGTTGAGTATTTGCTAGTGGCTTGCTTTGAGGGTGGACAAGTGTATAGGTGGGAAAACAGCTAGAAGTTTTCCATATTCATTATTGGCACAGCCTTAGGCACACACACCATGATAGAAAATTGCCAACTTGAAAAGGTTCAGAGTTGTGGGAGTGGGAATGTGGGTGGCTTGCTAGGAAGAGGTGGACTCCCCTCTCTCTCTTTTGTATTTTCATCCACATAGGTCTCATCACCCTTACCCTCATTGGAGGATGGCATCGCTAGGATAATGTACCGCCACCCTCATTAAATGTTGAAACGTCTTAGAACAATGGTGTTTAAAAGTGGAGAAGCTGAGGGGAGAGAGCAAGTTGAAATTTGAATTGTCCTTGCAAGCACACAGCCCAACAGAAGCGATTGTGTTGAAACGTCTATTTCCTTCCCCCTCGCCGAGCTGGGACTGGAAGGCCTCTTTCCGTAGCTCGAATTCGGGATGGTCATCCTACATTTTTCCACTAGAGGGAGAACTCGATTTGCGATTCGTGAAAGGCGAACTTCGATTTTTCACTGGCCCTTCTTGCATACTTTCACCTCATCACCTTAGAGTGCAGCTTTTCTAAGTTCTGGGAATGCAAAGTTGGCGCCCCCTTGATAAAGAGAGACCCTTTTTTTTGTTTTTTTTACTAGCACATGAGTCTTTGTGGAAAGTGTGCTTAAACTAAGGACACACAGTTTGTGCGTGTACAGGGCCGGCTCCCATCGCCATAGCCAGGAGCTTCGCCATCGCCATAGCCAGCACAGCCTGTCTTCCCTCTCCTACCCTTCCTCTTCCCTTCATTCCTTCACCCCCATTTCCTCCATGTCTGATCCCCAGACCTCCCGCATCCAAAAAGTCCGTAAAATCTTCCGCCAGTTCGACCTTAACCAGGATGGCCGCCTCAATCGCGACGAGATGGCCTCCCTCGTTATCGCTGTCAACCCCCGCGTCAAGTTCAGTGACGAGCAAATCGGTGCCATCCTCGATGAGGTGTTCCGCACTTACAGCGATTTCATTGAGGGAGAGGGAGGCCTCAGCTTTGAGGGGTTGCTTCGGACCTACGACGATGGTGCCGGCGATGTGGACAGGGACTTCGACGCGCTCAGATTGGAGCTAGACAGTGATGACAGTGAGGGCTTGCCGCCCGGAGCAAGCTCAAAGGCGACCGTTTCTTCCATTGTGGATGAGAGGGCTGAATCGATTCCCGTGTCAAGGAGGAAGCAGAATGTGGCTCCTTGGGCAGCTTCCCCCAACAACGGTATCGTCTACGACAATACGTGGCGTCTAGTCGAGGATCTGGAGATCATCATAAAACGACTTAAAGCAAAGATGGCGAGTAAGCTGAAGGAGGGCAAAAAGGACGGCAATGGGACGGATGTCTCTTCTGAGGGAGCCTGGTCAAGAGATTTGGGTATCGGGGGTGGCTCCATTAGCGAAGCGGATGGTGGCAGAATAGCCTGGGAAGAGCTGGGTCAGGATTACTTGAATTTTCAGAAAGAGCTTGCAGACATCAGGCAGAAAGCGGATAAATCAAAGACGCAAGATGAGATATTTGATGCGCATATGGGGATAGGGAGGACTCTATTTGACCATGGACTGTACAAGGAGGCTCTAATTAGCTTCAAGAAGGCTACAGAGGTGAAACCCACAGACGTCAGGCCGCATTTCCGCCTGGGCAACACGTTCTATTCTCTTGGTAGATATGCAGAGGCAAGAGATAGCTACACTTCAGCTTTGAGTGCAGCAGAAATTTCAGGTAACCAGTGGAACCACCTTCTTCCTCAGATTCATGTCAACTTAGGGATTGCGCTTGAGGGAGAAGGCATGCTCCTTGGTGCAAGTGAGCACTATAAAGAAGCGGCCATTAGGGAACCCCAACATTACAGGGCCCTGAAACTTCTAGGCAGTGCGCTCTATGGTGTGGGAGAGTACAGAGCTGCAGAGAAAGCTCTCATGGAAGCCATATTTTTGAAAAGCGACTTTTCAGACGCACATTGTGACCTGGGCTCAACGTTGCATGCCATGGGGGACGATGAGCGTGCAATTCATGAGTTTCAAAAGGCAATAGATCTCAAGCCTGACCATATGGATGCCCTTTATAATTTGGGTGGGCTGTTCAGGGACATCGGCAGGTTCCAGAGAGCTGCAGAGATGTATTCAAAGGTTTTGGCTTTGCAACCTGGCCATTGGCGAGCTCAGCTTAACAAGGCAGTGGCTCTGTTGGGTGCTGGTGAGACAGAGGAGTCCAGAAAGGCTTTCAAGGAGGCCTTTAAGATGACTAACAGGGTCGAGTTGTATGATGCCATCTTGCATTTAAAGCACATTGAGAAAAAGCCGAAAGGACTCAGCACTTTTGTCAGGAAGGCAGAGGAGAATACTCGTCCAGTGGGAACCAACTTAGCTGGAGGTGCAGAAGATGGTGTCTTGGTGGTAGAGGCTTCACATTTCAGGCGGGCCAATGAAAAGACAACTCCTCGTCAATGGCTTACTTGTGCACTGGATATCAGGCGTTTTCAGCGGCATACACGACTGGGTCGATGTGATGTGGCCAACGTCAAGAAGGAGTTCACAGAGATACGGCTGCCAGTGTCATCGTCTGGTGGCACTGCAGCTGAGAAATCTATCCGTAAAGAAGAGTTGGAGAAAATCTTGCGGCGGTTGCTGCACTTTTTAAAACCCGACACATTCCAGGGTGCAGTCAAGGCTATCAATGAAAGGATCTTGAGTGTTTTGGATGGAACTGGATCAGGTCGAGTTGACCTTGGCATGTTCTTGGCTGTGATTGCACCCATTTGTGGTGGAGCTCTGGACAAAAGAAAGCGAGTTGCCTTTGATGCTCTTGTCTGGCGGTCTTCTAAGGAAATTGGGGCTGAAATCTCAAAAGCAGATGCGTCCTTGTATATAAAACTTTTGCGCGCCATATATCTCCCGGCACAAGGGGCAAGTGGCATGATGGAAGTCCATGGGGATGATGAACAGTCTAGCATCTCTTTTCCAGAATTTTTGGATATGTTCGATGAGCCAGATTGGGGTTTTGGAATTATAAATGTATTAGCAAAGCTTGAAGCAAGTGATCGTGTGCGGCACCATGGCCAGACTTGTGTGGTGTGCTCTTATGCTATCACTGGCCCCTGGTTCAAGGAGGTGACAGCAAATTTTAATCTGTGTTCACTGTGCTACAGTGAGGGCAAGGTACCTCTTTCAGCAAAAAAGGGGGAATATTGCTTTAAGGAGTATAACAGTGAAGCAGAAGCCATGAAAGACAAACTACGATTTTTCAGCTCAGCTTCCTCTTCTCCTCCTCCAGATGTGTAGGGTTTCTCAGTTGCTGTAAACAACTACTAAAATAACAATATCTTTACTCAACAGTGAGTTTGTGGCATCGAATGGGTTGTTCATTGTAAGGGCTAAGACAGATTTGCTTTGCATTGGTGTATGGCATAGATTTAGTTGTGAAGCAAGTTATTTGTAAGTATTCCATTATGTTATTTGTAACATGAACTGACATCATTCTTGAATGGGAAAGCTTTGAATAAGGCCGTTTGGTTGGCAGGAATTTATTTGTTAAAGGCATTGTAAGTATTCCATTCTGTGTTCTTTGTACTCAAACTTAAATAAGGGACTATGTACATGAATTGTTACGTTGATTGCGAAGGTTTGAATAAATGCATGTTTCCAAATAGGTCCTGCTTAATTGATCTCACAGCTGTTCTCTGTTGCCATCCTCATCAATTCCTTTGCATCAGTTCTCTTGTCCAAATTTATCAATGCATGGACAGCAATACAAAACTTGATTTTGGGCAATATATAATTGTATTAAGCCAACTGTAAGCACATAAGGCACTTTTCCATTGCAAAAGAGGCCCATTAACTTACCTCTGGTTTTGTCAAGGAGTAGGGAAAGGGAGGGGGGAAGCCTTTCCCCCTGATAAAATGGAGAGCGGGCGGGCAGTTATGAGGGGGAAAGGCTGACCCCCCCCCCTTTCCCTTCTGTCAGAGGCGTGGGGAGCGCACCACGTGTCAGATTCTGATTGCGGGCAGCTGTTCTGGGAAGGGGCAAAATTCCCATCCTGCAAGATTTTGAATCGAACGGCTAAGATCGCTTTATGCGGGACCCCATCCTTTGACGGTTATGGATGCCATTTGTACTGGCCCATTAGAGCATTCTTGTGTTTCACAGATGCTTAGTTTGGTCTACTTGAGAAGTAAGTGAGGGAAGTACTTCACCACAATTCATTCACTCTGTGTGGTTTATTCACAAATGTCAATCTCTCTTTTTTGGTTCAGCTTCATGGACTGAATTAGTGTTTGATTAAGTCTTTTAGCCTGGTGTTGGTATTTGTGGCAGAATCAAATCATTCTCAGGGAAATTGTTGATAGCAGTTGATTTTATTGTGTTGCTTGCGGATTCCTATACATTGTGAATGCATTTGATGGTGTATTTCAAAGGCTATGGGGAAAGATTTGTCTATAACCACATCAGAGAAACATTTTTTCCTCAAACAGAAAGGGCTAAAAGGGCCCTTTTGGGAATGGTAGGGAGATAATGGCCAGAAAAACCGTCAATTTGGTAATTGATCATGCCTAGGGGTCCTGTTGAAGTTTTTTTCTTTTTGGGTACTAACAACTCTCTTTGTATTTGGCCAGACATTTTTATCTCCTTATTTCTCCCTCTTCCCTCGAGTTGTTTTCTTTTTCCTTCTCCTCTCTTTTCTGATCTCTTCCCTGGATGGAAGTTACTTGTGGTAGTATGGCATACCAAGGCAGCATTTTTTGGCATCACAATTAGGGTTTTAGTAATTTTCCTGGGTCAGGGTCCCTCAGGGTGATCTTTGTTTCTCTTTCTATCTGAACTTCATTCAAACGTGTTTGGGAGAGTGTTTTCCTTTTTTATGATGGCTAGGGTGGTGTATGGCATCATTCTAACAATTGCTTTTGTTCTCTCAAGGCACAAAAGCTTTGGCATCCTGGGAAGGTGGGACCTTTCATGTTTTGTTAGAGAGCATAAGAATCAACAAAGGGAAATTGATCCAAGCAGGATGAGAAGCACATTTTTAATCAGACATCTGAGGGTATACTAGTAAATTTCAATCAGAAAATTAAGGCCAATGGAATTATGATAGAATTGACAGTGTGTGCACGTTGACATACCTATGATGTTTTGTACCTGCAGAGGTGTTCAGATTGGAAGTGCTGGGCAGGACAATGTCCTTTAGATAGTGAGACTATTGAAAGCTTCTCCATGGACATGTAGCTTGACGCGGACATACAAGCAGTTTGTATTAAGCAAGTATATATGTGTAAAAGGGCCACTGGAATGGAACGTGAGATGACAAATATGCAAATGAAAGATGAGGTATATTGCAGATTATGACACATTTGGCAGTGAGAGCACCCTAGCGCACGAGTTAAGTTCTGTATGCAAAGGGGGGGGGGGGGGTGGGCGGGCGGGGGCATTGGAGTCAAAATAGGATAGGAGATATAATCTAATGTTACTAGTGAGCTAAGGAGCAGAGAGAGGATGTAATGATAGTGGAGATCAAGATCTGTATTGAATAAGAATGTATAAGAATGTCTTGTTGATAGACAGAAGAGGCACACGTGTAAGTTGTGTACCCCAAAAGGTCTGTGCACAAGAGGTGTGTACCCCTTGTGAAAGGAGTGAGGCAAGCTTCTGACATTAGAGTAGATGGGCATACCACTGGTTGTGAGGCCTTCTTAACAGAACAATAGTGGTCCCTGCAATCCGATTAGGTTAGTATACCTGGCCATCTGTTGGGCCTTGTGTACGTAGGGGGTTACCTTTGCTCTGCCAGGGCAGCAGTGAACATTGCAGGCATGGCAGCCTGGAACTATAGGGAATAGTCGGCAGCAATCTGGAGCAGTTGGCAGCAGGCATCAAGGTGCACAGGAGCAGGGTTATTGAAATCTTAATAGCCTAGTCAATAGTTTTCTGTTCCGTACACAATGGAAGGACAATATCCCGAGTTCCTTCCAACCAGGAATTGGCTGTATGCTTCGCATTGGCACATTATGTGTACTTGCTCTTCTAGCGGGAAGTGCAGCTTCCATCATCCACCTGCATCGTTCCTGAACTTAAGTGCTCTCTTCGAGGGGGGGGGAGGTTTCAACTCTAGCCTGCATCATGTGCTATGTTGCATTCTCTCTCTCTGTGTTGGAATCATTGGCAAAGGTAAAAATGATAGAGGGAAAAACCCAGGGCCACTACGGATCAGATGTTACTTCTGTGGGGAGCACGTCCATATGAATGCCGAGTGCAAATTATGGCTGGAGCATATTAAGTTGCTTTTAAAAAAATGCAGAAAGATGAGAAATCGATCTCAACGTAGACCTAACAGACTAGGTCAATGCAAATGCACTCACTTTGTCCCAGGGGCTAGTGACTAATTCTTAGGAGCGCTCAACGCAATCCAAGGATATGATTTGGAAGGAGAGAAAACGCGTGGTGCCCGAGCTTGTCAGAGATTTAAATGGAAAGGCACCTACAGTTGATAAGCCAACCAAGCAACATTCAGCACTGTAGCCGAGAAAGCCTAATGAGGCCTAAGCAAGCAAGTCTCAGATCGACGAGCCGAGTTCCAACAATGTCTGAGCTCAAAAATGACCAAAGCATGGGATAACTTTTGTAACATGAAGGTAAGCCTCTCGATGGCTGAATTATTGGAACTTGCTCCATATTGCTATGAATTCTTCTACAGCAGCTCAAAGCTGAGTAGCAGCCCCCCCAGGTGTGGATTCCCTTGTTACCATTCCGGTCATTAACACACCAATATCGGATGAGGAAGTTCCAGTCAATTACTGTCAAAATTAAAAAATAGAGTGATACCCGGTGTGATCGGTGAATGGTGGCTCTGGAGTTAATATAATCTCAAAAGCCGTGGTCAAGCAGCTGAAGCTCAAAACTTTCAAGCCCAAGTGCGTACAGCAGATCAGTGGCCTATAGAACCCAAGGGTATGCTCTCGAATGTGGTCATAACCATCGAAGGAGTGGATTACAATGTGAGTTTGATTCATTTCGATGGAGATCAACCAAGCCAACATTTCAGAGGTGAGACTTGGATTATATTGGTCCATTCAACAATGTGGCTCACTTTACACAGAATAAGTACATCATTGTGGCTATGCATTATGCTACCAAGTGACCAGAGGCCAAAGCACTATGAAACAACTTGGCTTGTAGCAGAACTAAGTTCGTATTTGGGATTATATTGGTCCATTCAACAATGTGGCTCACTTTACACAGAATAAGTACATCATTGTGGCTATGCATTATGCTACCAAGTGACCAGAGGCCAAAGCACTATGAAACAACTTGGCTTGTAGCAGAACTAAGTTCGTATTTGAGAACATTGTTTGTAGGAGGTATGGCTCTCCGATTGAGTTTGTCAGTGACCAAGGCACACACTTTATGAATGAAGTGTTCAATCTCTAATGATCGAATTCCATGTTGGTGCACCAAGTTGCCATGACTTAGTATCCTTGGTGCAATGGCCGAGCCAATTCCATTAACAAATTTCTCAAGTCTATCCTCACCAAGATAGTCAGCATGCATGGGCGGGATTGGGACACCAAGGTGAATGCTCCACTCTAGGCATATTGGATATCGTTCAAGGTAAACACGAATTCGAACTCCCTTCAGGATGGCATTCGGCCTGGATGCAGTGGTATCTTTGGAATTTTTTGTAAGTTTTCGAGTGGCGACCGAGCAACATGGGGTACCCTAGACAATCAAGAGATAATTGCAATAGCTTGTTGAGCTATGCATCCGAGCAGCGTGGTGATCTAAAGGAGGAGAAAAGCTTAGCATGACCAACAAATAATTTGGAGGAATCCTGAGAAAAGTATGCTTGTCTTGTTGTATAATGCCAAGCTGGGCTACTCAAAACCAATCTCAAGCTTGGTTGGAACAGGCCCCACAAGCTCAACGAGGTGAACGGAAGACAAGTAGGGCCCTACCAAGCATCAACCTGTTTAGTTGCATTGATCAGGCCATGTATGCATGAGGGAATGTGAAATCCTCTTGTATGCGATTTCCTGCGCTGTTCACCTCTCTCAACCTTCATTCATTTGCAGACAAATTCTCTCTCTCTCTCCCTCTCTCTCTGCAAGCAACTAGGGCCCAGGACAACATGTTGGGTTGGACCCCCCCCAAGGTATTTTATTATTGGAGAGTAAGTCTTACAGAGTTCAGTGTAGAGCTGTGTTACCAAAATTCACAACATGAATTTAAAAAAATACAAACGAGCTCAAGGCTCATTCTTTTGGCAACCTGCCACTTGTCTAGTTTCTAGCCTAATTCTAATCCCATGTCCATGGGTAAGGTCTTCGTGGGTCTTCTTAGCACTTGGTCACGTGAATAGCTCCTAATCGCTCGCGAGGCTCCGCAATGCCCAAGTCTCCATGGAACCCTTCTTATTCCTGCAACAATTAAGTAAAGCACATAACCATGGCAACCATTAATTGTTAACGCTTCGCATGCGAATATAAACTCTGGACTAATCCTAGTCATTGTGGGCATCCCCACCAAGCAAAACATGTGAACAAAACATAGAACACAATTCTTGGTCGACCTAGGTCAACCTTCTTGGTCGTAATTAAGGGGCTTGACCATGAGTCAGAGCGCCTTAATTATAGCCAAGTCTCTCCAACTGAAGTTGGAGCACCTTAGTTGATGAGGTTAACCCTCTTGGCGTGAGCCAAATCTCGTTGACTGAGGTCAACACTCTGATCGAAGTTTGCACTTTGCTTGGTTAACCATCTTGGCTGAAGCTAGATCTTTCCAATCGAGGTTAGGCTTACTTAACCAGGGCTAAGTATCTTTGACCAGAGTCAAGACTTGACCAAATAAAGGTAACTCTTTGAACATAATTAAATAAAAGAAGAACTCATTAATTATGATCAATAAATGGTCAACTTATGCTTTGACTTTGGAATATTTATAGCCTGGTGACATCCCCTCGGCTTCTATTCAGATGACCTCAATTGAAAAGATTCCTTGTAAGCATCCAAAAGTTCTGGATGATCAGATAACATGTCTTCATCCATCCACTTGGCATCCAATGCCGAATCATTCTTGAATTTTACAAGATATCTGTAAAATTCCTTGCCGTGAGGTCCTTTGCGTACAATATGGTACATAATTTACTCTGGCTGAAGGACCTCCTCCAGCTCATCAACTTTTGGTGGATCCTCTGTTACTGGCTTTGTAAATTGTAGCCCTGGAATTTCTTTAAAAGACTCACATGAAAAGCATTATGAATCCTCCAATGCTCTAGCAATGCTAACCTGTATGCAACTTCATTTATGTCTTCTATAACCCTGAAAGGGCCATAGTATCTGGGAGATAACTTTGCCCATACTTTTTGCTTGCCTTTAAACTTGCGGAGCCTAGCTTTCTCGAACTTCAAAAGTACCCAATATCTATAGCTCTTTTATGCTTTTCTTGAGACCTTTCAATTGCTGTCCGGACTTGGCTGAGCTGTCTGGAGGTCTCTCACAAACTGATCAGCTACAAATATTTCATCTTTGGTCCTCAGGATAGGTGGCAGAATCACCTTCCCATAGATGACCTCAAAGAGGGCTTTCCCTGTGGAGCTGTGAACTGTATTATTGTTAGTAAACTCCACCAATGGTAGGTACTTTTCCCAATCTAAACCTTGGTCACCCACGTAGCATTTCAGCATATCCAATGTTGTAGAATTTGCTACCTCATTTTGACCATCTGTTTGGGGACGGAAGGAAGAGAAGAAAAATTCAGATTCGTCCCCATATTGTCAAATAATGCTCTCCAGAATAGACTGGTCATTCTGGGATCTCGATCACTGACAATGGACTTAGGCATGCCATGGCGCTTAAAGATTTGTGCCATGAAAAGCTTAGCCACATGATCTGCCTTTATGGTTTTACGAACCAAAATGAAATGAGCTTGCTTGCTGAATCTATCAATGATAGTCCAAATCTCGTCATTCCCTGACTTTGATCTTGGCAAATAGAAAATGAATTCCATTGCAATACTTTCCCACGGTGCCTGAGGCACAGGAAGAGGCATTAGTAGACCAGGTGCCTTCCGTCTATCATATTTTACTTTCTGACATGTAAGGCATTCTAAGACAAACTGATGTATATCTTTTCGCATCCCTAGCCAAGCACCTGGCAACCATGTAGTAGATATGGGCACTTCCAAGACCATGGATAGCATTGGATACTTGACCCATTTATTATACTAAGCTATTACTGAGACCATGGGTTCCATTGTTACTGAGGCCATGAATATGTGGCATCATCTATTGCATGTTTGCAAGAGATTAATTACCAAATAGACAGAACCTCTCATGCAGTTTAAAAGATACAGGTTTAAAGATGAAGAATTGGGAATCATCAACCCGAACGAGGTCCAAATGGTCAAGAAATGGGATGCAGAGTGGCACTAGCACCTCAAGAGAGAGCCCATTGACATCATCTCTCTATATCCTTGGCCACCAACACCGGCTCTTGGATGCCTTTTGTGTCTCATCCTGCCAAACCTGTAAGAGGCCCCAAGAGCCTTCACTCCTCCTCCACCTGATCCACCGGTATTTCTCTAGTGCTAAGACTACTACCAAGTCTCTAACAAACCATCTATCTGGGCACCTAGCTTCGAGGAACACTAATCTAGAGTCTAGGAATATATATCTATGTAGTTTTTTTAAAAAAGGGGCG
This sequence comes from Dipteris shenzhenensis, assembly GCF_047967505.1. Taxonomy (NCBI): domain Eukaryota; kingdom Viridiplantae; phylum Streptophyta; class Polypodiopsida; order Gleicheniales; family Dipteridaceae; genus Dipteris; species Dipteris shenzhenensis. The sequence continues at coordinate 8,362,330 of NC_141611.1, read as the reverse complement.
GGGAAAGGGGGGGGGGTCCTTGTGTTTCATTTGTTTTCTTATATGTATGTTAGTCTATCTTTGTTCCTTGTGCTAGCATTAGTTGTTGTTTCTTTCTTCTTCTTCTGTTGCATTAGCCTATGGTGTGGTGGAAATTGAATGTAATCTCTCTCTCTCTCTCTCTCTCTCTCTCTCTCCAAATGGTGATGAGTTCCAAATAATTTGCAATTTGGTAAGGATGACCTTGGTTTGCCAAACTAGATCAACACTTATCTCATGCAGGTAGTTGTTTGGGTAGTAATGCAACCTTGATAGTGCAATGCAGCCTCCATGTGGTAGTGTTAAGGCACTAATTATGTTCCCATTAGTGAGCAAGCATTTGCAATGGCCATGACACACATCAAGATTTGAAAGGTTTTGAAGCTTTTTATGGTGAAATCAAGTGATGGGTTAAAATTTGGGACTCACATTTGATGTCACTTAAAGTTGGTGGAAGATCTTGGTGAGCACACCAATTGTTCAAGCCTATGACCATGATCTCACCATCCATCTCACTTGTATAGAGCATCTTATTTCAAAGACAGTGGCTAGATGTTTAATTAAAAGTTAACATATTGCTATATAAAAGTGTATATAGATAAGAAATAAAAATATGCATGCTTCTAGTCCATCATGGATCTTTAAATCTATTGGAGTATAAGAAATTGGATAAAATTTTATCAAGAATTTAAAGAAAGAATGAAAATATTATTCACAATGTGGAAAGACAAAGTTATGGAATGGATCTACTTAGAAATACATAATTTCATTATTGTTTTTCAATTAGTTTTCTTTGTAATTTGGATTAGAACCAAGCAACCAAATGCCATTTGCAACATATACATATCATTTTGAGAGAAAATATATTTGATACCAAACTTCTCTCTATCATGGATGTCTCTTTATATGTATCAAGATAACGCTCATCACTATAGTAAGGCCCCACCGTTTGGACAACATGCTGATATGTTGGGATAAAGAACAAAATTTATGCTGCAATAAGTCAATATGGTTGCTATAGTTGCTGAATGCAATACTCACACAATATGTGCCACTATAGAACTTTTGGGAACACCGAAGTAATTAGTCCCCCAAGATGCCCAAAATCAAAGTCAGTTAGAAGTCCCCCCTATTGAAAAGTTCCCCCCCCACACACCCTCCGGGAAAAAAAACTATGGTAATGTCCCTCCCCTCCCTTCTCTCCTTCCCCCATACCTCCCCTAGATGCCTCTTGCCAGACCCCAAATTGAAAATTAAGTTAAGGTTTTAAAAAACTAATCTCCCCTCCCCTCACCTCGCCTCTCATTGCCCTCCCCTTTTGCCTACCGCTTCTTTTCCCTACCCTCCCCCTTCCTTGCCTACATTCCCATCTCTCTCCCATTGTCGAGGCCCCTCACCTCTTTCCCTCTCCAAGTCAAACAGGCCCCATACGTGCCATAGCGGGTTTTACCATTTTTGGGCTCCCCGCGCGATGCTGATCACATTTGCCTTCTATCGCACGGTGAAAAAACATAATTTGACCACTCAAATTCACACTGAACTTGCATAAACTGATGGAAAGCATCACATAACATGCATAATAACATGGGAGTAGTAATAGAACATAAAGATATCTTTTATTCATTGGCCTCAAAGGGCAGAGATTTACAAAATGATTCAGGTTACACCAAATGAACCTAAACAACATCTAGGGCCTAAGGGAGGGATCGGAGCGGATGCGCTTGGCGAGTGCAAGGTCCTTGTCCATCATTGTTACTCTTTTGGCATGGATAGCACATAAGTTCGCGTCTTCAAAAAGACCTATTGTCATATGCTCCATTGCCTCCTGAATTGCTCCCATAGTGCCTGAAGTGAAACGCACATCACTCTTGTAATGCTGTGTTATTTCACATACAACACCCTGGAAGGGTACACGGGGAATGAGATTGTCCACAGTGGTTTGGAACTTGCGGATCTCCTGAAGTGCCTTTACCCCTAATTTTTTGCGCCTCTTAATCTTTTGGGGATATGGCTCCATGGCCACTTGTCCGCTTTGAACTTCTTTCGCCTCGCCTCCCTTGCAATCGCTTTTGCGAGACTTGAGACCTCTACCTTATCGCACTTGAGAGTCCTGGCGTCTAGACATCTATAAAACCAATCGAACATTTCGTATAGTGCATTGCTTTGTGCGATACCACCCCCATGCCTTGTATTCTTGAAGTATGCTGCCTTTGCTCTGTAGTGTGATTTCTCCATTCCTTGAGTATTCCAAATGGACAGAGGGCCCCATTGCTCCACAAACCATGGTGCATGTGCGCAAAGCATATGCTGTAAAGAAAAACATTGTATTAGAAACATAAACTGACTCAAGTTTAAAGCACAAAATTTCAACCTAAGGAGGATTACCATGTAATGTGTAATATGTGACTCCCCCCATGCTTCTACCATCAATGATATGAATTCTCCCAATGCTGTCCTGAATCTCTCATAATAAAGATCATCTGTTTGACCTTGTCTAAGCAACTTTATAAATGCATCAAGCTTTGTCCACAGTTCTGCTCTCAAAGTAGCAATTTGCGGATGTGAAGCTCAATTTGTGGTGCACTCACACAAATCTTTCCAGTACTTCCAACCTAGGGTGCTTTGAGCCAATGTATGTTTTTCTTTATCAGCATTGTGGTTGGACAAGAACCTCCTTGCCTTTCCTCCACCCATGGGCACTTTAGCAGGAAGATTTTGTGTCTTTCTTGATTGTTTCTTGTCCTGCTTAAGCTTCACATTACCTCTGTGAAGTCCCATTAGTGAGAGTAGTTCTTCAGCTTTTGCAATGCATTGTGCAGATACTTGCCGTGGCCTCAAATTCCAAGCATAAACTAGATGGAGATAGAGTAACTTATCAAGTATACGTAGTTCAAAATGCAAAGTACACACGTGTACCCGCTCCAATGGAATTGGTAGAATGGGGTCCCACTTAGGATCCTTTTTGTGACGATCAGGGGTGCACTTTGGTTGCAAGAAAGGATGCCATTTTCCCATTGTAGGCTTCCCTTTTGCATCTTCTGAGAGTGGGCGCAATACAAGCATGTTCATTTTGCATCTGCACCTGTATCACAACCATACAAGCACTTGAGGGTCTTCAAATCACCAGCTAGATGGCATTCAACTTGAAATGTTCCATGCCCATCCACAATTAATGTTTGCCCTACCTCTTGTCTTCGAATAATCAACGGGATTCTGGTTCTCTCCAAAACCTACTTCAATGTCTCGTGGCACTCCTTTGGGGTCTCAAAGGCTGCAAGCCACCATATGTCCTTCTAAGATTGGACTGAGAAACCCTGCTCAACTTCCTCATCCCCTTGAGCAAAATGCAAGGCATTGTTCATAATACAAATGCTCACCCTCTCTAGCTTGTGCTCTTTTACCAACCGAGCTTCATCCATTTTTATAACAAATACTAGCTTGCCATCTATACAATGAAAGAGAAATTCAGTAAGGATATAGAAATAAGAAGAAATAAAGTTGAATGTGAAGAGGGAATTTCTCTTACCTTCTTCTCTCATCCCATAGAATTTGACCATGGCTCTCTGCAAGTTCTCTACATCCATGTAAACATTATTGAAAGCATTCATCTCAAGCGTTTGGATGCCAGATTTCTTTTTACTCTTCCAAGTCATTGTGCCACTTACACAATGGTATCCTCCAAGCTTTTCTCTAGCACATTAGTTTGTTTCTTGACGTGCAAGCCTTACAGACCATGGTGTTGGCAATGGCATTGTAGGTATCTTATACTTTTCCTCCATAGCAAACTTGAAAATTTTAAAAACAGAGTTGTAAGCTTCACGACTTACACCAGCACCTCCTTTGCTTGGACGAGGCCCTTGAAATCCTTCATTACCTCTCTAGCAACTTGTTTATATAGCCCTTTTTGTCTAGGGTCCTTCAACACTTCCATGACATCACTTGGCCTTATTAAACTTCTTAGAACATATGAAGGATCACTATCATCCATTTCCATTGTTCCCATCACATCCTCCATGAAATTCCTAAAGTAGAGTACAAATGAGTCTTAGTGGAAAGAATGCAACACCACAAATATTTTTGGGTAAGAAATTTCATTGAAAATTTAGGAAACTAACCTTGTAGCCCGTATTCTCCTCTTTTGGGCACCACTATTGGTTGACAATGCATCCATTGATTGCAATTGTCTTTTCCTCTCCTTCAGCCCCAAAGGTGTTCCCTTCAACTTTTGTACTCGTTCTATCAACTTTTCTCGTTCCTTCTCCACAGCACGTTGAACTTGGCCATAGATAGACCTTTCCAAATCTTGTTTGCTTTCAGCAAGCTTCTGGATTGATTCTTCCAATTCATGTCGCTCCAAGTCCAGTGCATGTGCTTTGTCACTGAGTTCTTTGTTTTGCAATTGGAGATCCTGCATACTATTATGCATTGCCACAATAGTAATATTTCCCAAATGTGCAAGTTCTTTTGCTTGGGCTCTCTACACCTCGCTTGCTTGCATAGCCAATGTCTGAGAATGGTTCAATTGATTGCAATAACTAAGCAATCCAGCATGTCCCTTGCCAACAAACCGAACAACATCATGCATTGTATGAAAAGGAGGACTCTTTTGAGTGGCAGGGTCTAAAGGATACAAGTTTCCATCCACCCAAAGGTCAAGATGCTTCTTCCCTTGCAATCAAAGACTGTGGAGCACACTTTGAGGAGTTCCACTATATCCCAAAGAGCGCGTGCTTGCATATTTTACCTCCAGTTGTAGGTTCACGTGGTACTTGTTGGATATGTCCTCGAATGGTGCCATGAGTACTCAAAGAGAGGTATCAGTGATGCAGGCTAAAATGTAGGGGAGAGCTGGCAAAGATGGAGCAGTGAGAGGGAGAGAGTAGCAAGGAAGAGGGAGGAGGAGAAGCAGATGAGGGCAAGAGGAAGAGGAGGAGAAGAGTAGGGCGACAAGTGTAGAAGGGAGGGAAGGAGATGCTGTAGAAGGGAGGAGGAGGGGAGAGATGCTATAGAAGAGAGGAGGAGGGGAGAGATTCTACAGGAGGGAGGAGCATAGGAGAGGGATCCTGGGCGGCTGGAGAAGGAGGGGAGAGGAAGGAGGAAGGAGGAGCCAGAAGGAGGAGGAGGGGAGAGGGAGGAGGAGGAGCAAGACGGAGGAGGGGAGAGGAGGAGGGAGGGGGAGGGGAGAGGGAGGAGGAGGAGGGAGGGAGGGAGGAAGGGAGGGAGAGAGAGGGAGGGAGGGAGAGAGAGAGAGAGGGAGGGAGGGAGATTCGAAATTTAAAATTCAAAATTCAAAAAGTGGCCCCCTCCCCTCATTGATGGGGGAGAGATAGGCTCAAATGGGTTGGTTAGGCCTCTTTGGGACCCTCCAAGCCCCTTGCATTAGCCCAGTAAGCATTCCCTAATCCATTCCTTATGAGGCCCTTTTCAGACCCCAATTCTCCCCTAATGAGTGTAATGATATTGCTTATACGTTGAAATCTCATGAACTATAACTCTCTAACCGTGGGGAGTTTCCTCTTGCTATAAAAAGCAAAAGTACTTCACTTCGTGTGCTCTATTCATATCACATACTAGGTTGTAGATTTTGAACTTTTTCAAGTACGCATGCCACATGAGGAGGGTGGATATTTATGTCACTTCTCGACGAGTTCAAGGATTTGGCGCTTGGTCCCCCGTTCATTACGGCTACCAATTGGCGAGATCTCTCTCTTGATCTTCATGTCGATCTTCAACAACTGATTGTACAATGTATTGCTCAAGGAGACGATGGGTGGGATGATACACCGTGGATGGTTCAAGGTGAAGAACTAGTGATACACTGGGAGGGCTTTGATTCCAATTCTACTCATTGTGCAGTGATCGAGCTACTTGCTACATCGGAGGTAATTAAAAGAGTGACATTCTTCCAAGGGTGGGATGATCCACAAGCTTGGGGGGAGATTTGGTGCATCTGCTTATTAATTCCTGTGGATAAGCTTGTCTTGAATGATTTCTTCTCGACCTCACTATAGAGGTTTCTAGGGCTCAGCTATGGTTGGTAATGTTTCGACCAAACCTAATCAACCCTTTGTGCCACATTTTGAGCTTCAAGTTGTAATTCCTTTTGGTCGAAAGATAAACTATCAACAAAGGATTGTAAGTTTATTTGGCACTGAATGTCTTGCTCAAGTATTGAATTCTCTCCACCCTTTCCTTCCACCTATCTTGGACTACCGAGAAACCTGGGATGTCTGGATTTTAGTCTTGGTGTGATGACATCTTGGATCCTTCAATTTGACGGAGCATACAAACCTTCGACCACGTGTGGGTGTGAAGCTCACTTCACCGGGGTGTGAGGTGTATTGTTATAGCAAGTCTGCACCTGCAAGTACTTGCAACCAAGCTAAGTACTTGGCCCTCATTTTTGGGCTACAAAAGGCGCAAGAACATCACATCAACCTTAAGTTGCAAGGAGATTCTCAACTTGTGTGTGGACAAGTTAGTGGAAGGTGGAAGGTGCGGAGCGAAGGCTTGGTTCCATGACATCAACAAGCATTGGAACTTTGCAAACAATTTGAAGAAGTAAAAATTTAGCATATCCCTCGAGCTAATTGTAGTTGATTATCTGGATGGCACCACCGGGCCTCTAGTCACTGTAGTGGCTTGGAATGCTTTTGCCCTGATTTATATTTACTGCAACAAGGAATAAAATACCAGTAAAGTAGGACCACATTTTCCTTGGTTTAGGACCTAAATAGCACTAAAATAGCTCCAACGGCCCACCGTTGTGGTTGCATGGAGATACATTTAGAAAAAGATAATTAAACTTTCAAAAAATGCAATTGATGATATGGCATTTGAGGGGTCCCCTCGAGGGGCAAGGGCCATATCGACATGCATTATACAATGTGTAGGATGCCACTCGATAGATATGGCCCTTGCCCCTAAAGGGGACCCCTCAAGGGGCCATATCGTTAATTGCATTTTTCTTGGTTGCACAAGGAAATACATTTTCCTTGGTACACAAATATATAACTCCAAGAACTAGCGCAGTGGCTGCCATAGATCTCCTTCTATTTCCTAGGGGGGGTTCCATTTTCTGAGCGAAAATCCTCGAGCGATGAGCGGACAAAACTTTGGGAGGGGTCAAAATATATAGGCTCAAGTCATTTTTTGGGAGCAAAAAATTCCAAATTATTTCAAGGAATATGTAAGTAAATATGAAATATTGATGAACAGAGATAGATATAAATATAAATTTATATAATATACATATATAATGTCCAAATGGCGACTTATTTTATGACTTTCAAATATCCTTTCTTTTCCTTTCACCATTGGTTGGATCATGAAATTTTCAGCAAATATCCTCTTTATAGCTCCTTAGGATGGGCTAAGAGAGGAATATGGTTTGAAGAGCTTGCCCCAACACTATTCCACCAACGGAATACCCTTGGAGAGCCTCCAAAGAATGGGTCACAACTTTTGCTCCTTAGCTCAGATTGAGGAGCTATAAAAAGGAAAAATATTCAAAATTTCATGATCTATGCAATGGTAGGCTTAAAATTATAATTATTATAGGTATAGAATATATAAATTAGAAATTTCAAGATGTATATGAGAGTATATTATGTAATTCTTATAGGTATAGAATATATAAATTGGGAAATTTCAAGATGTATATGAGAGTTACAACTTTTTCCTAATTCATATTATGGTAGGAAGGAGTTCAGTAGGGATCACATTTCCTTAAAGGTACTTACGTTTGGAGAATTGGGAATATTTTTAAAATACCTCCCTTGCCTTCTCATATTTGATAATGTATTAGAGATTAATTTATGATCGATAATAATGGCTTCAATTATGAGATTCTTTTCCTACTCATCCAAGGAATATGGTATACATTGTTACATGAGAGCTTCTCAATACTTCAAATATGGGATTGCTAAAGCTAAGGGAAACCCTTTTGAATCGATTAAATTACCACAATCCTCAAAAGAGAGTATGGTAGGGAGGGATTTATAGGAGTTTCTAAAGTGTTCATTTTTTGTTCATATATAGATGATGTTCTCTAAAATGAGGGTTATAATGATAAATAAGTAAGTATATGGTTCCATAAATGAGAAATTAAGAAAGAATTGTATATTCCTTTGAGAAATATACTAGCATGGTTGGTGTCAAACATTATTGCTAGGACTTTTCTGCTCATAGGTCTTTGCTCAAAAAATGTGCACATCCTGTTTGCCAACACGTTGGTTGTCATAGACCTCCTCTTGTAAGACGTAAAAATAGGTAATGGAGCTATAACTCCAAGAACCAACACAAAGGTCTCTCCAAGACAACCTTGACTTTTGAGCGATGACAGGTCGTTAGGCTAGAGACCTTAGGCCAGAGACCTACGCTAAGACAATGCTCAAAATGATAGATTGCATCTAAGTTATCACGCCAAAAACCAGCGCGGTAGTCTCTCCAAGACAACCTATGATTTGCATGGACTGCGGGCAAAGATGCGGCAAAAGGCTGCATGATGATAGGTGGTCAAGCCAGAGACTACATTGCGGCAGTGTTCAGAATGATAGATTACGTCTAATTATTATGCCAAGAATCAGCGTAGTGGTCTCTCCAAGCCAACCTTCAATTTTAATGATCTTCATGGGTGTGGTGTCTAGTGACAAGTGGCAAAGCTGCGGCAAAAGGCTGCATAATGATAAATGATTAGGTGGCATAGGCTAGAGACTGCGCTGCGCAAAGCAGTGCAGAGATGTTGTGTGTCAAGCTATGTGGTGTTCAGAATAAATAGATTGCATCTCATTATTACGCTAGTGCGCCTTCATGACATCAAGAAAACTTTTACTGAGAGCGCGGGTCCGCACAAAATTCAAATATTCACCCAGAAGCGCATCACGTCGCGGCCACAAAATGGCCCCGAAAATAATTTCGCGATTGGCTACACTCAAGCAAACGTTGACCCATCCATCCATCAATATTTATTTTTCATTAACATAAGATTATATCCTTACTAGATTATTTTTTTATTTTTTTACATTCTTTTAAAAGAATATAAAATATTCTTTCAAAACATAGTGTAAGAATGAGTAAATGCAAATTGTATTTCATTCATTCACATTATTCTGAAAGAATATAGAGTATTCATTCAAAAGAAAGTGTAAGAATGAGTGATGCAAATTGCGAGACATGCATTTACATTCTATTGAAAGAATAAACTATATTCAATCAAATGAAAGTGTAAGAATGAGAATACTCAAATTGTAAATTATTAATTCACATTCTATTATAATAATATTAAATATGAGAGTGCTCTCAACGGAAGCAAGAACAGAAGAAGGAGAGAGAGAGATAGAGAGCCACACAAGTTTTGGTGGGTGCAGAACCACCCTAATCTTCTTTTTCATTCATTTATATATGTGTTTGAGTATTGTACATAACCGGGGTTAAGGCGCAGTGACCTTTAACCCCCACAACCTCCCACTTAAAGGACAATGTGCCTTTAAGAGAGAACAACTAGTGAGCATACTATCCAATGCCCATCAATACACGACAATACTCAAACCGCTGACTAGGTAGACTCTTCGTCAGAATATCTACAGGTTTATCATCTGTATGAACCTTGACAAGCTTTATGCGCTTGTCCTCAAGTACCTCCCTGATGAAATGGTACCTGACCTCAATGTGTTTGGTCTTTGCATGAAAGACCGGATTCCGTGCTAGCTGAATAGCACTCATGGAATCACTATGCAATGTCGGTACACCTGTATGAATCCCCAAATCTCCTACTAGCCGATCAAGCCATATAGCCTCCTTGCAACCCTCTATGGCTGCAACATACTCAGCCTCTGTGGTAGACAAAGCAACGCACTTCTGTGCGCGAGACATCCACGACACTGCACCACCTACAAAGGTGAACACATAACCAGAAGTGGATCTCCTACTATCCACATGCCTTGCATAGTCTGAATCTGTGTACCCAAGTACACGCATGTCTCCTTTACCAAAGCAGATGCACATCTCCTTGGTACCCTTCATGTACCTCATGATGCACTTAACTGCCTCCCAATGCCTCTTTCCTGGATTAGCCATATACCGGCTAACAACTCCCACTGCAAATGCAATGTCTGGTCTAGTAGCTATCATAGCATACATAAGACTCCCAACTGCTGATGCATAAGGAACCTTGGCCATCATGGCCCTTTCCTCATCTGATTTGGGACTATCTGTATGACTCAGTTTCACATATGGAGGCAATGGAGTACTCACTGCCTTCCCCCCCTCCATATTGAAACGCTGCAATACTTTTGTAACATACTGTTTTTGTGAAAGCCAAAGGAGTTTCCTACTCCGATCATGCGTGATGCACATACCAAGAATATGACCTGCAAGTCCCAAATCCTTCATATCAAAGGCCTCATGCAACTTGGCCTTTAATGCATCTAGCTCATAAGTATTCTTGCTAGCCAATAGCATATCATCCACATATAGTGCCAGGATTATGAGGCTATTATCCTTAGCCCTTTTAGTGTAGAGGCAATGATCAATTTCACTCCTTCTAAAACCCTAGGACCGAATGAAAGCATCAAACTTCTGATACCATTCTCTAGGTGCTTGCTTAAGACCATAGAGACTCTTCTTCAGCTTGCAAACTAAATGCTCTTTGCCCTTTTCTTCAAAGCCTTCCGGCTGCACCATGTAAATTTCCTCATGCAAATCCCCATGCAAGAAAGCTGTCTTGACATCCATCTGCATAAGCTCCATATCCTCTGCTGCCTTTAGTCCAAGCATGCATCTAAGTGTGGTCATCTTCACAACTGGAGAGAATATCTCATCAACGTCCACACCCTTCTCTTGCTTGAACCCTTTAGCAACCAAACGGGCCTTGTACCTAGGCACATCATCACCTGTGACCTTCATTTTGTAGACCCATTTACATGGTAATGCTTTCTTTCCATGTGGCAAAGAAACCAAGTCCCAAGTCTTATTCTTCATAAGTGAACTCATCTCTGATTGCATAGCATACTCCCACTTGCATTGATCCTCACGCATCATAGCCTCTCTGTAGCAAGAATGCTCCCTGCAATCAGTAAGCATCACATAGTCTACCCCTGGAACAAACCTATCAGGCGGTCTAGAAACTCTAGATGATCTTCTCAAGGGCATTTCAGCTTGCTGTCCCACTTGCATATCAGCCACATTTGGCTCATCATTTCCACCAATAGATGATCCATCATCTACCCTTGATTGTATACCTGTGGGAGTACTTGGTTGTACCATTTCTTGCACATTTGGTGCATGGACAGCTTGCTGTCTATCAAAATATGCAGGTGGATTCACATCCTGGAAAGTGATTCTCCTCATTTCCACATCCCTCATGGGTGCCTTATGTGAAGATTGTGGGAGAGAGGGAAGGAGTCTCACTTGAGGCTTTCTCACATGCACAATGGGGGAATACACACGAAGGTGGAGGCTGAAAAACAGTTTTCCTCTTCTTAGTTGTGTAAGCCAAAAAGAACTCTAGTACAAAGAAATAGAAGAACCCTATATGTGGGTCTCAAACCAAACTCAACTAACTAAGGTGGCATACTAACTGAGCCACAAACTATAGTAGATAAGGATAGCTGTCATCCAGCTATTATTCGTGGGCGGTGTACCAATCGCATCTCCAGCTAACAAGTCGGTGACATAAGTACACAACGGTCACCCTGGCATATCTCGAGTGGAGCTCGATATCTCAACACTCCCCCTCGAGCTCAATCCCAAATCCTGCACACCAAGCAGGTCTCTGAACTTACGCAGCTTCTGTGCGCCCAATGCTTTCGTGAATATGTCAGCTACCTAATCCTCTGTGCTGACATAAACTAGATCAATAAGACCTAGTAAAACCTTCTCCCGCACATAGTGATAATGCACCTCAATGTGCTTTGTTCTGGCATGAAAGACTGGGTTCTTTGCCAAGTGTATACTGCTCATGTTTTCACAATAAATGACAACCGGCCCTGATGCATATCATAGAGTAGCTTATGCAACCAAGCTACCTCACATGCAGCCATTGCTGCACCCCTGTACTCAGCCTCTGTGCTCGACAAGGCAACTGTAGGCTGTTTCTTGCTGCTCCAAGTGACTGCAGCACTCCCAAAAGAGAACACATATCCACTGGTAGATCGTCTATCAAAAATGCTACCAGCCCAATCAGCATCAGTGTATCCATGCAACTGTATCTGAACCCCAGCCTCATAAAATAGTCCATACTGCAATGTGGACTTCACATACCTGAGTATGCGTCTAGCCGCATCCAAATGCGGTTTCCTAGGAGCCTGCATAAACTGACTTACCAACCCAACAGCATAGCTCAAATCTGGCCTGGTAATAGTCATGTAAATCAAACTTCTTACTATGCGTCTGTACATAGTAGGGTCTTCTAGAAGCTCACCTGCATCTGTGCTCAGCTTCACATTCTGCTCCAAAGGAACTTAAATAGGCTTACAGCCTGTCATCCCATATTTGGACAGCATGTCCAATCCATACTGCCTCTGCAAGAGCTGTATCCCACTTGGTGATCTGATCACCTCAATGCCCAAGAAATAACGCAGCTCTCCCAAAGCCTTCATCTCAAACTTCTGCCTCAATAGCATTTTCACATGAAGGATATCTTCATCACTATCACCTGTGATGATCAAATCATCAACATAAATGTCCAGCAGCATAATCCCTTTCTCTGTTTTTCTCACATAGAGTGAGAAATCTACCTTGGAAATTTGAAAGCCAATAGTGACAAGATACTGTCCTATCTTGTCAAACCATGCTCTAGGTGCTTGCTTCAAGCTATACAAGGCTTTCTTCAACCTGCAAACAAACTCAGGATGAGTAGCATGAACATAACCTGCTGGCTGCTCCATCAAGACCTCTTCTTGCAAATCAGCATGCAAGAAGGCATTCTTTACATCCATCTGATGTAAAGACCATCCCTTTGATGCAGCCATAGCAATGGATGCTCTTATGGTTGCCATCCTTGCAACCGGGCTGAAAGTTTCTTCATAATCAATGCCATATGTCTGTGCATACCCCTTGACAACTAATCTTGCCTTGTATCTATTCACAGAACCATCTGCATTGTGCTTGATCTTATAAACCCACTTACAACCAATTGCATTCTTGCCTTTAGGCAAAGGCACCAATTCCCATGTAGCATTAGCATCCAAGACATCCATTTCTTCATCCATGGCTTTCTCCCATTTTTCATTTCCCATGGCTTGCTCAAAAGAAGTGGGTTCTGGTTCCTGTATCACTTTGACCATATAGGCATAGTGAATGGCTGTAAATCCATCATATTTCAGCCTATCCACAGGATACCTAACCCTGGTAGACCTGCGCAAAATAGGCTCACTTCCAGGTGCTCTCAAAACATCCCTGGTCTTCCTTACTCTAGGTGTAACAACAGAAGGAATACCCAACTCATCATTAATGCTCTGTTCTGAGCCACTGGATTCACCATCCACATAAGAGTGACCTGCATTCACATCAAACATGGGCTGATCTACCTTCTCTTTTCCTTTTCGTGATACCTGCGTACCACTATCTGCATTGCTTTGAGGAGATTCTCCTGATCTCAATCTACCTGTCCATGGTGAAGTATGTGAACCACTGCTAGAGGACACTGCAGGTCCACTGATATTTTGTGATTGCTGCTGTGAATTCTGTGCAGCATTACCATTTTGTGCATCTACATCAATCATCACATTTACTGGTTTATACCAGCTGCTCATCTCATAAAAAACAACATCTCTGCTCACTGTGAACTTACGTGTAGAAGGGTTATAGCATCTATACCCTTTCTGCTGCAGAGAATAACCAATAAAGATGCACTTCTCAGCTTTTGGATCCAACTTGGACCTCAACTCATCTGGCACATGGACATAGGCAATGCAACCAAAAATCTTCAAATGAGAAATATCTGGTTTCCTACCAGTATACATCTCCTCTAGCGTCATGCCATGTATTACTGCAGTGGGAGTCCTGTTCATTATATAGACTGCTGTAGCAACTGCTTCAGCCGAATAATAATCTGGTAGATCTTTTTCATTTAGCATAGCCCGAGATACCTCTCCAATATGCCTGTTTTTTCTTTCTGCAATTCCATTTTGCTGTGGGGTATGACTGCATGAATATTGCTGCTTTATACCATGCTCCTGCAAGAACCTTGCAAACTCATTTGAGAGGTACTCTCCCCCTCCATCTGACCTTAGGCATTTTATTTGCAGGCCTGTTTCTTTTTCAACCATAGCTTTGAAAGCTTTGAAGTGCCCAAACACTTCACTTTTCTTTTTCATAAAATACACCCATAGTTTTCTGCTGAAGTCATCAATAAATGTGACAAAATAGTGACAGCCTCCAATAGATGCAGCTTTTGTAGTCCACACATCAGAGTGGATTAATTCCAATGGCTTTTTACTCTCTTGAACATGCCTAGGAAAAGGTTTCCTTGCCTGTTTCCCAAATTGACAGGCTTCACAAACCTTGTGCATTTCTGCACCCTTGAATTTAGGCAATCCTGCAACAATATTTTGGGCTTGCATTGATTTTAGTCGCTGTATATTAACATGACCAATGCGTTTGTGCCAGATATCAATATCTGCAACTACACCGGTCCCATGTGCAAACATTGCTGCACTCAATTCAGGCATGTCTGCATCCAACGTAAACATCCTGCCCTTCTTCTTTCCTTTTGCTATCAAGCGACCGTTATTTTTCATATCCTCAACAAAGCATCCATGAGGATTAAATCTAACCTGCAAGCCCTGCTCAACCATTTGACCAACAGAAACCAGGTTCTTGATGATGTTCGGGACATGAAATACATCAGACAAGTATTTCTTTTTCCCATCCTGCATAGACAAAGGAATTTTGCCAATCTGCACAATAGGATGTGCAGTATCATCACCAGTCTCCACAAATCCTGGTTTTTCCATTTTTCTTGCATCCTGCATCCATTCAGCGTGACCTGTCATGTGGTTTGACGCACCCGAGTCAACATACCACACATCATTGCTTTCTTCTGCACTTGTTACAGAATTTGTCATATGCTGCACCATAAACAAATGCTCATTTCTGTCATCGCCCTGTCTACTAGAGGATGCATAATTGCCTTGCTGCAATTTTCCACTCATAATGTCATTCTGCTTTTTGTAGCAGTCTTTAGCCATATGACCCATTTTGCCACAATAGTAGCATTCAACATTGCTATTTGCATTTTGGCTTCTCTGCCATCCACCACGGCCTCTTTGGCTCCCCCTGCCTCTAGAGTTACCACGTCCTCCTGCATAGGACTGGTTTTCTTGCGTTTGCTGCATATTCTGATTTCTACCACGGCCTGCAGATCGGCCTCCTCTACCTCTGCCTCTACCTCTGCCAGCATTTGAGTAGAAGACAGTTTCTTTTGAAGTTCCTGCTGAAGAAGATGCACCCCCACCATTTCTCTGCTCTTCAGAAATTAGAAGAGCAATCAACTCCTCAAAATCAGGAAAGTTTTCACGGATGGTGGCAATGGATGTCCGGAACTGTGCATAATCCTTTCCTAGACCATTCAAGTTCACAGAAACCAAATCATCATCATCCACTGGCAACCCAATGGAAGCAAGTCCATCTGCAATTTTCTTCACTTTCATGTGGTAGTCATTTATGCTCAAATTTTCTCTCTGCACATTGTGCAACTCCTGTTTGAGTTGCATTTTCCTGGCTTGCGTATTTGTGCTATACATTTTTGCCAAAGTATCCCATGCCTCCTTTGGCATATTTGCATCTTGAATATGCACAATCATGGAGTCCGAAATACTGATAGACAGCCAGTACATAACTTTCCTGGCTCTCTCATGCCATCCTTTGAATGCCTGCATTTCCTGTTGACTGGGAACATTAGGAAGAACAGGTTCTTCTTCATTTCCTATAATGAATTCCCAATAGCCTTTTCCCATCAATAAATTCGTCATTCTAAACTTCCATGCCTGGAAGTTATTCTTGTCAAGCTTTTCAGTGACAATCTGTGAAAGAGAATCAGATGCCATTACAGAACACTGCAAAATATTCTGTCACTGCAAAAAACACAGCTTTTGCCTCACACGGGCAGATCTGCAAAACCGACGAGAGTGGTATTTCACCACACAGTCACTTCCTAGTGACAATTTTGCATCAACAGGTAATAGGCATGAATCTGCAACTCCCAATATCTCTGCACACAGGCATACGATGCAATTTCTGCGGCACCTTTCCACCGACTAGCCGCGCAGTGGTCGCACAGCAAAAAATAGGGCCTTTTTCTGAGTATAGTCACCAGCATAGTGGCCTCCACAAAATCCATCATGATAATGCTTCAATACCTTAGGTACTTCATCTGCATCAATGGCCCGTCTTAGTATCCCATCCAAACCTTGACAATACAACACCCCATCAAAGAGAGTGTAGCGCCTACTATCTCTACGGATTTTCTTTCTCTCATAGCTAGTACTATCTGGAGGAAAGGAGAAAGCGGTCAGAAACCTGTAGATACCACCATACCATGGATCCCCAACTTCTATGGCCACTACAAGGGTTACATCGAGGCACTTCTCTAAATCAATCAAAGCATTCTTCAAGTTGAAACAACCCCCTTTTACAAATTTGAAAGAAAAATCATATTTTTGTAATATTGCCAACAATTTGGCCAATCGGCCCATGGGATTTGGTGATTGAAGAACCTGCTTTGCAAGACCATTGCTAGAGATTATAATGAAGGACTTTCCAGCCACATAATGCCTAAATTTCTCAATGTAGAACACCAAAGACAAGGCATGCTTGTCAGCCTCAGAGTAGCATCATTCAGTTTCGAGCAATTGTCGAGAAGCAAATCAAATGGGATACATGAACCGATCCTCCCCTTGCTGGAGAAGAATACTCGACAGAGTGTGCTCACCAAACCCAAGATTGATATAGAAAGTATTTGACCAATCAGGATTGCATAGAATGGGTTCTGAAGCCAGAGCACTCTTGATTTGTGCAAACCCATGAACACAATCCTCATCCCAAGAGAAATCAACCCCATCTTTTAATAGCGTAGTCATGGGTCACATCAAAGTAGCATATTGATCAATGAAGTGGTGATAGTATCCTGCTAGATTGACAAATGAGCATACCTGACGTTTGGTTGTTGGCGGGGTGAGCTTGAAGATAGCTTCTACCTTGTCGAGGTTAGGCTTGACACACTTGGACGAGACAATATGTCCCAGTAACCTCCCTTGAGTGGCTCCAATGGCGCATTTATCAAGGTTGAGGCTTGTGGGGGTTAAAGGTCACTGTGCCTTTACCCCGGTTATGTACAATACTCAAACACATATATAAATGAATGAAAAAGAAGATTAGGGTGGTTCTGCACCCACCAAACTTGTGTGGCTCTCTATCTCTCTCTCTCCTTCTTCCGTTCTTGCTTCCATTGAGAGAACTCTCAACGTATCAGAGCCCGGGTGATCTAGCTGAGCGTGCGTGAATGCTTGAAGCTCAGCAGCTCTGTGGGAGGAAGGAGAAGCTCTGTGGGAAGCTTTGTGGGTGAGTTTACTTGCATCCGAGTGTGCAGAGACCTTGGAGGAACCTTTGGAAAAGTCACTTTGGCTTTGCGAAGTGGTTTTGAGAGCCTGTTAAGAGCTTTCAAAGAAAAAGTCGTTTTTTGAGCTTTTCCCTGTTCCGTTCGATGACAGAGACTCCATATTGATTTGTAGAGGCAACTATTGCTTGCTTTTGGTGTCCACTTCACTTCAGAAGCTTGGAAACACCTTCATTCTTGAATCTGGGATCATTTCATTGGAATTCTGACTCACTGTGTCAGTTCCTGCGTTTTTTGCCCGGGTGTTGGAACTCAAGTTTGGAGCAACCATTTGCAGATCTGTTAGTTCCGGTGGACTCAGGAGGTCCTAAAACTTCTATGTTGCTCATCATTCATACTCCGGTGGAGTTTACAGATAGCTCTGTGTGAAGATTGTGGGAGAGAGGGAAGGAGTCTCACTTGAGGCTTTCTCACAATCACAATGGGGGAATACACGCAAAGGTGGAGGCTGAAAACAGTTTTCCTCTTCTTAGTTGTGAAAGCCAAAAGAACTCAAATACAAAGAAATAGAAGAACCCTATATGTGGGTCTCAAACCAAACTCAACTAACTAAGGTGGCATACTAACTGAGCCACGAACTAGTGTAGATAAGGATAGCTGTCATCCAGCTATTATTCGTGGGCGGTGTACCAACCGCATCTCCAGCTAACAAGTCGGTGACATAAATGCACAACAGTCACCCTGGCATATATCGCGAGTGGAGCTCGATATCTCAACACTCCCCCTCGAGCTCAATCCCAATTCCTGCACACCAAGCAGGTCTCTGAACTTGCCCAGTTTCTTTGCGCCCAATGCTTTCGTGAATATGTCAGCTACCTGATCCTCTGTGCTGACATAAACTAGATCAATAAGACCTAGTAAAACCTTCTCCCGCACATACTGATAATGCACCTCAATGTGCTTTGTTCTGGCATGAAAGACTGGGTTCTTTGCCAAGTGTATACTGCTCATGTTGTCACAATAAATGACAACTGGCCCATCTGTAGACTGATGCATATCATAGAGTAGCTTATGCAACCAAGCTACCTCACATGCAGCCATTGCTGCACCCCTGTACTCAGCCTCTGTGCTCGACAAGGCAACTGTAGGCTGTTTCTTGCTGCTCCAAGTGACTGCAGCACTCCCAAAAGAGAACATATATCCACTGGTAGATCGTCTATCAGAAACACTACCAGCCCAATCAGCATCAGTGTATCCATGCAACTGTATCTGAACCCCAGCCTCATAAAATAGTCCATACTGCAATGTGGACTTCACATACCTGAGTATGCATCTAGCCGCATCCAAATGCGGTTTCCTTGGAGCCTGCATAAACTGACTTACCAACCCAACAGCATAGCTCAAATCTGGCCTAGTAATAGTCATGTAAATCAAACTTCCTACTATGCGTCTGTACATAGTAGGGTCTTCTAGAAGCTCACCTGCATCTGCGCTCAGCTTCACATTCTGCTCCAAAGGAACTGAAATAGGCTTACAGCCTGTCATCCCATATTTGGACAACATGTCCAATCCATACTGCCTCTGCAAGAGCTATATCCCACTTGGTGATCTAATCACCTCAATGCCCAAGAAATAACGCAGCTCTCCCAAATCCTTCATCTCAAACTTCTGCTTCAATAGCATTTTCACATGAAGGATATCTTCATCACTATCACCTGTGATGATCAAATCATCAACATAAATGACAAGCAGCATAATCCCTTTCTCTGTTTTTCTCACATAGAGTGAGAAATCTGCCTTGGAAATCTGAAAGCCAATAGTGACAAGATACTGTCCTATCTTGTCAGACCATGCTCTAGGTGCTTGCTTCAAGCCATACAAGGCTTTCTTCAACCTGCAAACAAACTCAGGATGAATAGCATGAACATAACCTGCTGGCTGCTCCATAAAGACCTCTTCTTGCAAATCACCATGCAAGAAGGCATTCTTTACATCCATCTGATGTAAAGACCATCCCTTTGATGCAGCCATAGCAATGACTGCTCTTACAGTTGCCATCCTTGCAACCGGGCTGAAAGTTTCTTCATAATCAATGCCATATGTCTGTGCATACCCCTTGACAACTAATCTTGCCTTGTATCTATTCACAGAACCATCTGCATTGTGCTTGATCTTATAAACCCACTTACAGCCAATTGCATTCTTGCCTTTAGGCAAAGGCACCAATTCCCATGTAGCATTAGCATCCAAGGCATCCATTTCTTCATCCATGGCTTTCTCCCATTTTTCATTTCCCATGGCTTGCTCAAAAGAAGTGGGTTCTGGTTCCTGTATCACTTTGACCATATAGGCATAGTGAATGGCTGTAAATCCATCATATTTCAGCCTATCCACAGGATACCTAACCCTGGTAGACCTGCGCAAAATAGGCTCACTTCCAGGTGCTCTCAAAACATCCCTGGTCTTCCTTACTCCAGGTGTAACAACAGAAGGAATACGCAACTCATCATCAATGCTCTGCTCTGAGCCACTGGATTCACCATCCACATAAGAGTGACCTGCATTCACATCAAACATGGGCTGATCTACCTTCTCTTTTCCTTTTTGTGATACCTACGTACCACTCTCTGCATTGCTTTGAGGGGATTCTCCTGATCTCAATCTGCCTGTCCATGGCGAAATATGTGAACCACTGGTAGAGGACACTCCAGGTCCATTGATATTTTGTGATTGCTGCTGTGCATTTTGTGCAGCATTACCATTTTGTGCATCTACATCAATCATCACATTTACTGGTTTATACCAGCTGCTCATCTCATCAAAAACAACATCTCTGCTCACTGTGAACTTGCGTGTAGAAGGGTTATAGCATCTATACCCTTTCTGTTGCAGAGAATAATCAATAAAGACGCACTTCTCAGCTTTTGGATCCAACTTGGACCTCAACTCATCTGGCACATGGACATAGGCAATGCAACCAAAAATCTTCAAATGAGAAATATCTGGTTTCCTACCAGTATACATCTCCTCTGGCGTCATGCCATGTATTGCTGCAGTGGGAGTCCTGTTCATTATATAGACTGCTGTAGCAACTGCTTCAGCCCAATAATAATTTGGTAGATCTTTTTCATTTAGCATAGCTCGAGATACCTCTCCAATATGCCTGTCTTTCCTTTCTGCAATTCCATTTTGCTGTGGGGTATGACTGCATGAATATTGATGCTTTATACCATGCTCCTGCAAGAACCTTGCAAACTCATTTGAGAGGTACTCTCACCCTCCATCTGACCTTAAGCATTTTATTTGCAGGCCTGTTTCTTTTTCCACCATAGCTTTGAAAACTTTGAAGTGCCCAAACACTTCACTTTTCTTTTTCATAAAATACACCCACAGTTTTCTACTGAAGTCATCAATAAATGTGACAAAATAGTGACAGCCTCCAATAGATGCAGCTTTTGTAGTCCACACATCAGAGTGGATTAATTCCAATGGCTTTTCACTCTCTTGAACATGCCTAGGAAAAGGTTTCCTTGCCTGTTTTCCAAATTGACAGGCTTCACAAACCTTGTGCATTTCTGCAACCTTGAATTTAGGCAATCCTGCAACAATATTTTGGGCTTGCATTGATTTAAGTCGCTGTATATTAACATGACCAATGCGTTTATGCCAGATATCAATATCTGCAACTACACCGGTCCCATGTGCAAACATTGCTGCACTCAATTCAGGCATGTCCGCATCAAACGTAAACATCCTGCCCTTCTTCTTTCCTTTTGCTATCAAGCGACCATTATTTCTCATATCCTCAACAAAGCATCCATGAGGATTAAATCTGACCTGCAAGCCCTGCTCAACCATCTGACCAACAGAAACCAGGTTCTTGGTGATGTTCGGGACATGAAATACATCAGACAAGTATTTCTTTTTCCCATCCTGCATAGACAAAGGAATTTTGCCAATCTGCACAATAGGATGTGTAGTATCATCACCAGTCTCCACAAATCCTGGCTTTTCCATCTTCCTTGCATCTTGCATCCATTCTGCATGACCTGTCATGTGGTTTGACGCACCTGAGTCAACATACCACACATCATTTTGTTCTTCTGCACTTGTCACAGAATTGGTCATATGCTGCACCATAAATAGATGCTCATTTCTGTCATCACCCTGCCTGCTAGAAGATGCATAATTGCCTTGCTGCAATTTTCCACTCATAATGTCATTCTGCTTTTTATAGCGGTCCTTAGCCATATGACCCATTTTGCCACAATAGTAGCATTCAACATTGCTGTTTGCATTTTGGCTTCTCTGCCATCCACCACGGCCTCTTTGGCTCCCCCTGCCTCTAGAGTTACCACGTCCTCCTGCATAGGACTGGTTTTCTTGCGTTTGCTGCATATTCTGATTTCTACCACGGCCTGCAGATCGGCCTCCTCTACCTCTGCCTCTACCTCTGCCAGCATTTGAGTAGAAGACAGTTTCTTTTGAAGTTCCTGCTGAAGAAGATGCACCCCCATTTCTCTGCTCTTCAAAAATTAGAAGAGCAATCAACTCCTCAAAATCAGGAAAGTTTTCACGGACGGCAATGGATGTCCGGAACTGTGCATAATCCTTTCCTAGACCATTCAAGGTCACAGAAACCAAATCATCATCATCCACTGGCGACCCAATGGAAGCAAGTGCATCTGCAATTTTCTTCACTTTCATGTGGTAGTCATTTATGCTCAAATTTTCTCTCTGCACATTGTGCAACTCCCGTTTGAGTTGCATTTTCCTGGCTTGCGTATTTGTGCTATACATTTTTGCCAAAGTATCCCATGCCTCCTTTGGCGTATTTGCATCCTGAATATGCACAATCATGGAGTCCGAAATACTGATAGACAGCCAATACATAACTTTCGTGGCTCTCTCATGCCATCCTTTGAATGCCTGCATTTCCTGTTGACTGGGAACATTAGGAAGAACAGGTTCTTCTTCATTTCCTGTAATGAATTCCCAATAGCCTTTTCCCATCAAGAAATTCGTCATTCTAAACTTCCATGCCTGGAAGTTGTTCTTGTCAAGCTTTTCAGTGACAATCTGTGAAAGAGAATCAGATGCCATTACAGAACACTGCAAAATATTCTGTCACTGCAAAAAACACAACTTTTGCCTCACACGGGCAGATCTGCAAAACCGACGAGAGTGGTATTTCACCACACAGTCACTTCCTAGTGACAATTTTGCATCAACAGGCAATAGGCATGAATCTGCAACTCCTAGTATCTCTGCACACAGGCATACGATGCAATTTCTGCGGCACCTTTCCACCAACTAGCCGCGCAGTGGTCGCACAGCAAAAAACAGGGCCTTTCTCTGAGTGCCTGCGAAGAACTTCCGCCTTCAAAACGGGCCCCGAAACGGCCTCAAATCAGAAAAATAAAGTCACTGAGGGCATATACTGCGCTCTCGCCACACCGCGAAGGGCGTCTCAATCTGAAACAGTGCACTCCTGCACTTCTGGCTATGCTACCTGCAGAGATTTGCTCCCAAACTCGAAATAGGAAAGCAACACTGGTCCTCTTACTAGGACACCACGAACTTGGCTTGCTTTCTTGAGCTCCTTACCATGAACAAGGCTCTGATACCATGTGAAGATTGTGGGAGAGAGGGAAGGAGTCTCACTTGAGGCTTTCTCACAATCACAATGGGGGAATACACACAAAGGTGGAGGCTGAAAACAGTTTTCCTCTTCTTAGTTGTGAAAGCCAAAAGAACTCAAATACAAAGAAATAGAAGAACCCTATATGTGGGTCTCAAACCAAACTCAACTAACTAAGGTGGCATACTAACTGAGCCACGAACTA
This sequence comes from Dipteris shenzhenensis, assembly GCF_047967505.1. Taxonomy (NCBI): domain Eukaryota; kingdom Viridiplantae; phylum Streptophyta; class Polypodiopsida; order Gleicheniales; family Dipteridaceae; genus Dipteris; species Dipteris shenzhenensis. Next base: position 8,338,909 of record NC_141611.1, on the reverse strand, counting down.
GTGTAGATAAGGATAGCTGTCATCCAGCTATTATTCATGGGCGGTGTACCAACCGCATCTCCAGCTAACAAGTCGGTGACATAAATGCACAACAGTCACCTTGGCATATCGCGAGTGGAGCTCGATATCTCAACACTCTGTTTCCAAAAATGTTTTTCAGTCCGTGTGTTGGACCCAGTGATTGAGACCACGGTTTCCAAAACCGTCTGTCCCATTGCGTTCCGGATGCCCAAAAACCCCTACCTATCAGTTCTTGCATGATTCGGTGGAGGATTTTTAGAGTTATAGATCTCTGTGTATTCGATTTCGTCTCTCTGTTATGCATTTTTCATTCTAAGATTTTGAAACCTTAGATTTATGCCACATGGCAGTGGATAAGTGTTGACTCCCATTTCTCACTCATCGGTCGGGATTTTGGAGTTCTGGCAGAAGAGAGATATTTGCAGATTTTCTTGCTGAGTCCGATTATGCAATGGCGCCCATGTTTTGAGGCATCTCAGGTTCTATTTTCAGTAGCGCTCATTACCGTGGGACTATGATTTCTTAAGCATACCTTATGCAGATCACTCTAGTTGCAGTTTGAGCAGTGTGCGCTCATTCGTGGTATGCATTGGGTTGCAATGGATGATTTATAGGCCATTTGGATGCATTGCGGTCCTTGTTGGATGCGCTGATAGGCCCAAATTGCCTTGTGGGATGCTATTTTTTATGGATGCTATTTTATGCTGAGGGACAGCTTTGACACATTGCAGGTGATGCACTGATAGTGCTATGCTCTCTTGGATGAGATATTATTGATGCATATGCCAGTGGACGGTGTTTATGCTTGAGTCATTTAGCACTTATTGGCATTTTCTTTTGGGCCAGATTTGCTCATATGGATGCATAGTATATGCACATGAGTCAGATGCATCTTTTGATGCTTTGAGCTTTGAGTTTTGGTGATATTTCACTCTATTGTGGCATACACATTTGGGTGCACCTGGTATTTGGTGTGATTCTCTCTTGCAGGCACTAGCATTTGGGATTTTGCTTTATTTGCATCATGGCATCCTCTTCCATGTCTGAAAAGGAGTTTTTCAGCATTAAAAAGTTTGATGGGACAAACTTTTCTTTGTGGAAAGAACAAATAAGGGATGCGCTTATTCAAAAGAAGCAAATTAAACCCTTGGCAGGGATTGAAGCTAAGCCTGCAAATATGTCTGAGGATGATTGGAATGAGTTGGATGCATTAGCAAAGTCTACTATTAGACTTCATCTTGCAGAGTCAGTTTATTTCACAGTAGTAAATGAGCAGACTATAGAAGATTTGTGGAAGATACTGTGTGCCACTTATGAGAAGGAAACTGCCTCTAATAAAGTTTACCTCATGAAGAGGTTGTTTGAGCTGCAGATGAAGGAAGGGGTCTCCATTGCTCACTTGAATGAATTCAATATTATTTTTAGCCAGCTTCAGGCTCAGAAAATGAATTTGGATGCGGAGACTAAGGCAATATTTCTCTTATGTTCATTGCCATCCTCATGGGATACCTTCCGTACAACTGTTAGTAACTCTGCACCTGGTGGAGTACTGAAATTTGATGATGTTGTGGGTAGCTTGTTGGCCGAGGAGATTAGACGGAAGTCTATGGATGGCAACAAGCAGGATGCAGCCTTAAATGTGCAAAGGGGCAGATCACAGTTCAGGGGGAAGTCCCAAGAAAGAGGGAAGTCACGTAGCAAATCCAGGGCACGGAACATTGAGTGTTACCACTGTGGCAAGAAGGGCCATATGAAAAAGGATTGCTACAAGTAAAAAGAGAGCAAAGGGATAAGAAAAAGAATGCAAATTGGGGTGCAAATCAAAAGGAAGAGAGTCCAAGGGAGGACAAAGGAAAAGTGAAGATCGAGGAGATCAATGCAGTCACACATGATAGTGACAATGACGTTCTCTTCATGTCTAGTTTATCTGCAGAGTTGCTTACCACTTCAGATGATGCATATTCCCAGGATTGGATTTTGGATTCTGGTGCTTCATTCCATGTTACTCCCCATAGGGAATGGTTCTCCACTTATGATAGTCGAAAGACAGGTTGTGTGCATCTTGGAAATGACTATGCATGTGACATAGTGGGACAGGTTGTGTGCATCTTGGAAATGACTATGCATGTGACATAGTGGGAGCAGGTGACATAAAGTTTTCTTTTACAAATGGGTCTGCATTTGTTTTGAAACATGTGAGACATGTGCCTAAGCTAACCAAGAGTCTTATTTCAGTGGGTCAGCTAGATGATGGTGGTTTTCACACCACTTTTGGCTTTCAGAGTTGGAAAATTCAGAAGGGCTCTATGCTTTTGGCCAGGGGTGCCAAGTGTGGGACTTTGTATCCCTTACATGTATCAGGGGTATTTGATCATGTTGTTGCAATAACCGAGCAGCCAAACACTTCTTTGTGGCATTGCAGGTTGGGGCACAGGAGCCAGAATGGAATGAAACTCTTATGCCGTTTGGGTTATGTACCGCATTTGAGTTTCTCTGATTTTGAATTTTGTGAGCACTGTCTCTATGGGAAGCAGACTAAATCAGCCCATAAAAGAAAAGGAAAGAAAGAGTTTGAAATTCTTGATTTGGTGCATTCAGATGTATGTGGTCCCATGCCTACACGGTCATTAGGCAGGGCTGAATACTATGTGACATTCATTGATGATGCAACTAGGAAAGTGTGGGCTTATGTGTGGGGGTTAAAGGTCACTGTGCCTTAACCCCAGTTATGTACAATACTCAAACACATATATAAATGAATGAAAAAGAAGATTAGGGCGGTTCTGCACCCACCAAAACTTGTGTGGCTCTCTGTCTCTCTCTCTCACTCTCTCTCCCTCTTCCGTTCTTGCTTCCGTTGAGAGCACTCTCAACTGGTATCAGAGCCCGGGTGATCTAGCTGAGCGTGCGTGAATGCTTGAAGCTCAGCAGCTCTGTGGGAGGAAGGAGAAGCTTTGTGGGAAGCTTTGTGGGTGACTTTACTTGCATCTGAGTGTGCAGAGACCTTGGAGGAACCTTTGGAAAAGTCACTTTGGCTTTGCGAAGTGGTTTGAAAGAAAAAGTCGTTTTTTGAGCTTTTTCTTGTTCCGTTCGATGACAGAGACTCCATATTGACTTGTAGAGGCAACTATTGCTTGCTTTTGGTGTCCACATTACTTCAGGAGCTTGGAAACACCTTCATTCTTGAATCTGAGATCATTTCAGTGGATTTCTGACTCACTGTGTCAATTCCTGCGTTTTTTGCCCGGGTGTTGGAACTCAAGTTTGGAGCAACCATTTGCAGATCTGTCAGCTCCGTTGGACTCAGGAGGTCCTAAAACTTCTATGTTGCTCATCATTCGCACTCCGGTGGAGTTTACAGATAGCTCTGTTTCCAAAAACGTTTTTCAGTCCGTGTGTTGGACCCAGTGATTGAGACCACGGTTTCCAAAACCGTCTGTCCCATTGCGTTCCGGACGCCCAAAAACCCCTACCTATCAGTTCTTGCGTGGTTCGGTGGAGGATTTTCAGAGTTATAAATCTCTGTGTATTCGATTTCGTCTCTCTGTTATGCATTTTTCATGCTAAGGTTTTGAAACCTTAGATTTATGCCACATGGCAGTGGATAAGTGTTGACTCCCATTTCTCATTCATCGGTTGGGATTTTGGAGTTCTGGCAGAAGAGAGATATTTGTAGATTTTCTTGCTGAGTCCGATTATGCAATGGCGCCCATGTTTTGAAGCATCTCAGGTTCTATTTTCAGTAGCGCTCATTACCGTGGGACTATGATTTCTTGAGCATACCTTATGCAGATCACTCTGGTTGCAGTTTGAGCAGTGTGCGCTCATTCGTGGTATGCATTGGGTTGCAGTGGATGATTTATAGGCCATTTGGATGCATTGCGGTCCTTGTTGGATGCGCTGATAGGCCCAAATTGCCTTGTGGGATGCTATTTTTATGGACGCTTTGCACATGAATGCTATTTTATGCTGAGGGACAGCTTTGACACATTGCAGGTGACGCACTGATAGTGCTATGCTCTCTTGGATGAGACATTATTGATGCATATGCCAGTGGACAGTGTTTATGCTTGAGTCATTTGGCACTTATTGGCATTTTCTTTTGGGCCAGATTTGCTCATATGGATGCATAGTATATGCACATGAGTCAGATGCTTTGAGTTTTGAGTTTTGGTGATATTTCACTCTATTGTGGCATACACATTTGGGTGCACCTGGTATTTGTTGTGATTCTCTCTTGCAGGCACTAGCATTTGGGATTTTGCTTTATTTGCATCATGGCATCCTCTTCCATGTCTGGAAAGGAGTTTTTCAGCATTAAAAAGTTTGATGGGACAAACTTTTCTTTGTGGAAAGAACAGATAAGGGATGTGCTTATTCAAAAGAAGCAGATTAAACCCTTGGCAGGGATTGAAGCTAAGCCTGCAAATATGTCTGAGGATGATTGGAACGAGTTGGATGCATTAGCAAAGTCTACTATTAGACTTCATCTTGCAGAGTCAGTTTATTTCACAGTAGTAAATGAGCAGACTACGGAAGATTTGTGGAAGAAACTGTGTGCCACTTATGAGAAGGAAACTGCCTCTAATAAAGTTTACCTCATGAAGAGGTTGTTTGAGCTGCAAGTGAAGGAAGGGGTCTCCATTGCTTCTCACTTGAATGAATTCAATATTATTTTCAGCCAGCTTCAGGCTCAGAAAATGAATTTTGATGCGGAGACTAAGGCAATATTTCTCTTATGTTCATTGCCATCCTCATGGGATACCTTCCGTACAGCTGTCAGTAACTCTGCACCTGGTGGAGTACTGAAATTTGATGATGTTGTGGGTAGCTTGTTGGCCGAGGAGATTAGACGGAAGTCTATGGATGGCAACAAGCAGGATGCAGCCTTAAATGTGCAAAAGGGCAGATCACAGTTCAGGGGGAAGTCCCAAGAAAGAGGGAAGTCTCGTAGCAAATCCAGAGCATGGAACATTGAGTGTTACCATTGTGGCAAGAAGGGCCATATGAAAAAGGATTGCTACAAGCTGAAAAGAGAGCAAAAGGATAAGAAAAAGAATGCAAATTGGGGTGCAAATCAAAAGGAAGAGAGTCCAAGGGAGGACAAAGGAAAAGTGAAGATCGAGGAGATCAATGCAGTCACACATGATAGTGACAATGACGTTCTCTTCATGTCTAGTTTATCTACAGAGTTGCTTGCCACTTCAGATGATGCATATTCCCAGGATTGGATTTTGGATTCTGGTGCTTCATTCCATGTTACTCCCCATAGGGAATGGTTCTCCACTTATGATAGTGGAAAGACAGGTTGTGTGCATCTTGGAAATGACTATGCATGTGACATAGTGGGAGCAGGTGACATAAAGTTTTCTTTTGCAAATGGGTCTGCATTTGTTTTGAAACATGTGAGACATGTGCCTAAGCTGACCAAGAGTCTTATTTCAGTGGGTCAGCTAGATGATGGTGGTTTTCACACCACTTTTGGCTTTCAGAGTTGGAAAATTCAGAAGGGCTCTATGCTTTTGGCTAGGGGTGCCAAGTGTGGGACTTTGTATCCCTTACATGTATCAGGGGTATTTGATCATGTTGTTGCAATAACCGAGCAGCCAAGCACTTCTTTGTGGCATTGCAGGTTGGGGCACATGAGCCAGAATGGAATGAAACTCTTATGCCGTTTGGGTTATGTACCGCATTTGAGTTTCTCTGATTTTGAATTTTGTGAGCATTGTCTCTATGGGAAGCAGACTAAATCAGCCCATAAAAGAAGGGGAAAGAAAGAGTTTGAAATGCTTGATTTGGTGCATTCAGACGTATGTGGTCCCATGCCTACACGGTCATTAGGCGGGGCCGAATACTATGTGACATTCATTGATGATGCAACTAGGAAAGTGTGGGCTTATGCTATAGCTCGGAAGAGTGATGTATTCCAGGTATTTCAGAAATGGCTGGCCTTGGTTGAGAATCAATCAGGTAGAATGCTTAAATGCCTACGGACTGAAAATGGTGGAGAGTATCTCTCTCATGACTTTCAGCATTTTTGTGATACACGTGGGATTAAGAGGGAGCTCACATCCCCTCGTACTCCAGAGCAAAATCCAGTTGCAGAAAAGATGAATCGTACCATTCAAGAAAGGTTGCAATGCATGCTTTCCAATGCAAGTCTTTCTGGTGGTTTTTGGGCTGAGGCAATGAAGACTGCAGTGCATGTGATCAATAGATCACCTAGTAAGAGTTTGGATGGTGGTATTCCTGAAGAGGCATGGAGTGGCAAGAAGCCCTCTTACTCTCATTTGTGTATATTTGGGTGTGAGGCATATGCACATGTGCCAAAAGAGCTTCGAAAGAAGCTAGATCCTAAGTCTAGGAAATGCATCTTTCTAGGTTATGGTGAAAGTGGAGAGATGGGCTATCGTCTCTGGGATCCAGAAGCAAAGAAGATCATACGCAGCCATGATGTGGTCTTCAATGAGAAGAAGATGCATAAGGCACCCATGAGGGATGTGGAAATGAGGAGAATCACTTTCCAGGATGTGAATCCACCTGCATATGTTGATAGACAGCAAGCTGTCCATGCACCAAATGTGCAAGAAATGGTACAACCAAGTACTCCCACAGGTATACAATCAAGGGTAGATGATGGATCATCTATTGGTGGAAATGATGAGCCAAATGTGGCTGATATGCAAGTGGGACAGCAAGCTGAAATGCCATTGAGAAGATCATCTAGAGTGTCTAGACCGCCTGATAGGTTTGTTCCAGGGGTAGACTATGTGATGCTTACTGATTGCAGGGAGCCTTCTTGCTACAGAGAGGCTATGATGCGTGAGGATCAACGCAAGTGGGAGTATGCTATGCAATCAGAGATGAGTTCACTTATGAAGAATAAGACTTGGGACTTGGTTTCTTTGCCACATGGAAAGAAAGCATTGCCATGTAAATGGGTCTACAAAATGAAGGTCACAGGTGATGATGTGCCTAGGTACAAGGCCCGTTTGGTTGCTAAAGGGTTCAAGCAAGAGAAGGGTGTGGACTTTGATGAGATATTCTCTCCGGTTGTGAAGATGACCACACTTAGATGCATGCTTGGACTAGTGGTAGTAGAGGATATGGAGCTTATGCAAATGGATGTCAAGACAGCATTCTTGCATGGGGATTTGCATGAGGAAATTTACATGGTGCAGCCGGAAGGCTTTGAAGAAAAGGGCAAAGAGCATTTAGTTTGCAAGCTGAAGAAGAGTCTCTATGGTCTTAAGCAAGCGCCTAGAGAATGGTATCAAAAGTTTGATGCTTTCATTCGGTCCCAGGGTTTCAGAAGGAGTGAAATTGATCACTGCCTCTACACTAAAAGGGCTAAGGATAATAGCCTAATAATCCTGGCACTATATGTGGATGATATGCTATTGGCTAGCAAGAATACTTATGAGCTAGATGCATTAAAGGCCAAGTTGCATGAGGCCTTTGATATGAAGGATTTGGGACTTGCAGGTCATATTCTTGGTATGCGCATCACGCGTGATCGGAGTAGGAAACTCCTTTGGCTTTCACAAAAAGAGTATGTTACAAAAGTATTGCAGCGTTTCAATATGGAGGGGGCGAAGGCAGTGAGTACTCCCTTGCCTCCATATGTGAAACTGAGTCATACAGATAGTCCCAAATCAGATGAGGAGAGGGCCATGATGGCCAAGGTTCCTTATGCATCAGCAGTTGGGAGTCTTATGTATGCTATGATAGCTACTAGACCAGACATTGCATTTGCAGTGGGAGTTGTTAGCCGGTATATGGCTAATCCAGGAAAGAGGCATTGGGAGGCAGTTAAGTGCATCATGAGGTACATGAAGGGTACCAAGGAGATGTGCATTTGCTTTGGTAAAGGAGACATGCGTGTACTTGGGTACACAGATTCAGACTATGCAGGGCATGTGGATAGTAGGAGATCCACTTCTGGTTATGTGTTCACCTTTGCAGGTGGTGCAGTGTCGTGGATGTCTCGTGCACAGAAGTGCGTTGCTTTGTCTACCACAGAGGCTGAGTATGTTGCAGCCACAGAGGGTTGCAAGGAGGCTATATGGCTTGATCGGCTAGTGGGAGATTTGGGGATTCATACAGGTGTACCGACATTGCATAGTGATTCCATGAGTGCTATTCAGCTAGCACGGAATCCGGTCTTTCATGCAAAGACCAAACACATTGAGGTCAGGTACCATTTCATTAGGGAGGTACTTGAGGACAAGCGCATAGAGCTTGTCAAGGTTCATACAGATGATAACCCTGTAGATATGCTGACGAAGAGTCTACCTAGTCAGCGGTTTGAGTATTGTCGTGTATTGATGGGCATTGGATAGTATGCTCACTGGTTGTTCTCCCTTAAAGGCACATTGTCCTTTAAGTGGGAGGTTGTGGGGGTTAAAGGTCACTGTGCCTTAACCCCAGTTATGTACAATACTCAAACACATATATAAATGAATGAAAAAGAAGATTAGGGTGGTTCTGCACCCACCAAAACTTGTGTGGCTCTCTGTCTCTCTCTCTCGCTCTCTCTCCCTCTTCCGTTCTTGCTTCTGTTGAGAGCACTCTCATTATGCTATAGCTCGGAAGAGTGATGTGTTCCAGGTATTTCAGAAATGGCTGGCCTTGGTTCAGAATCAGTCAGGTAGAATGCTTAAATGCCTACGGACTGACAATGGTGGAGAGTATCTCTCTCATGACTTTCAGCATTTCTGTGATACACGTGGGATTAAGAGGGAGCTCACATCCCCTCATACTCCAGAGCAAAATCCATTTGCAAAAAAGATGAACCGTACCATTCAAGAAAGGTTGCAATGCATGCTTTCCAATGCAAGTCTTTCTGGTGGTTTTTGGGCTGAGGCAATGAAGACTGCAGTGCATGTGATCAATAGATCACCTAGTAAGAGTTTGGATGGTGGTATTCCTGAAGAGGCATGGAGTGGAAAGAAGCCCTCTTACTCTCATTTGCGTATATTTGGGTGTGAGGCATATGCACATGTGCCAAAAGAGCTTCGAAAGAAGCTAGATCCTAAGTCTAGGAAATGCATCTTTCTAGGTTATGGTGAAAGTGGAGAGATGGGCTATCGTCTCTGGGATCCAGAAGCAAAGAAGATCATACGCAACCATGATGTGGTCTTCAATGAGAAGAAGATGCATAAGGCACCCATGAGGGATGTGGAAATGAGGAGAATCACTTTTCAGGATGTGAATCCACCTGCTTATGTTGATAGACAGCAAGCTGTCCATGCACCAAATGTGTAAGAAATGGTACCACCAAGTACTCCCACAGGTATACAATCAAGGGTAGATGATGGATCATCTATTGGTGGAAATGATGAGCCAAATGTGGCTGATATGCAAGTGGGACAGCAAGCTGAAATGCCCTTGAAAAGATCATCTAGAGTGTCTAGACTGCCTGATAGGTTTGTTCCAGGGGTAGACTATGTGATGCTTACTGATTGCGGGGAGCCTTCTTGCTACAAAGAGGCTATGATGCGTGAGGATCAATGCAAGTGGGAATATGCTATGCAATCAGAGATGAGTTCACTTATGAAGAATAAGACTTGGGACTTGGTTTCTTTGCCACATGGAAAGAAAGCATTGCCATGTAAATGGGTCTACAAAATGAAGGTCACAGGTGATGATGTGCCTAGGTACAAGGCCCGTTTGGTTGCTAAAGGGTTCAAGCAACAGAAGGGTGTGGACTTTGATGAGATATTCTCTCCGGTTGTGAAGATGACCACACTTAGATGCATGCTTGGACTAGTGGCAGTAGAGGATATGGAGCTTATGCAAATGGATGTCAAGATAGCTTTCTTGCATGGGGATTTGCATGAGGAAATTTACATGGTGCAGCCGGAAGGCTTTGAAGAAAAGGGCAAAGAGCATTTAGTTTGCAAGCTAAAGAAGAGTCTCTATGGTCTTAAGCAAGCACCTAGAGAATGGTATCAGAAGTTTGATGCTTTCATTCGGTCCCAGAGTTTTAGAAGGAGTGAAATTGATCACTGCCTCTACACTAAAAGGGCTAAGGATAGTAGCCTGATAATCCTGGCACTATATGTGGATGATATGCTATTGGCTAGCCAGAATACTTATGAGCTAGATGCATTAAAGGCCAAGTTGCATGAGGCCTTTGATATGAAGGATTTGGGACTTGCAGGTCATATTCTTGGTATGCGCATCACGCGTGATCGGAGTAGGAAACTGCTTTGGCTTTCACAAAAAGAGTATGTTACAAAAGTATTGCAGCGTTTCAATATGGAGGGGGGGAAGGCAGTGAGTACTCCCTTGCCTCCATATGTGAAACTGAGTCATACAGATAGTCCCAAATCAGATGAGGAGAGGGCCATGATGGCCAAGGTTCCTTATGCATCAGCAGTTGGGAGTCTTATGTATGCTATGATAGCTACTAGACCAGACATTGCATTTGCAGTGGGAGTTGTTAGCCGGTATATGGCTAATCCGGGAAAGAGGCATTAGGAGGCAGTTAAGTGCATCATGAGGTACATGAAGGGTACTAAGGAGATGTGCATTTGCTTTGGTAAAGGAGACATGCGTGTACTTGGGTACACAGATTCAGACTATGCAGGGCATGTGGATAGTAGGAGATCCACTTTTGGTTATGTGTTCACCTTTGCAGGTGGTGCAGTGTCGTGGATGTCTCGCGCACAGAAGTGTGTTGCTTTGTCTACCACAGAGGCTGAGTATGTTGCAGCCACAGAGGGTTGCAAGGAGGCTATATGGCTTGATCGGCTAGTGGGAGATTTGGGGATTCATACAAGTGTACCGACATTGCATAGTGATTCCATGAGTGCTATTCAGCTAGCACGGAATCCGATCTTTCATGCAAAGACCAAACACATTGAGGTCAGGTACCATTTCATCAGGGAGGTACTTGAGGACAAGCGCATAGAGCTTGTCAAGGTTCATACAGATGATAACCTTGCAGATATGCTGACGAAGAGTCTACCTAGTCAGCGGTTTGAGTATTGTCGTGTATTGATGGGCATGGGATAGTATGCTCACTGGTTGTTCTCCCTTAAAGGCACATTGTCCTTTAAGTGGGAGGTTGTGGGGGTTAAAGGTCACTGTGCCTTTACCCCGGTTATGTACAATACTCAAACACATATATAAATGAATGAAAAAGAAGATTAGGGTGGTTCTGCACCCACCAAACTTGTGTGGCTCTCTATCTCTCTCTCTCCTTCTTCCGTTCTTGCTTCTGTTGAGAGCACTCTCAAGGCTGCCATTCACATCATTGACCCTTTGGAAGGCCATCCTAACCTTCATGACGTGCTCCTTTCGTGCCAAGAATATACAAAAATCATCTAAAAATACCTCCAAGAAAACCCCCATTTAGGGGGAAACACCATTTGCATAAATCTTTGAAAGGTAGCAGGAGCATTGGTGAGGCCAAATGGCATTACTTTGAATGCAAACGTCCCCCAGGGTGTGGCAAATGTGGTTTTAAGCACATCCTCCTTGGCAATTTTGATTTGATAAAATTTGGAGTAACCATCACAGAAAGTATACATCTCATGACCACTTACCTTCTCAAGAATGAGGTCTTGAAAGGGCAGAGGATGATGGTCCCTGTTGGTGGCGGCATTGAGTTTCTTATAATCGATGTAGACCCGCCACTTGTTGTTTTTCTTTGGGGTGACTACCACTCGTGAAACCCATTCAGTATTGTGAACCGGAACAATAAACCCAGCTTCTACAAGCTTGTGCAACTTTGAGCACAAAGCACGGTCTGTAGGGGCCCTAATCTCTGATACTTCTGAGCCACTGGCTTAGCATCAAGCTTCAACTCTATCTTGTGTTCTATGACAGTCACATGGCGAAGGTGGTGGTAGCTAGTTGTGAAGAGGTCAGGGAAATCTTTGAACATTTCTAGGAACTCATCTTTCTCACTCGGAGTGAGGTCAAGGGAAAGCATAGATTCAAGCTGTTGAGACTAGCTGTTACCTTTTCCGTGGGTGGCAGGGTCAAAGACACCCCCATCATGTAAAATTCTTCCTCTGAGGACTCCTCCCCCCCATCTGAATCTTCCATTGACTTAGACACCGAGGATGAGCAAGTATCACTGTATTGCTCCTCTTCTTCTTCTGGTTCTCAGTGGCACCTGGTTGCATCGGGATCTTCTCCTTTGAAGCACCAAAAGACATGTGTCCTATCTTCCAATAGCTGACTGTATCACTCTTTCTCAACCACGGTCTCTTGAGTATGGTTGGGTAACTCCTGCCTGTATCTTCAATGTACACTACATAGAAATTGATAGTGGTGGTCAACCCATTGACAGTGATGGGCAAATCCTCAATGACTCCTAGGGTGGCGAGTTGTCGACCAACTGCTACCTTGATTCGAGTGGAGGAACGCCTTGTACATTTCAAATTCAACTTCTTCATGATACAGGGCACCATACGAAACCCTCTAGAAATGTGGGAAGAACCAACAACCATCTATCTTTAGTAAGAAAGTTGAGGGAAACACAACGGCGCTTGAAGGCCACAAGATACTCATTTGGATTTTCTTCAACCTGACCATAGAACACAAGAATGTCAGCCATGCTTGGAAGATGGAAAAGAGGGAGGTGAAATGAGGCTTATCTATTGGAAAACAATGGAAAGAGGTAGCTTGAATTGAAAATCAGGTGAAGATACATGTCCACAAAGCACACATAGGCAGGGTAGGGTGTGACTAGTGTATTGTGAAATGCTATACGGGAAGAATCTTCAGCATAGAATAGCTCATAAACAATTTTAAAAGGACCAATCCTTATTGGTCGAGGCATGATATTGCATCCATCTTTACAAGCGAAGGTTAGAGACACGGTGCTGCATGAGGTTGTTCATCAAGGCAAACAAGAATGCCATGACAAATGTCAACAGTTGGAGAGCTTGCACATCACCTTCAGCTTCTTCTAGTTCTTGTAGTCGCCATGCGATTTCGAACAATAGAACAATGAACCCCCTTTTTGCTGCTACTAAAAGAAGACAAAACACAGTCTAATTAAAGTATATACTGAAGCAAAATAATTTTCAAACACCACTCTAGTTTAGGACAGTCACAATTTCAATCACCGGGCTGGTTTGGGCCATGTTTAGGATAGTCAACTACTGGGCTGGTTTAGGACACATTTAGGACAGTCACAATTTCAACTAGCAGGATGGTTTAGGACACTATCATAATTTCAACCATCGGGATGGTTTAGCCTGACGATCTCAACTTCACATATTAGACAATAACAAGCATATTGCTTTTCATTTCTAAATTTCACCCCGTTAGAAAATAACAATATATTGCTTTTCATTTTTGAATTTTACAATTTAACGGTGGAATATGACCCGAATAGTAGGAAATTAAATTTAACGAATTTAAGTACTAAGAAACACAGTAATTTCAACCACCAGGTTGGTCAATAACTAATGTCTATTCAACCACGCTGATTCATGACAATCACATAATTGGTGATTGAGCTGAAGTAGCCACGGTTGCATGCTGTTCCAACCATCAAGCTGGTTTAGTAAAATAACAATATATTGTGAAATAGATTGCTATTAATTTTTGCTCAACCACGCCATCGGGTTGGACAAGAACTAATGTCTGTTCAACCACGTTGGTTCAGGACAATCACATAACTGGCGATTGAGTTAAACCAGCTTCCTATGATTGCATGATGTTCTGACCACTAGGCTGGTTTAGGACAATCACATTTAGTTCAGTCTGGTATAAGAAATGAAACAAGTAGACTATCCCAAAGCTCAATCACAAAAACAACCACTGGGCTGGTTTAGGCACCACTGACCTACATTGTATCTAGCATGTGTATGATGTGCTCCTCAAACACCTTGCATCCCGTCCGCTTCGTACAGATGTCCTTTCTATTTAGAGAAACTCTTGTATTTTCATGCCAAAAAGTTGCCACTGTAGCAATGACTTCCGCACTTAGGCCGTCTCTCCTTTTCTTGCATTCTCTTGAAGCCCATAGACTTCTCGGATCGGGATGATCGTGCATTGCTTCTGCTCTATATTCAACTGCTAGAGCCACGTTGGTCCTTTTGATTGACAACATCTTCGACAAGTGGATGAATTATAGGCCATTTGGATGCATTGCGATCCTTATTGGATGCACTGATAGGCCCAGATTACCTTGTGGGATGCTATTTTTCATGGACGCTTTGCACATGGATGCTATTTTATGCTGAGGGATAGCTTTGACACATTGCAGGTGATGCACTGATAGTGCTATGCTCTCTTGGATGAGATATTATTGATGCATATGCCCATGGATAGTGTTTATGCTTGAGCCATTTGGCACTTATTGGCATTTTGGATTGCCATTCCAGTTGGCATTTTCTTTTGGGCTAGATTTGCTCATATGGATGCATAGTACATGCACATGAGTTAGCTGCATCTTTTGATGCTTTGAGCTTTGAGTTTTGGTGATATTTCACTCTATTGTGGCATACACATTTGGGTGCACCTGGTATTTGGTGTGATTCTCTCTTGCAGGTACTAGCATTTGGGATTTTGTTTCATTTGCATCATGGCATCCTCTTCCATGTTTGAAAAGGAGTTTTTAAGCATTAAAAAGTTTGATGGGACAAACTTTTCTTTGTGGAAGGAATAGATAAGGGATGTGCTTATTCCAAAGAAGCAGATTAAACCCTAGGCAGGTATCGAAGCTAAGCCTACAGATATGTCTGAGGATGATTGGAATGAGTTGGATGCATTAGCAAAGTCTACTATTAGACTTCATCTTGCAGAGTCAGTTTCTTTCATAGTAGTAAATGAGCAGACTACGAAAGATTTGTGGAAGAAACTGTGTGCCACTTATGAGAAGGAAACTGCCTCTAATAAAGTTTGCCTCATGAAGAGGTTGTTTGAGCTACAGATGAAGGAAGGGGTCTCCATTGCTTCTCACTTGAATGAATTCAATATTATTTTCAGCTAACTTTAGGCTCAGAAAATGAATTTTGATGCGAAGGCTAAGGCAATATTTCTCTTATGTTCATTGCCATCCTCATGGGATACTTTCCATACAGCTATCAGTAACTCTGCACCTGGTGGAGTACTAAAATTTGATGATGTTGTGGGTAGCTTGTTGGTTGAGGAGATTAGACACAAGTCTGTGGATGGCAACAAGTAGGATGCAGCCTTAAATGTGCAAAGGGGCAGATCACAGTTCAGGGGAAAGTCCCAAGAAAGAGGGAAGTCTCGTAGCAAATCCATGGCACGAAACATTGAGTGTTACCATTGTGGCAAGAAGGGCCATATGAGCTACAAGTTGAAAAAGGATTGCTACAAGTTGAAAAGAGAGCAAAAGGATAAGAAAA
Organism: Dipteris shenzhenensis; assembly: GCF_047967505.1. NCBI lineage: Eukaryota > Viridiplantae > Streptophyta > Polypodiopsida > Gleicheniales > Dipteridaceae > Dipteris > Dipteris shenzhenensis. The sequence goes on along the minus strand of NC_141611.1, from coordinate 8,323,544 downwards.
AGAATGCAAATTGGGGTGCAAATCAGAAGGAAGAGAGTCCAAGGGAGGACAAAGGAAAAGTGAAGATCGAGGAGATCAATATAGTCACACATGATAGTGATAATGTCATTCTCTTCATGTCTAGTTTATCTGCAGAGTTGTTTACCACTTCAGATGATGCATATTCCTAGGATTGGATTGCATTTTTTTATAGTTCTAATTATTTTAATTTACCATGTCATCAGTTTTAATTGGTGCTTCATTCCATGTTACTCCCCATAGGGAATGGTTCTCCACTTATGACAGTGGAAAGATAGGTTGTGTGCATCTTGGAAATGACTATGCATGTGACATAGTGGGAGTAGGTGACATAAAGTTTTCTTTTGCAAATGGGTCTGCATTTATTTTGAAAAATGTGAGACATGTGCCTAAGCTGACCAAGAGTCTCATTTCAATGGGTCAGCTAGATGATGCTGGTTTTCAGACCAACTTTGGTTTTGGGAGTTGGAAAATTTAGAAGGGCTCTATGCTTTCGGCCAGGGGTGCCAAGTGTGGGACTTTGTATCCCTTACATGTATCAGGGGTATTTGATCATGTTGTTGCAATAACCGAGCAGCCAAGCACTTCTTTATGGCATTGCCGGTTGGGCCATATGAGCCAAAATGGGATGAAACTCTTATGCCGTTTGGGTTATGTACCGAATTTGAGTTTCTCTGATTTTGAATTTTGTGAGCACTGTCTCTATGGGAAGCAGACTAAATCAGCCCATAAAAGAAGTGAAAGAAGGAGTTTGAAAAGCTTGATTTGGTGCATTCAGACGTATGTGGCCCCATACCTACACGGTCATTAGGCGGGGCTGAATACTATGTAATATTCATTGATGATGCAACTAGGAAAGTGTGGGCTTATGCCATAGCTCGAAAGAGTGATGTGTTCCAGGTATTTAAAAAATGGCTAGCCTTGGTTGAGAATCACTTAGGTAGAATGCTTAAATGCCTACGAACTGACAATGGTGGAGAGTATCTCTCTCATGACTTTCAGCATTTCTATGATACACATGGGATTAAGAGGGAGTTCACATCCCCTCGTACTCCAGAGCAAAACCCAGTTGCAAAAAAGACGAATCGTACCATTCAAGAAAGGTTGCAATGCATGCTTTTCAATGCAAGTCTTTCTGGTGGTTTTTGGGCTGAGGCAATGAAGACTGCAGTGCATGTGATCAATAGATCACCTAGTAAGAGTTTGGATGGTGGTATTCTTGAAGAGGCATGGAGTGGCAAGAAGCCCTCTTACTCTCATTTGCATATATTTGGGTGTGAGGCATATGCACATGTGCCAAAAGAGCTTTGAAAGAAGCTAGATCCTAAGTCTAGGAAATGCATCTTTCTAGGTTATGGTGAAAGTGGAGAGATGGGCTGTCATCTCTGGGATCCAGAAGCAAAGAAGATCATACGCAGCCATGATGTAGTCTTTAATGAGAAGAAGATGCATAAGGCACCCATGAGGGATGTGGAAATGAGGAGAATCACTTTCTAAGATGTGAATCTACCTGCATATGTTGATAAACAGCAAGTAGAGTTAGCTGGTTCCCGCGTAGTTACACGAGAGTGGAGCATTGATATCTAACACCCCCCCTCAATGTCCACTCGTCGCAAGTGAACTTATTTTTTTAGCCCAATGCCAAGTTGATGAAGATGCCTTTTCAACAAGTCTCTTCCAAGAGCCTTCGTGAAGATGTCCGTAGCATTCTCTATAGTCAAACAGTACACCAAGTCAACCTCTCCATCCATGATGAGCTCGCATACAAAGTGATATTGAATCTCAATGTGTTTTGTGCGAGCATGAAACATAGGGTTCTTTGCAATTGCCATGCAACTCTGATTGTCACATGATAACTGCGTAGGCTTGTTCTGCACTACACCCATGTCCCCTAAAGTCCTCCAAAACCACACTACCTCACAAGAGGCAAAACATGCTGATTTGTACTCACCCTCGGTAGAAGAAAGAGCAACTGTGGGTTGCTTCTTGCGGACCCATGACACAGCTCCAGATCCAAGTGAGAAACAGTAACCTGTCACTGATCTCCTGCTGTCCACATCTCTTGCCCAATCCGAGTCATAAAATCCAATCAAGGTGTTCCCTTGGTATAGGTGATGCCATAATCAAGTGTGCCTTTGATGTATTTCAGCACCCGCATCCCTGCCCTCCAATGGGTCTCGTGGGGCTTATTGGAAAACTTGCTTAGTACACCAGTCGATGTCCAGCCACGTGTTGCACAAGTAAATCAAACTGCCCACAAGCCTTCTGTACTTTGCTTCGTCCACGAGTGGTGATGAATCCTCGTTTGAGAGCTTCACGTCAACCTCCATAGGAGTGCCAACTGTCTTGCACTCAGCCATGCCAAATGCATTCAGTATCTCTCCAGCATACTTTAGCTGTGAAATGAAGATCTGTTTTGGCTCTTGTAAAACTTCAATCCCCAAACAGAAATGCATCAGTTCAAGGTTTGTCATTTCAAACTCTCTTTCTAGCAAAGGCTTTGTCTACGAGATCTTCTCTTCATGATTCCCTGTTATGACAAGGCTGTCCACATAAAGGACCATGATCATACACCTGCCTCCTTCTCTATAGATATACAAATTTGCATCAGATGGGCTCCTCTTGAACCTGTTTTGTAGAAAGTAGGCATCAATCTGCTGGTACCATGCTCGTGGGGCCTGTTTCAGCCTGTAAAGTGCCTTCTTCAGTTTACAGACTTTACCTTCTGAATCGAGGATCACAAAACCTGGTGGTTGTTCCACGTATACCTCCTCCTTGAGATCTCCATTCAAAAAGGCGGATTTTACATCCATCTGAAACATGGGCCAACTTTCTTGTGCTGCTAAAACCAAAACACTGCAAATTGTGGTTAGTCAAGCTGTGGGAGCAAAAGTATCCTAATAATCAAAACCATGTACCTGTGCGAATCTTTTTGCCACGAGCCAAGCCTTGTACTTATCCAACATGCTGTCGGACTTGTACTTGGTCTTGTACACCCACTTGGTGCCGATTACCTTTCATTTTGGTGGTCGATCCACAAGGTCCCAAGTGTTGTTCTTCATTATGGAGCCATACTCCGACTGCATAGCCTCCATCCACCTATCATCACCCTATGCTTCTTCAAGACACTTGGGTTCTTCAGCATGGATCACCTCTGTCATCAAAGCATAGTTGACCAAGTGTTCCTGCACCCTTCTTTGCTCCTCTAATCTCTTGTACTGGTAGTGTTTGGATGGTTCCTCCTCAATGGTTGGAGGTTCTCTGCCATCCAAAAGCTACTTTACCCACTTCGGGAATGGCCGTTGCCATTGTGGTTCTGCAGGCTCTTCTTCCTCTTCTTTATCTTGAATCCTCCCAAGCACCATTGGGGGAGATCGGTGTACTATTGGTGGTTGTACTGGATGGATATCCTGGTCCTGGTTGTCTGGAAAGGAAGCATCCTTCTCCAATTGATGCGGCTGTTCTGAGAAGACCACATCACGACTTACTATTACCTTCTTGGTAACATGATTATAGAGATGGTAACCATTTGCCTCTTCATTGTAGCCCAAGAAAATACACTTCCAGCTCTTCGGTTCCCATATGGTCTTGTTAGCATCAGGGACATTCACAAAACAGTCACATCCAAAAACTCTGAAATGTGCAACTGAAGGTTTCTTACCAAAAAAGGCCTGCAGTGGAGTCATCCCATTCACAGTCTTCGTGTAGCTACGATTCAGAATGTAGACTACTGTGTTACATGCTTTAGCTAAAAAAGACTTTGGCAAATCTTTCCCTTTCATCATACTCCTGCCCATTTTGCAGATGACGCGCATCTTGTGCTCTGCTACTCCATTTTGATGTGATGTATGTGGTGGGGGTTTCTGCCTCTTGATCCCGTGACTTTTGCAGTAACTTTCGAATTCACCTAATGTCAACTCTCCACATCTGTCTGATCTCAACTTCTTCACCTTCCTCCCTGTTTCTTTCTTGATCATTACATGCCATTCTTTGAACTTACTAAAAGCCTCATCTTTAGTCTTCAGGAAGTATATCTATATCCTTCTACTGTAGTCGTCGATCAGCATCATGAAGTAGTAGGAACCACCTAAAGCTTCCATCTCCATCTTTTCGCAGAGGTCCGTGTGAACGAGCTCTAGAGGAGCCTTTGCCCTACTGGCCTCTTTAGGAAAGGGCTGCCGATGTTGCTTGCCCATCATGCAAGCTTCATATACATTGGCCAGATCTATAATTTCTGGTAGGTTTGCAATCATTCCACTTTTATGCATCTCCTTTAAAGAACTAAGGTTTAGATGACCAAACCTCTCATGCCACAACTTAGTGTTGCTCACATCGGCTCGAGCACTGAAAGCTGAGAGTTCATAGATGTTGTTGCACTGTGTACCTTTACCAATGACCTTCCCTTGAAGATCCAAAATCTGTGCGCCATTCTTATCGAAGTGAACTTTGAGGTCCTGATCTATGATCGCAGAAATAGACAACAAGTTCCTTTTGATATTTGGCACATAAAGAACATCGGACAACTGTTTTACAACTTCATCTAACTTGAGAGCAATCGTACTTTTTCCTTTGCTGGACATTTTGTACCATTGCCGACTGCTACCGGGATGTCATTCCCTACCGGATGTAGAGAGGTATACCAATCCTTCCAACTGGTCATGTGGTGCGATGCACCACTGTCAATAATCCAAGGTTCATCCGTAGGTACATGAACTGCCTCTGTGCAAATCTCCTCAATTGCTACGAATAGCTCTACTAATACTGCCTACACATTGTTGCTAGACTCTTTCTTTACTCCGTTATTCTCATTTGCAATCTTCTTCCGGCACTCATTCTGCTTGTGCCCTGCCTTGTTGCAATAGAAGCACTTGATCTTCTTCTTTCTCTTTTTAATTAGAAGAAGATGGGTTACCAGAGTCCTTACCCTTACCTTTCTTTGATCCAGCCGAGAAAGCCAAATCTTTCTGTTCTACGTATTCACCAGCGCTGTAACAAGACCATTGTACTTTGGTGGGAGAATCTGTATGCACCTTCGTGCTAGATTCTTGCTCGTGATGGTGATGCCAATCGCAGTCATCTGATCGTGTAGATTCTTCACCCTGGTGATGAACTTCTCTGCTGTTTCAGACTCAGACAGTTTCTCGTTCACGAGTTGAGTCTCTAGATTTTGAATCCGCGTCTGATTCATGGTCTCGTACTAATTTTTCAAGACCATCCATGCCTCCTCCGCTGTGGTGACATGTTGAATTAATGCCATGACAGAATCACTTACATTGCAGACAATAGAACACAGCGCATCTGCATTTCTTCTTGTCCACACGAGAATCTGATCCGCAGTTGGTACTATCTGTTGTCTTGCATTGGTTGGATTCAGTCTCGCAACCGGCTTCACGTCCACCCCAAAACAGTATCCCAAAGCTCGTATGCGCTTAGGATGGTCTTCATCTTGAACTTCCAGAGTGGATAGTTAGTGCAGTCCAACTTTTCACTTTCGTTGAACAGTGGGATTTGTAGTCTTGTAGGCTGGGCCGTCTCTCACAATCTGCTCGCAAATAGAAACACACTACCAAATCTTCTTGCTAGAGCCCAAGCTCTGATACCATGTAAGAAAACAATACAACGTCTGTGCTCAACATAAGAGAGAAAAGCAGATAGTATGGAGAATCAAAAATTTGATTACTATACAACTAATACAATAGATGGCGCTGCCTCCCACCCGTGCGCTCCTATGTGTAAAGCTTCGATGGCGTGCTGGAAACAGTAGAGGATGGAGGTTGGATGCTAAGGAATCAGGGTTGCTGTAGCCAGTGATGATGATGGGCTTCATGGGCTTGCTCTTATATAGCCACCAGTCGTAGTCGGTTAGACCCACTTGCTGCCTACATATAGGAGGAAGGATCCACAAATCGACATGACAACGAGCATTAATCAAGAGTTTTATCCTCTTGAATGGTTGTCTGACTCATCTGCAAGCCCAGCTATGCCTGAGCGATGGCGCAGAAGTTCCACAGAGTTCAAAAATCGAGATCAACATGGTCTTTAAGAGGCGAGGCACAGGAAACAGAGACTTGCCACATCATCTAAAGGTCATAGACCTTTGTAAAAGCCATGTCACCATTGTCTTTTTACCCCTCTCCATAGTTTAAGACCTCCTATCTAAGGTCCTTTTCACCCCTTTCTCTCTTTCAAGATCCTAAGGTTCTCCAACCTTTAGCCTCACTGATTTCAAGTAAAAGACCCAGGAGTTCAAGATCCAAAGAAGGGAAAGAGCGGAATTGAAAGGCGAGTCCATGAATCAAAGAAAGCGATACGACTTTGAAGATGAATCCAATGCCTCGAACAAATACCAAGGAAGTGGGCATCACATTTTTGTCTCTGACATAAAGCACTTTGCTTTATAATTTCTTGAAATATACGTCTTTAAAATGACAACTCCAGAAAGGGATGATATGATTAGGGAGGTTGAGGAAAGGGCTAGAAAGGGAAAAGCAATACTTGGAGAGGAAATACATGAGGAGGTACAAACTAAAACTCAAGAGGATAACATGGAAATGGAGGACATAGGCTACGGTGATTATGGAATTCCGTATACAAAATTCACTAAACTTGAAACTCGAACGCAAAATATAGAAACACAACTAGGAGTCATCAATGATACATTGAAAACCCTAGTTGAAGCTATACCTAAGTTAGCCGATTATCAATCAGTAACTATTATATAAAAATCACCGGTTCCTCCTAATCAAGTTGAGAGGTCCACCTCTCGACTTAGAGAAACCTCGAACATCCTTAAATACTTAAAACTGCCAATTTTCAATGGGGAAGAAAAGGATTGTAATAAAGATGTGATTAATTATACGTTCTTATAAAAGTGGCAAGACTTCCATCGACTCAGGAATACTTCTCTTGAAAATCAAGTCGTGGAAGCAAGTCTTTCCCTTGGAAATAAAGCCTATAAATGGTGGATGAGCCTTAGGGAGAGTGATAGAATTCCTAGGTATTGGACTGAGTTTGAACAAGCCTTCCTAAAAGCGTTTTTGCTGAAAGATGAATTAGAAAGAGTGTGGGAGGCTTGGGACAATTGCACTATGGGTAAAAACACTCTAATCCACCAGTACATAGTGAACTATAGGGAGTTAGTCCTTAAGCTGAAGGGAATTGATGAATTCCATAAGATAAGGGGTTTCATGAGAGGTGTCAAAGACACTTATAAGGTTGAGGTGAAAAGAAATTCCACTAAAACCTCTGAGGAAGCCATTAAGTATGCCCAAATATATGATGATACGATGGGGAAATTCAGAGTTGAAACTTCAAAGTAAACAGGTTTTGTTCCAAAGTTCAATAAATTTTCCAATTTGAAAAGGAAGGGGCACTTTAAGAAGGAGGTTCCTGAGGCACCACCTAAGAAACCTCAAACACAAAATTATCCTCTCTTGAAGAAAGAGGATTATGAAAGGTCCAGGCAAGAAAATCTTTGCTTCAAATGTTTGGGCAAAGACCATGCTGCTTGGAACTGCCCTAAAAAAAAACCAGTGGGAGCTAAAGCCCCAAATAGACCTCCATAAAAACAAGTGCAAGTGTTGCCGCTTAATGGTACTGAAAAGTACACTAAGGTAGAGGTCTATCATGAGGATAGCACCCACTGTTAGATATCAATGCTCCACTCTCGTGTAACTATGCAAGAACCAACTAACTCTACTTGTAAGCCCCCCATATGAGGAGAAGGCATTTGAGTAACTCGGTTATCCGGTAGGTCCTGGTTTGGACACCACCAGATGGGGGCCATGTGTGGCCTGATGGCTAGACGGCTTCCTACTACTTCATGATGCTTTGGGTGGTTCCTACTACTTCATGAGGCTAATCGACAACTACAGTAGAAGGATATGGATATACTTCCTGAAGACTAAAGATGAGGCTTTCAGTAAGTTCAAAGAATGGCATGTAATGGTCGAGAAAGAAACGAGGAGGAAGGTGAAAAAGTTGAGATTAGATAGAGGTGGAGAGTTCACATCAAGTGAATTCGAAAGTTACTGCAAAAGTCACAAGATCAAGAGGTAGAAACCCCTGCCACATACATCATAGCAAAATGGAGTAGCAGAACGCAAGATGCGCATCATCTGCGAAATGGGCAGGAGTATGATGAAAGGGAAAGATTTGCCAAAGGCTTTCTGGGCTGAAGCATGTAACACGGCAGTTTACATTTTGAATCGTAGCTACACGAAGGCTATGAATGGGATGACTCCATTGTAGACCTTTTCTGGTAAGAAACCTTCAACTACACATTTCAGAGTTTTTGGATGTGACTGTTTTGTGCATGTCCTTGATGCTAATAGGACCAAATGGGAACCGAAGAGCCGGAAGTGTATTTTCTTGGGCTATAGTGAAGAGGTGAAGGGTTACCATCTCTATAACACTATTACCAAGAAGGTAATAGTAAGTCGCGATGTGGTCTTCTCATAACAGCCGCATCAATTGGAGGAAGATGCTTCCTTCCCAGACAACCAAGACGAGGATATCCATCCAGTACAACCATCAATAGTACACTGAACTCCCCCAATGGTGCTTGGAAGGATTCAAGATAAAGAAGAGGAAGAAGAGCCTGCAGAACCACAATGGCAACAGCCATTCCCGAAGTGGGTAAAGCAGCTTTTGGATGGCAGAGAACCTCCAGCCATTGAGGAGGAACAATCCGAACACCACCGGTCCAAGAGATTAGAGGAGCAAAGAAGGGTGCAGGAACACTTGGTCAACTATGCTTTGATGACAGAGGTGATCCGTGCTGAAGAACCCAAGTGTCTTGAAGAGGCACAGGGTGATGATAGGTGGATGGAGGCTATGCAGTTGGAGTATGACTCCATAATGGAGAATGACACTTGGGACCTTGTGGATCGAACACCAAAACGCAAGGTAATCGGCACCAAGTGGGTGTATAAGACCAAGTAGTACAAGTCCGAAGTATGCTGGAGAGATACTAAAGGCATTTGGCATGGCTGAGTGCAAGACAGCTGGCACCCCTATATTAGCATGTTTTGCTTCTTGTGAGGCAATGTGGTTGAGGAGGATTTTAGGGGACATGGGTGCAGTGCAAAACAAGCCAACGTAGTTATCATGTGACAATCAGAGTTGCATGGCAATTGCAAAGAACCCTATGTTCCACGCTCGCACAAAACACCTTGAGATTCAATATCACTTTGTAAGTAAGCTCATCATGGATGGAGAGGTCGACTTGGTGTACTATCCAACTACAGAGAATGTTGCGGACATCTTCACGAAGGCTCTTGGAAGAGACTTGCTGGAGAGGCATCTTCATCGACTTGGCATTGGGCTGAAAAAGTAAGTTCACTTGCAGGTGGACATAGGGGGGGTGTTAGATATCAATGCTCCACTCTCATGTAACTACCCGAGAACCAGCTAACTCTACTTGTAAGCCCCCCATATGAGGAGAAGGCATTTGAGTAGCTCGGTTATCCGGTAGGTCCTAGTTTGGACACCAGATGGGGGCCATGTGTGGCTTGATGGCTGGATGGCTTCAGATAGAGTTGTGGTCATGTGTGGCCTGATGGCTGGATGGCTTCAAATAGAGTTGGCACACCACCAACTAGGCTACATGCAAGTGTGGGAAGGCATCCCATGACTGACCGCATTGAGGGTAGACGAAGCATTTCTCGGGGTAGCCCACTCTCGGGTTATGGGGCCCGTTTGGAGCCTTAGATGATCCCGGATGGCTCTGGGTCGAATGGAAAACATAGGTTAGTTGCTCTATTTTATGCACCGATTCTATCGTGTGGTCGGTGGCCTATTTCGGGACCCCGACCCCCAGTCGGCCGTTTTGGGCAAACTAGGTTAGTCACCTAATTGGGTCTAACCGACTACAACTGGTGGCTATATAAGAGCAAGCCCGTGAAGCCCATTTCATCACTGGCTACAGCAACCCTGATTCCTTAGCATCCAGCCTCCGTCCTCTACTATTTCCAACATGCCATTGAAGGTTCTTTCACAGGAGTGCACGGTTGGGAGGCAGCGCCTTCTATTGTATCAGTTTTACAGTAATCAAATTTTTGATTCTCCATACTATCTACTTTTCTCTCTTGCATATGAGATCCTATTATCTATTGAGCACAGACGTTGTATTGTTTTCTTACACCCACATGTGCTATCTATCATCAGCAATGTGGCAGCCCACCTTTGGTCCTCATGATTTAATGAGGATGCATGGAAAAATTAAGGGGCAAAGAGTAAGAGTGATCGTCGATGATAGTGCAACACATAATTTCTTAAACTACTCGTTAGTTAAGAAATTAAAATTGTCTGAGAGTCCGAGTGCCCATAAATATGTGGTCTCTTTGGCGAAAGGCAGTGAGATAAAAAATTTTGGGACACCATGATACATGGTGTAGAGGTGGTGTAGAGGTGGATATTCAAGGTTATCAAGATGTATTTCCAAATCATGCATCTCGACCGAACAGATGTAGTGCTTGGTCGAGAATGGCTGTATAGTCTTGGGCATAGCTTATAGAGGAGTTATCTTAATAACTCCATTATGTTTGAAAAAGAGGGTAGAGTCTTCCAAATTCAAGGAGAACATGATGTGCCTAACTCTCCTCTTATTTGTTTGATGGAATTGGAACGACTACTACACCAAGAAGAATGTGAGATATATCTTTGTGAACTTACTTTTATAGGTGATTTTATGTCTTTTGCATCGGAAAGAAGTAATGTTGTTTTTGATAATGTTAAAAAGTATAAATATTCTTTTAATGATTTAATGTTTGAATTTAAAGATGTTTTTCCATCTGATTTACCTGATGGTTTACCTCCTGAGAGAGAAGTACATCATAAAATAGATTTAATTCCTGGATCTACCCCTGTTTGTAAACCCCCATATAGGCTTAGTCAAATGGAGGAATGTGAGGTCGAAAGACAGCTAACGGAATATCTTAGGAAGGGCCAAATCCAAACAAGTAGGTCACCTTAGTCTGCACAAGTTTTACTGCTAAAGAAAAAGGATGATACTATGCATTTATGCATAGATTACCGAGCACTAAATAAAATCACCATAAAAAATAAGTATCCTATGCCTCGCATTGATGAGCTCTTTGATCAATTGCAAGGGGCAAAATACTTTACTAAAATTGATTTAAGATTAGGATATCACTAAGTACAAATTAGGGAAGAGGATGTCCCTAAGACATCATTTCATACTAGGTATGGGCATTATCAATTTAAAGTAATGCCATTTGGATTAACAAATGTTGCAGCAACTTTCATGACACTTATGAATAGTGTCTTAAGGCTGTATCTAGGGAAATTCGATGTAGTATTTTTAGACGATATCCTTATTTATAGTAAAAATAGAAAAAAACATTTGGAACATTTGCAAAAAGTGTTCCACTTGCTTAGAGATAATTCACTCTTTGCTAAAGAATCCAAATGTGAATTCTTTGCAAAAGAAGTGAAACACTTGGGACATATAATATCCCAAGAAGAGGTTCATATGGACACTGAAAAAGTAAGGGCCATATTAGAATGGCCACATCCTACAAATCTAGAACAAGTACATATATTCTTAGGTTTGTCAGGATTCTATAGGAGATTCATCCAAGATTACGCTAGGATTGTTGTTCTAATGATGGACCAGCTTAAGGGGAAGGGAAGCACCTTCATATGGGATGAACCTTAAAAGAGAAGTTTTAAAAATTTAAAAGTAGCTATAGCAGCAACTCTTGTCTTAAAAGTAGTGGATCCCAATGAACCATTTGTGGTTGAGATAGATGCTAATGATTTTGCTCTGCTGGGGTGGTACTTATACAAAAAGGTCGACAATGGCTTTTGAAAGAAAAGGGTTGGATCGTGCCCAACGGAATTACTTGGCATATGAGAAGGAACTATATGCTATAGTCTATGCTTTAAAAAAGTGGAGGCACTACTTATATGGTGCAAAATTTGAGATCATCTTTGATCAGGAGAGCATTAAGTGGATTTGTAATCAGCCAGATCTTAAAGGTAGAAAGCTAGATGGGCTCAGATAATGCAAGAGTTTGATATACAATTGACATGTAGGAAAGGGACGTTCAATGTGATAGTAGACTCTCTTAGCCGAATGCCAATTGTTAATGAATTGAGTTTTACTCAATCTCAGAATGATTTCCTTAAAGGGGAAATGTGAGTTTGATCCTCACTTTTTTGAAATATGGAAAGCAATTAGAAATGGGGATCCAAGTAATCAAGAGGATTTCACTGAGGAGTCGCATGGAAATGGTGACACACCACAAGTTGGTGATAAAGGACTCAAGTGGAAAAAATATACTATTGAGGATGGCTACCTGCTCTACAAGGGTAGAGTATGTGTCCTGGATGATAATAACAATAGGTGCAAAATCCTTTTTGAATGTCATGATAGTTCGAGTGCTGGACACTCGAGAATTTAGAAGACATATGTGCTTGTGAAAAGACAATTCTTTTGGCTTGGAATAGTTAAGGACGTCCAAGATTATTTATTGAAGTGCCAAAAATGCTAGGTCAATAAGGCTAAGTGCCTTAAGGTAGAAGGTCTTCTACACCCATTGGAGAATCCATCTAGCAAATGGGAAAGCATCTCCATGGATTTCATTGTGGGGTTACCTAGGACACAGAGGGGGCACAACTCTGTGTGGGTAATTGTGGATCGATTGACCAAGATGGTGTTAGATATCAATGCTCCACTCTCATGTAACTACGCGGGAACCAGCTAACTCTACTTGTAAGCCCCCCATATGAGGAGAAGGCATTTGAGTAGCTCAGTTATCCGGTAGGTTTTGGTTTGGACACCAGATGGGGGCCATGTCTGGCCTGATGGCTGGACGACTTCAGATAGAGTTGGCACACTACCAACTAGGCTACATGCAAGTGCGGGAAGGCATCTCATGACTGACTGCACTGAGGGTAGATGGAGCATTTCTCGGGGTAGCCCACTCTCAGGCTGCGAGGCCCGTTTGGAGCTCCAAATGATCTCGGATGGCTCTGGGCCGAATGGGGACCATAGGTTAGTTGCTCTATTCTATGCCATGGTCCTAACGTGTGGTTGGTGGCCTATTTTGGGACCGACCTCCAATCGGCCATTTTGGGTTGACTGGGTCAATCTATTGTGTTGCCAACCTTGTGTAGGGCTTGCTCATTTGTAGTTTCATTTGTTTACAGGATTTGAGAGAGAGTGGCTTGAACTACTTTTGTGGTTTCTTTGTCCACTTTAGTGATATATATGAAGTGTAATAAGTAGCTGCTTCATGTGGGATCAACATGAATTGCATGTCGATGTTGGCCCCTCATAGTTTTGACAAGTTGGATTGAAATTGTTGGTGGACATATCATCTTAAAATCAATGTCTGCTGAGAAGTATTTGCATAAAAGGCTAATATGTATTCATGTTTGAACAACCTAAGTTGTTGGAAGAAGGTGTCAAAATTTACATTTGCTATTAAGGATTCTAATAGAAATGAAGAGAGTGTTTCCAATTCTTTTTTAATGGAGGCATTGATGGTGCCATAATCCAACAGGGGGAAGGATTTCTATTTTGTGTATAGGTGGGAATACGAAGCTGAATTTAGACCTTATTTCTTTTGTGTCATGCCTTTATATGTATTTATGGATTTATAGTTCTTTGTGTGTTAAGTCGAGCTGTGACATGTTTGATGTGGTGTATGTATCAACAAAAGCTTGTATTTCCTCATTAGAGGAAACGAGGAGGAAACACCATACACTGGTGTATCCGAGGTGTATCCTTGACCCAAAGGCAGCCATGGTCATGTTGGTTTCCTCTATTTTACAACTCGTTGACAAAGAAATAGTCTAGAATTGTGCCCAAGATAGAAGGATCCTGCTTCAAGAGATAGTTTTGACAGTTTGAAATCTGTAGACATAGTATTGTGCCGTAGTGACTAAGTTTGACCAAAAAAGATATTGGATGTGCATGAGATAGTTGTCCAACTCTAGAATCATCACATTGCTTTGTAAGGATTTTAGTAGTTGAAAACACAACCATATAACACCCTTTGGAGGTGTAGACATTCATCTTTGTGGTAACTTGTGTCAAGCTAGCCCAACCAAAGACTCTTGGATCTTTTTGGGGAGATCTGTGATACTAGCAATGCTACCTTGTTTTTGGAGAAACCATGCACTAATATGAACTCAATTAACCTATGCAATAAACTGATAGGTATATTCTAAATTGGTGAATACATAAGCAATGACCTCACTCGCTTTAACATATTAAACCTCCTTGCTTTGCTCCAAAAACAAAATGATGTGGCACCTTTACTACACAAATGCTATAAAGGATAAGTATAACCCAAGGCTCCATTTGTTGAGAGACCATGCTCAACATCTTGTGATTACATGTGCATTGCATTAACACATATAGAGTGCTATAAAGGAAAGGGTTAGATGCCCTAACCCTAACCCTAAATGGGTTTGTAGATATTCTACACTTTCAAGTAAATCTAGTGTACAGTTAGTCATTTGTGGTGTGCTCTCAAAAAATAAGGAAGCTAAGCCACGTCATGTGGCTTCAAGTACAAAAATAAGAGGAGTGTATATACAAGAGGCACGAAGCCAAGCCAGTGGCTTTAAGTACAAAAAAGAGTAGCTAGCACTACTTCTACGACTAATCCTCGTTGCCTTCCACGCTCCTTTTTGCGCTCCCTTCTGCGCCTCCTTTCTCGTCTTCTTCTTCGTCATCTTGTGCACGGGCTTGTAAACAAGGGACAACATATATCAATGTATGAAAAATCAAATCTTTACTTATAATATTGGCATTATTTAATTACTTTCAAATACCTCGGGGGCCGCTCCAGTAGCCCAGATATACTGCTCCTCAGTAATCAACCCGTCATCATAGAAGTGCCTCCATGTATCTCCTCTGCAATGGTGGCGGTGGTAGGCTGTCTCGACAGGAGTAGGGTATCTGCCCACGATCTCAAGCTATAAGACGACATGGATTAGTACAAAGAAACAACTTCCTAATAAACTACATAAGCAATATAATTTGAGATCGATACTTAAAAACTGGGCCTCCCATGATTCAACACCCCCTGCTCCAAAATGCACGCTTCCATATTGCTCCATCTGGATCCTTCGTGCCTCCACGTGCTGTAGACTGGGGTCCTCCCTCGCTGACTTCATTGCTTTCTTCCAGTCACACTTGTGAGCGGTGTGGGGCGGGCCCCTTGGTGGTTGACCTCCCTCGAGCCTGGCAAGCTCCGCTAGTGCCTGCCTCTTAAGCGAAGATCTTTTATTGCCAAGTATCGTAACAATCTTTGACTTGGCCCATTTATCTGTGAACTGGCGATTGGGGGGGTTAGGATACCTAGAGCAAACAGCAGCGAGGGTCTCATCAGCCAACCTCTTTGGCTGGTCTTTGAAGTGGATAAAGCAATCTCTATAATTGCTAGCAATTACAGAGTGCATGAAGGCCATGATGTCCTTTCCCCGTGCATCCATCAAGATGCCTCCTGTCTGAGTGATGTCATAGAATATCGTACCATCATCCGAAGGCACGTCTAAATCATCTGAATCATCATCGTCCCCACTGCCATCCCTCCAAAAGCACTGTGCCATGCATCCCCCACTGCTCTCCCTGCTACTATGCCTGCTACCGCCGTGTCATGTCGAGCTTGTACACTGGCCACTCGTAGCTCGAGATTGCACGGGACTACGCTGACCACTCGTAGCTGGAGAATCGAGTCTCAACTGCACAGGACTACGTTGACGGCTTTGTGAGACAGAAGGACCTCTTGACGGCATGGGGGAAGAGGCATAAGACGGCATGGGGGAAGGGGCATAAGACGGCATGGGGGAAGGGGCATAAGACGGCATGGGAGATGGGCTTGCGTTGTGTAGCCGGCTGGGCTGTGCTGACTCCGCTGGGGTGATCTCAGCTGGTGTGGGGTGGTTTGGAGTCTATAGTGCCGACTCCTAGGGGGTGTTTAGAGTACCCGTCATATACCCGTATAACTCCGTAGGACTAGGAGAGTGCCCTAAAAGGTTATATAAGTCCCTAAAAATAGAATCTCGGGGATCAGGTTAGCTGGAAGCACTTCCTAGCCACATGATGAACTGGGAAAAAGAAAAAAAATCTATTACTAATGAGTTGAGAAGAAAGGGGAAGGGAAGAGAGGATTACTATCGGAGCGCATCTATAGACACGTCTGATTAGCGTGTCTATTTTCATGTATAACAGCGCATCTATAGACGCGGCTGTCTGTGTCTGCAAACAGGCTAGACGCACCTATAGAGGTGCCTGTAGACGCGGTTTTAGATGCGCTCTGAGATGCGCTCCGACAAACGGACTTTTCTAAAAAGTAGAAAAGGACATGCACCTGACACATCAACATAACACATACCCAAATCATGCGTTTTTTGGATACGAGAAAGTATAAATCCAAAGAGAGCAAACTTCCAAAAAAGATCAACTGCAAAAAGACTTACCTTGGATAGAGGTATGGAAGGTTCTTCTCCTTTTTCAAAGTTGCTTCTCCTCCTTGTTCGCCGTCCTCTCCTTTAAGCTTGGAAGTAAGTGTGGGTGCCTTCCTCTTAAGTGTAAGCTTGGAAGTAAGTGTGGGTGCCTTCCTCTTAAGCGTCGAAACTGTGGATCTACTAATAACGAAGCAAGCAATCCGCGTGAAGTATAAGTAATGTGAAGAAAAGCGAAGCGAGCGTGCTAAAAGCAGGTTTAAAAGCCGCATCTATAATCACATCTAATAGTGCGTCTATAGGCGCATCTAAATACACAAGGTAGATGTGGTTTTAGATGCGCTTTTAGATGTGCACCATAGAACAGATAGACGTGGTTTTAGATGCGCACCACAGAACAAACAGACGCGCTTTTAGACGCGCCACAGAGTTTAAAATTAAATATTTAAAGAAGAGCAAATTTTTTTGGGTTGTTTGTTTGTAGGATGTCTTTATCTTCAACAAGTAGCTCCAGTGAGGATGAATCCCTCCGTATCCACCATCGCGAAATGTGGTTGGAGCAAAAAATCAAATGTATGTGTGATCGATGTCGAGGAAACATGTATCGTGCACGCCCCGTGCATGCAGGATTATACTCAATCACATCTCAAAGTATGGAGAATGGGATGCGACCGTAAACATGGTAAGGGTTTGTAAGTTAGCAAGTGGAGAACTCCCGCGGACTCTCCTGCATGGAAGCATATTGAAGACACATGGCCAAGCTTCAAGGAAGAACCTAGGAGCTTGAGACTTGGATTGGGTATGGACGGTGTGAACCCATTTGGTCTCAAAAACACGTCTTACAGTGTATGGCCAGTGATATTGGTGAATTATAATCTTCCACCCTCTATGGCTATTAAGAAAGGACATGTTATGATGTCCCTTCTAATTCTAGGGAAACATAAAGTCAAAAAGCATAATGTTTATTTGGAGCCTTTGATTGACGAGCTAGAGATACTTTGGAGAGGTATCGAGGTGCATGATGTGAGCAGGCCTCCCTCGTCACGAGACTTCAACTACAAAGCAGTCTTGATGTGGACGATGCATGACTTCCTAGGCTATGGCGAGTGTTCAGGTAAGCATTGCACTTCTAATTATGAATAGGCAAAGGATGTGGCACCCTAAACCCACCTTCAACTCTTAATTGCATCTATTGTTTAGGTCTCACTACATCGGGTTACCATGCATGTCCTGTTTGTGGTCCTTCACTAGTTGCCTCACGGGCAAACGCATTGAATAAGGTCATCTATGAGAATCACCATCGATTTCTCCCACCTGATCATCCTAGATATGTTGCCCCTTGGAATGAAGTCCTCCCACAATCACTCACCGCGGGAGATTGGATGAGAATTTGGGACGGTTCCATGACTCCTCCACCACTTGGCATGAGCCGGTAAGGGTTTGTAACTATTGTGTGCTATATTGGCTGGAAATAAAGATTGCCCGCTAACACCAACTTTTGTTTAGATACTCCATCTTTTATCGTTTACCATATTGGTCCCACCTCAAGATCAATCACTTGCTTGATCCCATGCATATCTTCAAGAATGTGGCATGTACCATTTGGGAGCATTTGAATGGGACACGAGATTCTGCAGGCATAAGGGAGGATCTACGTACCACAGGGAGGATGCGTGAAGCTTGGCCAAAAGAGAGACCAAATGGGCGTGTTTTTTTACCTCGTGCACCGTGGATGTTATCAAAGCTAGAGATGGCGACGGTGAAGCGCGCTATTACTACAATTCGTACTCCCACTGGATGCATGAGGTATTTGAAGGTAGCCTTTACAAAGAGCAAGAAAAGAGGTGTAGAGCAATTATATGGCTTGAAATCTCATGATTGGCACAAGATGCTCCAAGTAAGTATTTTATGTGCATAATATCTTTTTCCTTTCAAATTTGTGAGTGAATAATTATAAGCAACTAATCAACCACCTCCTCGTGGGTTCAGTTCATACTACCTATTAGCATTTCACGTAGTGCATCGAAGGACGTGAAAGATTGTATTTACAAGATGGGCGAGCTTGTGAGGTACTTTATATGATACAAAATATGATGCGTATCAATGCTCCATGCAAGTTTGAATGCATATTGCTAATTCTCCCACAACTATGGAGAGATGATGAAGACCTAAGGATGACCTCTATTGTGCCTCAAGGGAAAGGACACAACAAAGTAATAGACACGGAGTTGCATAATAGTATCAACCTCTATTGCGTGCTTAATAGTGATGTGATGAAAAGATGGGTGACAAGATACGAGGATGCAAAGGCAAGAAGACAAGAAGAAAGGGCCCTCTTTCATACACACCACAGATCTCGTGTGCCATACCCTCAGTATCTAAGAGCACTTCCAAAGGATATTCATGTGGATTGGCTACTTGATGAAATGGAGAAAGCAGAGAAAGACGAGGGGATCCATATCACAATGGAAGAATGGGAGTATGCTAGGGGATGCATGAGCAAGGTCGGTATATAGAATGTTATGCATAAGTTAGGAGCTTTCAATAATTTAGATTGCTTATTTAATTGATTTTGTCTTGGTGTAGTGCACTATGTTCAATGCTATATGGTGTGAAGGCAAGCATTTTCGAACACAACGGATTGATGATAAGAGAAACACACAAGATTGCGGCGTCATTGGTAGCTTTGAGGGAGCCACTGGAGCCATGGATGATTATTGTGGCATAATCCAAGATATCATTAAGCTTGACTTTCGAGGCTTCTTTGTGTATGTTTTGGATATAAAGTGGTTTAAGGACGTGGTGGAAAGAGGCCCTAATGCAACAATCAAATGCCATGCAAGTGGCTTTGTAACTATTGACTCCACAAAGTTTTGGCAAAGTAGGAAGGACACACTAGTACTGCTGCAACAATGTGAACAGGTAGTGTGCACACATATAAAAATACTCGCTTTTAAATATTTGATGCAAGAAAAATAACATGATTGTATTTGTGTTTGAATTAGGTTGTCTATCAACCAATGGTGGATAATAATAGATGGTGGCATGTCATACCTATTATGCCACGTTCCAAAGTGATGTATAGTACATTTACTAATATGGAGCAGATGGAGGATGATCATGGCCATGGACGTGATGATGACCGTGATATGAGAGAGGAGGATGATCATGAGATAGGAGATACAGATATTGAGGCCATTACCCGTGAGGATGAGCTTACCATTGGTGATGCTGATTTCGATGAGCACATGAGTAGCACAAGTAGTAGTGGGTTGAATGTATTTGTAGATCTAAACACTTGTTTGGATTTTGAAGTAGATAGTTTGGCAAGGGTTGATCTCATTGAGGATGAGATTGAACCGTAGCCTATCATTGATATTGGCAAAACTATTTTACATATTGTCTCATTCTCCTCACCTCACTTAATTCTTGTATATGTGGGCTTGCAAAAAAGCATTGATGTTTTTGTTAAAATTATGTACTTTGGTAATCATGGGCAATGTTTGGAAAGCAATGATGTACACCAAAATCTCACTTTCTGTATTTTGTGGTTTGCATCTATATACACGTCTAATTCCCAGTATAAACACGTAAATAAACGCGCTAATATACGCGCAAATAAACGTGCTGATAAACGCCATGTTAGACGGGTCAGTATTTTCTTAGTTTAGACGTGCAAATAGACGTGTTAATACATGCGCAAATAGACACGCTGATAAACGCAATGTTAGACGAGCCCGTATTTTCTCAGTTTAAACGTGCAAATAGACGTGTTAATACACGCGCAAATAGACGAGTTGTTAGATGCGCTTTTAGACACGCCCGTAATTCCTCTACTCAAGCAACGCTTATAGACGCGCCTGCTATTTTGCGCATCTACCAAGCGCGTCTATAGTTGCTTTGTGTTGTTGTGATGCCATGTTAGCTCAATTGCAAAGATGCCACTATCCACAAAATGGCACGAGATATGAACATGTTAATTTTAAAAGCTTGATCGAGCTCGAGAATTAGAATATGGCAATTGGAATTCCCAAACTACAGTCTCTTGGAAAAGTTTGCATTAAAGCATGCTACTTCGGCAAACAAAAGCGAACCACCTTTGGTAGAAGCACCTCTCGAGCTGGAGGTATTCTTGATTTGATTCGCACAGATGTATGAGGTTATGCCTAGACCCGCAGCATCAATGGTTCACTTTACTACTTGACTTTCATCGACGACTACAATAGATATTGTTGGGTCTACTTTCTGAAAGAGAAATCTAAAGTGTTTTCCAGATTTCAAGAATTCAAAGCCATGGTAGAAAACCAGAGAGGAAGAAAGATCAAAGTCATGAGATCAGATAGAGGAGGTGAATACATGTCTTCAGCGTTCATGAACTTTTGTTGAAGTAACGGCATTCAAAGACAATTCACTTGTACAGATACTCCTCAGTAGAATGCAAGAGCTAAAAGGAAGAATGATACTTTAGCAGACAATGATGCTTAGTGAGAAGCATCTTCTAAATCAGTATTGGGCAGAAGCAATAGCCACTACAAATTACTTGCTTAATTAGCTTCCAACCAAACCGATTCAGGGCATGACACCTTATGAAGCATTCACTAGACACAAGCCATGCATTGGGCATCTCCCATATTTGGTTGCATAGCATACGCCCACGTACATGACGACCATAGCAACAAGAAATTGGATACGAACTCACATAAATGCATCATGGTTGGCTACAGTGAAGACAGCAAAGCATACAAGTTGTATGATCCCATCAACTGCAAGGTCATTATCTCTAGAGATGTAACCTTTGATGAGGAATCAGAATGAAAAACCTCAAATACACATAGGATACATGAAATCCAATGTAGATCATACTCTCTACTACAAAGTAATTTAAGGGGAAGACATTACTATTGCACTTTTGTATGTAGATGATTTGATTGTGATCGGAAGCAAGGATAGCTTCATCAAGAAATTGAAACAAGACTTATCTGCAGAGTTCAACATGAAAGATCTTGGACTTATGCACTACTGTCTTGGAATTGAGTTCTGGAGAGATTCAGATAGCACCTTTATAAGTCAGCTGAAATATGTTGACAGTCTCTTGAAGAGGTTTCATATGGAAGATTGCAAGATTGTAGCCACTCCCATGGAACATAGTTTGAAGCTTACAAAAGATTCAGAAAAGCCTATAGTCAATGACAGGTACTACAGGAAGCTCATTGGATCTCTTATATATCTAACTATCACGCGGTCATATATTTGTTATGTAGTAAGTTCACTAGCACACTTTATGGCAAATCCAAAATAGTCTCATTGGAATGCAACCAAAAGATTCTTGAGATACATCAGAGGTACAAGATAGTTTGAGATAGAATATAGAGGGAGTCATCCAAGGTTGCATGGATACTATGACAGAGATCATGAAACCGGGAGATCCACACAAGGATATGCATTTTTCCTTAGTCAAGGTGCTATATCATGGTCGTCAAACAAACAACCAACTGTTTCTTTGTCTTCAACTGAATCAGAATATAGAGCACTCACTACTGGTGCATGTGAGGCTATATGGCTCAAAAGATTGTTCTCAGAAACATATTACTTTGATGAATCAAAGACAACAACAATATACTATGATAATCAATTGGCTCAAGCATTGGCCAAGAATCCAGTATATCACTTTAGGACAAAGCACATTGATGTTAGAGAGCACTTCATCAGAGAAAGAGTGTTACTTGGTGACATCATACTACAACATTGTGATAGCAAAGAGAATGTTGCGGACATCTTGACCAAACCAATCGGTAAAGAGCTTTTTGAGAAACACCGACAAGCTCTTGGTTTGACGTAGAGGAAGGACATTCCCATTAAAGGGGTGCGATGGAATGTAATGCTTAGTCCTTCTTTGATTCCCTAGAATCATCATCTTGAGGGAAGGCCTACTTCATGATGTTGATCTTGAGAGAAGGTGTTGAGAGACCACACTCAAGATCATGTGATTACATGTGCATAGCACTAACACATATAGAGTGCTATAAAGGAAAGGGTTAGATGCCCTAACCCTAACCCTAAATGGGTTTGTATATACTCTACATTTTCAATTAAATCTAGTGTACAATTAGTCATTTGTGGTGTGCTCTCTAGTTGTGCCGTCTCTCCTCATCTCCACTCTTCTCCTCTCCTCTCTTCATATTTTGCATAGGGTATCTTAGTGGTCCACCCCCCCATGATGTTGCTAGCAACTAAGATTTAGCAGAAGCTTCGAATGGTTGCTCAATGCAAGGAGTGCAAAATTCACGCAAAGTGCTAGAAATTCATAATCTAACGATGGATTAGTTGCTGCAAATTGAGATGTAGCAAGAGATTGTGGCTACTATGCTAGATGGTCGATCAACTAAAGTAGTGGAAAATTCAAACGAAGATGCCAATCATCCAACGATCGATTTGTTGTTGCAAATCTTGCTATGGTGGATGTCGCTGAGTGTGAAGGTCAAAGCAATCATCAGCCAGCAACAACAATCTCAAGCTTCAGAGCTACTCCAAATTCTTCGGTAGTAATCAATGGCTACGAAGTGATTGAGTGCACCTCCTCAATCACAATGACCACAAACAAGCACAATCTCATCAAAGGTGAAGGTAGTGCAAGCACCTATTGATCAAGAAAAATAGAAGTGACCTGAAAAGAAACTTTGTAGGGCCCTTATTTAACAACCTAGCTTGATGCAGGCCTCGAGCAACTAAGTTCTTCCATATGCCAACAAGGATGCAAGAGAAGGACATTTGTTGGAGCCATAGACCCCTACTGACCTAGATTGGTTACAATGAGAAGCTGCTTTCATGGAACATCGTTACGGTCCAATGATCTTGGTTGCTTCAAGCTAGGTCAATTGGGCAATGGGAAGGACAATTGAGCTTCAAGTGAAGAAAGAGATTTTCGTGGAGTAAGTAGAGTAGAGGATGCCAATATCTACAATCTATTGTGACTCCTCTAAAGCTCTAAGGCTATTAGAGCTGTGCCACACGAGTGTCCAAAATATGCTGCTCACTGTCGAGTTGGTCACCCAATGCTAGCTTTAATCCAATGCGGTGTCACCCATACCATTTCTAATTGTAGGGGTTGAACGGCAAGTGCTTCAAAAATTGACAGGATATGTGGAGCCTCGACAAGCTCAAGCTATTTTGGAACCGACCACCAGCTCAGGAAAATCCACCCTCCTAGATGCACTTGTTGGTAATAGAAGTTTGTAATGCCTCTGTTTAATTCAAGTGTTCACAAAGTAGCATAAGAAGTCTACTGTCGGTCGCTTGCTTGTCATTCACAAGGCAGCTTTCTTCTAATGCCAAGCATTTGGTGAAGTTAATAATTCCAAACCATGTTTAAGGCCCTGGTGGTCATGCTACGATAGTTGAACAATGTAAGCGCATACACAGATATCACTCTCGCCCACCCCTCTCCTAAGGCTAAAAACCTTTATATTCTTCTTAAAAGTTGCTTTACACTACAACTTGGATGCTTAAAATTGTTCTATGCCTTTAAGATTTTTCAAATTGCGAGTATCTTTCTCATGCTTCCCTTTATAAAAAAAAACATAAGGTGACTATTTATCCCACATTCTAAATCACTATTTATCTACTATTATTGAATAGGTGCCTCTCACAATGTCATTTGATTTGTCTACTTTTTAAATGTGTTGCAAAATACAAGCCCTAACTGGGGATCATTGGACTTCTCTCACATTACTTTGTCATTCACACTTGCCGCTAGACAAACATTCAAAAAAGGTGGTCTTCTTTTATCAACTATTACACTATTCAAAACCGAAACCAATGGATTGATGACAAACCACAAGGGAAGAGCCCATTCCTAGTTTTTTTAGCTCTCAAAAGGAAGCGCACTGTCTCTCCAATGACACATTGTGTGGTTATATATAAATATATGTATATAGTATATCTTCTAAATCAATTAAATTTCTATATTGACGATTACTTTCATTTGATGCATATTCTCGATATGAGCGAACATTTGGAATCAAGCAAAAAAGATAACCAAGTTTGATGTAAGATTGAAGGTTGCAAACATCTACATCCTTACTAATAATGACATTTTATGAGCTCTTGTGAGGATATCTTTACTCATGTATTTGTTGGGCTTTAATGCCCAAAAGACACAAATCTTTTGCCATCACAAAATCAATAGTAAAACACCACCGCAGACTTTTGTAGGGAGGATGCGGTCCTAATGAACCCTATGTCATGTCTCAAATCCATAATTTTAGTCATTTTTTAAAAATTCATAAATTGTAGGATACGGCGACTTTCAAGCGAACACGGGGTCATTGAATGAATATTATTTCTTAAAATAAATAAAAAAATAGACTAATCTTTTTGGTGGCGAATGATCTATATCTATGTCATTTTGGTTTGTGACCTATCTTAGTAGGTAGATCTTCTTTATGGTGGGAACATGAAAAGAGTCTTCTTTTATGGTTGAACTTTTCAATTACATAAATGTGAACCTTATTATGGACGATGCATAGACACAACTACATCCTTTTTTACTTCGGGAACATTAAAAAGTTCTTGTTCTGTCGCGTTTGCACGAACGTGAATGACTAATTTCAATGAATCTCTAGTACTAACTCAAATGAATGCGAAGTAGCTTGTTTCGATTGCACGAATGTGAACAACTAATTTCAACGGATCTCTAGTACTAACTCAAACGAATGCGAAGTAGCTTGTTCTAGGTCTTGACACCTACTAATTCAAACCACGCCGTCCGGGGTACTAGTTTTCCTTTACTAGAAGATAATCCCCAAGCAAGTAAAAGTCGTTAAGGTTTCGAGGGTGGCATAAAATTCATCCTCGGTGTCCCATCTACCATTTCATTTCTAACTCATAAAATATCTGACGCTTGCCATTTTTGGTGCCTTCCCTGAATCGTTCAATCTCCCATGTTATATTATAAGGCATGGCAAGCACCGTCTGCAACCATGGATCTTCATAAGCTTTTACCGTCTAAATCCTCCACCTTCCTTTAACGTCCATGTAGGGAATGATCCCCCTAACCGGTTTCTAGTGGTCGAAAACTACATCACTGGCTGTGTCAGCAGGAGTGTCGAAGAGATCAGAGAATTTAAAACAAGGGAGCATCATTTGACCCCAGCTACAATTCGCACAGCGGGCCTATATATAACAAATCGTATGATCTGATTACACAGAGAATCAGCAGGTGATAAATGCGTGATCGCAAATCGTGTGCACAACAAACTCTCTACAGAGAGAAGAATCACGAATCATGCTGTGGGAGTACAACTTCTGCAAAAATATATCACTACACATTACATTATATTAGCAAGATGAAGCAGGCTCGATTATCCGTGCTAATCTTGCAAATTGGAAGGGGTTAGTTAAGAACTTGAGCAATGAGAATCGAGTTTTCCTCTTTGTAACGCTTTCTCGGCGGACAGGCATAAGAGCAGAGCTTTGAACAGTGTGCATAGAAAACCTCATGACTCAAGGAACTGGATAACCTGGTTGTAAAGGAGATCATTGGCAGTCGTTCCCAGAATGAAATCAATGTGAGCATATTGCGGGATAAAGTTGACAGGAAATCTGCCCGGCAATTTAGAGATGAGGAGAGCAACATCCTTCGTGTCTGCAAGTGCGTCCGCTCCACCATGGATAAAGAACAAATTGTTCGTGGGAACTTTAGACAAATCGTACACAGGCGGGGACGGCCATCGGTATCTTATCATATTTCCCCAAAAGCCGTAATCGTATTTTGAGAAGGTTTTTTGTCTGTACTCTGCACGCACAGAGGTGACAGAACATGCACCAATGCTATGCTATAAGTTTATATGAGTCGTGATTTCCGCAGAAACGTAATCGCTACTAGTTGTGAAGTACGATTACAATACTGTATCGTAGTTTGTATCTGTACTAGGCACACAACTGCACTTAGTGCAGTATCCGGTGAAAAGAGGTCGTAAATTCATTACATGAATTAATGGGAAAGACTGTTCGGGAATCGGGTGGATTTTTACACTTACGCTGAGCAAGATGTGCAAGGTTTTTTGTCGAAGTGGGCTGCGTTTCATATTTGTCGATGAGAGGTCGTCGCGTGTAGTTCACGCAGCAATTGACTCCTGCAGAATATTGTGCTAGGAGATCGTATTTACTTTCGAAATTCGCAGTGGCGAAATGAAACGTGCTGGAAAGATATCGACATGTCAGCGAAGCCGTTACCTGTGAAGAGCGTAAACCAATCCCGATAGCATTTTTCTGCAGCAGGTTTGCAAATAATGTCGACAACCTCTTTCCCTCGGCTGCAGATAAATCCGTCAAACGCGAATAAAGCGATGAAAGGGAAGCAAAACATGAGGAAGCTTTAGTAAGGGAAGCAAAACATGAGGAGGAAGCTTTAGTAAGCCATAAATAAACTCACTATTGTGTGCTGAACTCGTAAATGTGCCGTGCCATATACAGCTGCGAAACAACAACATCGAGTCAGAAAAGTCAAGTTGAGTAGCCTGCCCAAAGTCCCTAGCCTCCAACTCAAATCACGGATTCACTTTGAGAATTGGTCAGCACCTTATCAACATAAAATGTAGCAGAAAGTTGGGATACTGGCGCACTAACGTAGTCGATGTAGGCGACAGGGGCGAGCATCACTACTTTGTCCATCATATCCACTAGTTGACCTTCACAGAACGCGACAAAGGCTTGTTGTGCGCCCTGAGCCAATTCAAGCGAAGGTTAAACATAACACATGAGAACAGATTCAACAAAATACAACAACACGACCAACAATCTTGATAGATCGCAATTATTCAAGACCTGGGAGTATCCGATGTAATGGATTTTCCCACTCGTCTGCTCCTTTACCACACCCAGCATGGCTGGCAAGTCATATTCTGCCAGTTCGTCTACACTCCACTCCCAGAAGCCCTGCGAGCAGGATGTGGAATGGCCTGATTCAAAACGCTGCAAGTGCGAAGGAACATTTCCATGCGAGCAGAAAAACCCGAGAGCTCACTTCGAGTACCCGTCGATCGCACCTTGTCTTTCTTCGTGTAAGAAACGTGACCGTAGCTAAAAGTTGTGGTTCTGGTGTTACCAATCCAGACATCGTAACCTGCGTCGGCAAGAATAAATGCGAAGGCCTCGTCCGGAGGGTTCAGAACCCAGACGTCACCACCCTAATAACGACAGAACAAATTCAGCGAGATGTACATTGTGCACGGACGGCGGAAAGGTTGCGCAGACGAAGCTTGCGATACATGCCTACGGGTTGCAAAACTTACCAGAAGTATTCCGTGCAGAAGGAACACTGGGCCTTTGAGTGCTGGAGCGTATTCACCTTTCGATATCCTTTGGACTCCGAGGAGGAATTGGTCGTCCGTCTGAACCTGCACACCAGCTAATTTCGAATCTATGATCGCGTTCAATCGTATGATGTTAAGACGGTTGGAAGTGTTCGTCGAACGGCTATCTGAACAGAAGGCATGCGAAGGAGCACTTTGACATTGGACGTGTCGAGCTCGAAAATATTCGAAGGCGGCTTAACGAGAGCGAATGGTTTTCAAGGAAAAGTATTTCATACAAGATGAGACGAGCTCGCGCGGCTAATTTCACAACCTTTTCTGTTCGCAGAAGGCATCTCACAAACATGCCATGCAAATTCTGGCGATGGAGGTTCCAAACAAACTTTGCAAATCTTCACAAATCAAATCAAGCAAGGCGTACCACGAGTGTCAACCAGAGTGGTCCGACTAATAAGCTTACCACGAACTCTTCGCAATTGTAGGCCTTGAGAGGCAACACGAAGGTCGAACACAATCCATCCGGCCGCTGGACGCCAGACTGCACAGGTCCGAAGGCAGAGGCATAGAGACGGAGGCAATGCAGGCAGCAAAGGAAGGCTAGGAGGATGGAGAGACTAGAAGAGGCGAGTGCAGCCATGGCTGGAGAAGTGGAAGCGAAGGGAACAGCTTTTGTTGCAGACGTGAAACTGTTATTCAGTGCTGTGGCAGTGGAAAAGGATGGGGAAGCTGTGGCGATGGACGCAAGAAGCCACGTCTGTTGTTTGCAGCAATTGATGAAGGCGCGCTGAGAAACGTTATAGAGGAAGGGGAGGGATTTATGATTGTGAGCTGTGACTGTTGGCTGCTTGCAATGCAAACAAGCTTTACCCATCATGATACTCCAATAATGCTGCATGGCTGGCTGCCAGAACGTAGCTGCGTGATCCAATTTTGGAACTGATGCTCCCATGGACACCTCGCGTGGGAACTCACTAACTCTCACCCAGCTTCCCTTGCTTGTAACCGGATTATGTACTTTTGCTAATTGCCCCCGGATGCAAAAACAAATGTCGAGTGGCCGACTGCTCAGAGGAGGACATTCTGGAAAAACAAATGGCGAGCAGAATTTCTTCCCCCGGGCACAGTTCACTACTTATATAAGCCCCTAAGGCCCTGTTTTCTGAATTTGTTTTTCCTGAATTTCCTCCCTCGGTAAGTGCAGTTGAGTGACCCAATTTTTGAACTGGATGCTCCCATGGACACCTCACGCGGGTACTCAGTCCCCACGATGCGCTCACCCAGGTGTGCGCATTTGCCCTTGTGTGAAAACAGGGCCTTAGGCAGCCGCGAGCCATTTGTTTTTCCAAAATTTTCTACCACGTGCGATTTCGCATCCGTCAAGGCTCTGCGAGAGGCTTCAATTTAACCCGTGATGTTCGCACTGTTCGGCATTTCAAGGTTCTTTCAGCGTGAAATTGACGTTCGAGCTCCTTCTAGCCTGATGTTGACCTATGGGAGCACTAATACATAGAAGAGGTCATAATCGTACACTGGAGCTTTCTTTAATGCGAATTGCCGACCTTGACATTATGTAGGAGGAAAAAGGGTGAAGTAAGGATGGCTATTTTGGATGTTTTTCCTTGGAAGAGCCTAGTTTGGACGTTTTTCCCTCGATGCATGACATAATAATCCGAGGGGAAATGAGAGGGCTATAAAAAAATGTCATGTCAATAGTAAAGAAATATCCCATGGATGGTTCTTAAGGGTAGGGGAAAGAGCACCACGAGTGTTTAAAGCATGGGGTGTTAATTGGCCCTGCTAAGGGTCTATGGAGGGATGGAGAATTTTTTTGCTAATTAGGTTCAGTTAGTTTATTTGGTCAAGTTGACCATGTTTATGGCATGATAATGAGTGTTTAGTGTTAGGATTAGTGGTGGTAGTTTTGTCTTTTTGTGAGGGTCCTAAATGACTTTGTTGCTTTGTGTGGATTAAGTTTTTGGCCTCACATGAGAGGTAGTGAATTATTTTGTCATTCAGCTTCTATGACACCACCTTTATTAAAAGCATGTGAAATCTTGCCAGGATGGCCAAATCCCCACTCATATTTAATAGCCTGTTCCCTGTTTCATCTCTTTTCTCTCCTCTCTTTTCACTCATCTACCTTTCGCCATATTCATTCACCTTTACTTGCATTTTTCTCTTTCATCTCTTTTCTGCCCTCTCTTTTCACTCATCTACCTTTCACTATAGTCATTCACCTTTACTTGCATTTTTCTCTTTCCATTTCATACACCTTTAGTTTTCCTTTTATAAGTTATTGGAAAATTTTATTGTAATATTTATCCGAGCTACTTTACATTTCCTCTAAATGGGTACTTAATGATTGTGCCACCTGTTGAAAGCAAGGTTGTAGTAGCATAAATACATCTCAAGAAACATCACAATCAACAAATCTACAAACTATGATGGAGTACTTTTGCTTCAAATTAGAATTCAAAGAACCAACAACTTACTCATTTGCATAATGGAGAGACTGTTGCATTGCATACATTTATGCATAATGCACTCTAACACCTACACCTATAATAACCTTCTAAAAGGAAGGGCCTTAGTTGGATATCCACCTTGTTCCCTAGTCCCAGTCCTATTTCCTCTCTATTTCTCGTGGTGATTTGCACAACATAATAAAAGTAGATATCTCCCCTCTTTTTCCGCTCCATGGCATAAGGCCCTAACTAACCATCAATGAGGCATGTATGTATAATCTATGTCTACATTAGGAATGATTCCCACGATACCCTAAATGGGCAAATTTGCTTGCGCTCACCTTGTTCCTTGAAAAGACCTGCAGTTGTAGGTGTCAAAATAGCATAAAAATGTCCTATATTGGAGACAAAAATTAGAGCTCTCTTCCCTTGCATTTTGGGGCTCAAAGTTGTTGCACCAATGTTTTTAGGAAATGAGCTCTACTTACCTCCAAAAATGGGTCCCCGTACCTGCCGTAGCTTGCAAAATCAAGCAAAAACTAGCAGGATACCACGAGGGAATGTATGCCATGCTTGGCTATGCAAGTAACCACATTTGCCAATGTAGCATGTTACAAGAAAAACAACTTAGAGGACATTCCCACACTAAGGATTTTGATTCTTTATTTCTTCTTGGGAGGTGAATAATAGAATTCATCCATGAAATCGCCTTCATCATCCCCCCATCATCTGTGGTTGGAATTGCGATAGGTTGCTCCATAAGATGTTGCCTGCACAAAATTCCATGCCCGCGTCAAGAGATGAAGTGAAGAAGATGCTAACAACGGTGGGTATGGATTATGATACCATCCATGCATGCCGTAATGATTGTATTCTCTTTTGTGTGAGCATAGAGATTTGGCTAGTTGTTCGGAGTGTGGGGAACAATGATATAGAGATGACTTGTAGGGTGAGTAGATACCAGTAAAGGTCCTGAGACACTTTCCCATCATTCCAAGAATACAACACATGTTCCGATGCAAATCCATAGCGGAGTTGATGACTTGGCATGCATCTCATCGGTCCACTGATGACACATTGAGGATTCCCGTAGATTGTGCAGCTTGGAAGTACATAGACAATCAGTGGCCGGACTTTGCGAGGGAGCCACACAACTTACATCTTGGGCTCGCCATGGATGACGTGAATTCTTTCGGGTTACACTCAACATCTTGGTCGACATGGCCCATAGTCTTGGTGAATTACAATATCCCACCATGACTAACAATAAAGAAGGGACACCTCATGCTTGCACCACTTGTGCCAGGGAAGTACAAGGCCAAAAATCTGGACGTGTACATGGTACCTTTGATAGAGGAGTTACAGATCTTATGGAGAGGAGTGCGGGTCTTTGATATTTCTAGAGGTCCTAGACATACCAATGACATTTTAGTCAGGGAAATCTTGATGTGGACCATGCATGACTACCCAGGATATGGAGAGTGCGTAAGTACGTGGTTGTGTTGTTACATGTATAATATAGGATTATGCTTTTATGACTCTCTTTCGCGCGCATGTCTTATACTAACACATTCATGCATGCGTGCAAGACTTGTTACAAGTGGGTACCATGCTTGTCCTGTTTGTGGACTGGGTTTGAAACCAGTTGCACGATACTCCAAACGTATGAGGAAAAATGTTTATGAAGGTCATGCTCGATACCTTCCGCTCAACCGTCTTGCACATGGAGGTCAGCTTGATCCACCACCACGATATTTGAAGGCAAGTGACTAGATTCAGGCTTAGAGGGCAAATGGAGAGGAGCCTCCTCGTGGTATGAAGAGGCTATCCATCTTTCATGAGCTGCCTTATTGGGGTCAATTGCAAATCAATCATCTCTTGGATCCCATGCATATCTTCAAGAATGTGGGGGCTACTATTTGGGTACCCTTGGTGGGTTCCAAAGACTCAAGAGGAGTGCAAGAAGACTTGCGCGCTATGAATAGGATGCCTCGTTTATGGTCCCAAGTGCATGCTTCGAGAAAAGTTATCCTCCTGAAAGCATCATGTATTCTCTCCAAGAGAGAGGAGGCAGCGGTCAAGGCAGACATTGCCTCTTTTCGAACACCCACAGAGTACATGCGTTGCTTGAAAGAGCCACTGGTTCGATGCCTCGAAGACCTGGCATCCAGGAACCACATGGGGAGCAATACGAATGAGCCCAACATCAACTTGCAGGAGCTTGTCAGAGCCGACCTGTCACAATAGCCCAATACTATGTCCATCGCTTCAGGGCACTGAAGAATCTACTCCACCAAGATGAAACCATTTTGGGTCCCGTGATTGATTTCTTCTTTGTAACAGAGTTCTAGAATACAGGCAGCCAATACAGGCAGCCAGCACGATCACGACCTGGTTTGGTTAGATGATGCTCCGATCACGACCTGGTTTGGTTAGATGATGCTCACGATCACGACCTGGTTTGGTTAGATGATGCTCCGATCCCTAGATGCAGTACTGATGAATGCATCGCAAGCTTTATCGACAAGCACATTACAACAGATAGCACCAAACTAGACATTGAACAATCAGAAATACAAACACACTACCACCAGCAAACATGTAGAAAGAGAAAGAGAGACTGCAGGTTCGGGTTCCCAAGGCCGCCCATGCGGAACACCAAAATACTAAGGCCTTTGCCCAAGGAGATGGACATGGACTAGTACAGTGCAAACTTCCAAGGCATTAAAAAGCAACTGCGTGACAAAACATTTGAACCTTCCACAATGGATGCCTTCCTCCAAGCAATACCAATAACGGACTCAGACTACGAACTAGCACTTAGGAGCAGCCTCTCTAAAGCAAAGATCTTCATGAAGAGAGAGCCAAAGGACATCTACACAAACAACTTCAATCCATTGCTGACGAAGCTTTGGGGTGCAAACACAGACATCCAATTCATCCTCAACCTACACAGTGTAGTAGCGTACTGCACATCCTACATGACAAAGATCGACAAGGAGACAAATGCAGTAGTCAAAATGACGTTGGAGCAGAGCGTTAGGCAAAACGTTCCAGTAGACGAGCATGTACGAAAAGTTGGAAATGCAATTCTAAACACTTAGCACATTAGTGCCCAACAAGCCATCTACATGTGCTTGTCCCTGCCCTTAACAATCACTACAAGGGAGTTCATGTACATAAACACAAACCCAATCAAAGAGAGGACACTTTTGCTCAAGCGCAATGCACAACTAGAACTGCTACATCTAGATAGCACTGACATCTTCTTTGATAGCATTATCATGAAGTACACAAAAAGATCGCTACTCCTACATGACGTGTGCTTGGCTGGCTTTGCGAGCAAGTACACAATTGCTAAGGGAAACACCAAAAAAGAAAAAGAGATAGGATAATACATTTCAATAATTACAGCAAGCAAAAAGACGTGAAAAACCATTACAGGGAGCTATGCCTATTGTACCTGCCCTTCCAAGAGGACGAGCATGACCTGCAAGGTGCAACACAAACATGGAAAGTCTTGTACTAGGAACACCAACAAGTTGTTAATTCGAACAGGTCGGCCTTCCATATCCTGCCCACTTCCGCAGCGACATCGAGTGCTAGTACCACACCCTCCTCTAATGACCGTGACAAAGGCAGCCCCCTGCTATCTAGTGACAAATATGACCTCAGCGTAGACATGGGTCACAACAAAGCGGCAAAGAACAACGACAGGCTCCAACAATGTGGCCAAAAACCGATCGCTATGGATGTGTACAACCAAATGCTTAAACGAATGAACGTGACTCATCTTTGCAAAGCACAGTTGGTTTCGGCTGTCCATACTGCTTTCACCATGGCAATATTGATGTATGGCCAGCATAACACAAGCGTCGAGTGTAGACCAAAATCATGTCCAAGAAGGACCGATTTCCACTTCTCACCCAATCAAAACCCAGACATCAACTAAATTTTCTAATCACAGATTCCACACCAAAGGGACCTCATAGTAGGACACTGCCATGTCAGATGCTGAGGTAATTCAAGGGACCTTCTAAAAACCTCTTCATCAAGTTAGCATGCAATCGCAACCAAAAATGCATAAGTTTCCATAACAAAAAACTACACTAAACCACCTTATATGCCCTCCAAATGTTTTTGAACAACCCCTTCCACCATCTAGGAGATCTACTACCCCCACACCTTACTCAATCTAGAGTGATGAGAAGGTCTATTAAAAGGCGCTTGTAGATAGCCTTAGAAGAGATGTTCATAAGGCAAGTTCTGTGGCTAAATACCACTGGCAAGGCCTCTAGCACAAAAAATCGATTGTACAATTGGTAAGCCAAGATTGAGGGGTCCTTTCCAATACCAATTGAAGGAGAGCTACTTCTCCCAAGTTCATTGTGAAGTGCACCTAAAGCGTATCCATAGGAAACTAATCCCCTTGGATGGATCTCACATCTGAAACCAAGAGCATAAACCTTTCCTAAATAGGTTGCAGGCACACACAGCAGATCCAATTTGGCAAAGGGCAATCCAATGGCATTAATAGCCTTACCCCACCATTTGCCTTCATTGAGGCTTGCATCATTCTGTAAGCCACCATGACCCTTCCACTCAAGAGAGTCAATGCATCTTTTCCATGCAACAATTATCCCAGCACCAAATCTGAATGTAAGACTTTAAGAGGAAAATTCAAGAAGAGTCTCTCATACCATGGAAGACTAGTCCAAGAGCCACTCCCCTCCCATATTGAATAAACCATCTTGTCAGCTCCACCCATGGGAGCACTAAAGAGAAAATTTTGGGTGCCATTTCCCTATCAAGGAAATATCTTTGGTCGCTCTATCTTGGATACCCAGGCCTCCTTGCAATTTAGGCAGCTTCAAAGGACCACGAGGAATGTAATGCATTCTATGTTTCCCTCCTTCCTTGGCCTAGAGAAAAGTGCCAAGAAACCTCTCCACCTCTTCCCAATGAGACTTCCTAAAATTCTACACAGTTGCAACATGAGTGGTAGTTGCGAACATCACATGCTATATCACAATTGGTCTAGCATTGCCAACCCAACAGGAGGCCTTGCCAGTGCCTCAGCTTCTGTTTAATCCTATCTCTTAACCAAATAAACCTCTACCTAACGGTTATACCCAAGAAAATGGGAGCTCCCAAGTATTTGACAATCTCACCTTGATGAACCCAAGAGCTCCGTAGGAGATAGTTAGGGAATTAGCCTAGTCTGGCAATGGATCTAGGCTAGTTCTCAAAGCAAATGATTTTTTCTAGCTACATAAAGACCCCCAAGCCTTACGGAGTCGGTCCATAATACACATGATGGCTTCCATCCCTTGCATGTTTTCCTAAGCAAGCACCATAATATTGCCAACAAAAAGCGGAGAGCAAATTCGCTTGCCAGAGCATAGCAATAACCCATGTTGAAACTTTCCTCGAGCCCTCCTTGACAACTCTTTTAAGCATATTAATGAGAGGTACTTTGATGGCAAATAAGAAGGGCAATAGGGCACCCTTGCCTAATGGAGTGTTTCAAGTCAAAGACACCAACTACCCCACCGTTCATGCAAAGGACTACTATCTCAAGATTTGACAAAGCCACACTATTCCTTGTCAACTATCTGAGAACATAAATTCCTAATTCAGAGGGACATTGCTTTAGCCATGACCTTACAAGAGGTGTTTAACATGGTGACATACTTCCAATCCCCTACCTGAATAATGCTCTACTTTTTTGAGAATAATTTCAACAGGCCAACATTAACATCTTGAGACAAGAAGCCCGGGCAACCAAAGCATTCAACATATTAATTAAATTCATCTTTAAAAGGTCCCGAAAGGACAAAAATAATTCAGAGGCTAGCCCATCAAGCCTTGGGGATCAAATTTTTTTCATCACTTTGAGTGCATCCCAAAGTTCTTGGACTGTGAAGGGTTTTACTAGCATGCCTCTATATGCATTTGAGCTTTGGAATCCAGACCAGCCAAAGCATCAACAAGCCTGCCCTATGCCACTCTTCATCCTGAATATGCTACTGTCCCACCAAAACCACTAAGATGGTTTTGAAAATGTCTACAATATGCTAGAATTTAGTTTCTATTTCCCTTGACCATACTTACATGATCCATATTTCCCTCTGATGTCTCCACTTCACCACTTGAAAAAACAAGTGAAAGAAATGAATGACTTTTGTCATTTATAAGGCCTGCCCAAAATGTAAAACAAAGGACGTAATGAATGGAGAAAGAGACAGAATGACAATAAAAATGAGGGGCCCTAAGTCTTGAATGTTCATTTCCAAATTCATCTCAAAGCCATTAGTGCACTTAACTCCCACTTGACGGTAGCCAATCAAAGCATCACAATGCACACCTGTTTTAGAAGGAAATTAATCCTACAAATTCTGAATTTTTGCTTTACAAAATGAGAATGATTGCTAAGGCTACCCAGAGGGTAGGCCAATAACTAGTTCTCATATTTTCAACCTCTTCCAACTCCATGTTTTAAATGACATTCCCCAGCTCTGTAACTAATCTTGCTAAAATCGGATCCTGAGGAGACAACCTCAAGACATCCCTCATAATGGATATAATCAACATTACATCCTACAACTTAGCCTCAGTACAATTCTTGGCATTCTTCTCTCAAGCCTTGTAGATGTTTGAATAACTTCCCTAATATAATCATCCCTTATAAGGAATGGATCATTAAACTTAGCTCTTGTGGAAACCCAGGCATCCTGAATCACCTTTTGAAACTTTTCATACTCAAGAAGTGTATTCTTGAATTTAATTGGTATATCCAAAGACCTACCCACCACCGAGGTAGGAATTGAAAGATGTTGGATAAGAGATAGTAGACTATAGCTAATATTCACCTTTGAAGGGTGGCCACATCCACCACCCCTCACTAAAATAGTACTTGTCCAAATGGTTGGCTCTAAATTCATCCCTTTCCAATATTAGTCTAGGAAAATCCATCCAATCCATCTTGGTCTAATTCAATCTAATACATCAAACCATGTCTAAAGCATAGCTCCTCCCATCCATCAACACCATGAGACAGGGAAAGCTTTGTAGGATGGGATCTATCACCCACAAACTCTATAAAGTTCCAATCCCCTGGTAGTAGCCATTAGTCTTTAGATAAACAAGCACTCAATTCAAGCTATCAAGAGCTTCTATTTGCAGGACCATTTGGGGCATAAGTACTAACAACATTAAATTCAAAACCATCAAGCATCAATTTTCACAACAACAAACCTCCCTTCACATCTTTGAAGAGTTCCTTGGCATCCCAACTACTTCTGGCCATGATAGCAGCTCCCCCTTTTCCACAAGCTAGGGCATTATAAAAAACTAAATACCCCGTGTCTCACAAAATTATCAGACTCCCCACACTTGACCTCTCAAAGAATAGCAACATCCACCTTTGATTTCTTGATTTACAGATGCACAAGCATGCTGCTTAACTGGGGCAACAACCCCAAAAAGACAAGACTGAGACAATTTTGATGCTACACTGATCTCCAATAAAAAAGGTATTATCAAGTTTCCAAGGCTTGATATGCATCATGAAAGAAATAGAAACAGTTTTACTTACCATTTGATTCATGCCTCACCACCTTTGTAATCCTTTTGGACATTGGTGTGCCCACTTGCACTTGACAATTTGAATCAGTCTGGGAAAGTGGAGCTTTGTCTCAAACCTTTTCCTCAAGAAGCCTCTTCCATAGTTTGCCTCAAGTATTTTTTCATCAAGGCCATCCCCCGATCTTTTGAAGCTTGCTAAGCAACCCTTTCTTGCGTAGGTCCAACATCCAACATGCAACACTTGTCTGCAAGTCACTAAAGAGGCCAAAGGCACACCGAGGATAGAAACTAAGTTAAAGATAGAAGAATTAGACAAGGTTTGAGGAACCACCTGAGAGCCCATAGGAGGGGCATCCTCCATAGGAGGCCAAATCTGTGATACATCATGCACAATCTCCTTGACCCTTCCTTTCTTATTGACCACTCTCCATGCATCTTCATCATTCTTCTTGGGAAGAGGGTTCTCGAAGTGAACTTTCTTATCATATTCATCTCACAGAACCTCATACCTTGTATCCCTTTCCCAAGTGCTAAAGTGACTTGGATGTCATCCTCCTTAGATTCCTATGAGACAACCTAAGTCCTTATTTCCAGAGCCAACCAAGTATTTGCAGCATGCCTATGACAAATTTTAGCAAAACGTGGTGTGCTTTGACATATTAAACATGAATTCATGAAAGGTCCAAACCAGACCTGAAGGGGAAGACCACACCATCTACAAGTTCCACCTTCAAAAAATCTAGAGTTTCCAAGCTATGGTCCCATAACGTCTAGGCTTTGCTAAGCCCGACAATGACTTATAGAGGAGGAACCAAAAGCACATGACCCAGGGTAGCAACAATCTACTCAATAGATCCAATAAACACCGCATGCAAGTTAGGAATCAACCCAAATGGGGCATTCATGAAATATAAATTCATCCACACTAAACGTGGGACTCCATGGGATGACCAATACAATAGCACCATCAAACATGAAGGTCCTACCCACAACTTCATCACACAAAACCTCAGAAGCAAACTTGACAATAAAAAAACATGTCCCTAGAATCTATCCCAGTATCCCAAGGGAGGGATATCACACCTGAAGGACAAAAACTTTTCTAGTTCTCCAAAAGAGGGCACTCGTCCAGTAAAGAAAAAGTACACCTCACCCTTTTCCAAGTCCAAATGAGTTCAGGTTTGACAAACTCCAAATCAAGCTTGCACACCATAGAATCTTCCTCCCCGACTCATACTGGCATGGCTTTTGAGACATCTACCTCAACCTTCTACATGCTTCATCATGTACAAGCTTTTATGCATCCTCATCCTTAACATCCAAAAACCCACCAGAGAGCTTCTTAGCCAAGATATCTATCAAGGACAAGGGCTGTTGACCTCCACACAAGGTATGGATCTTTACTCTCAGACTCCTCAACCTTCTCATCACTCATTTTCCCTCTTGCACATGAATCAATTATAGAGTCATCATCCTGCAGGTGCTTGACCCATACACAATGCACTAGATCTTTTGTTACAGCAAAATTAACTACTTCATTAAGGATAAGCAATTGTGTGATCCTTTCCCTTACTCAAAATGATTAGGTCTAGACAAAGCCTCAACCCTGAGTTTTTCAAAATATGTGTGTCTACATGGTAATTATGAACTGCACCTATAGATATACTTTAGGGTGGGGTCACAAATTATGTATGTGTCATGGGCTACTGGAAATGTCTTCTTTCCCTTGTGAGGAAAAGCCTCACCTCTTGCTCTTCAACACATGCCGATGGGTGAACTTATGCCTTTTTGTGTCGAGGCCCAAGACTCAAAGAGACACAAAATAAATATGCTTGCATACATGGATGTTTTTGTCGAAGGTATATATATATATTAATATAACATCCTGGCAAAAGTTTATCGAGCTATTTTTTTATTTTCACAATATTGATAGCATATAGAAAAATTTTGTATATTTTCTTTTGAATTTTGAAGTAAAATATGTAAATCCTAGCAAAACTTAAAAAATTTCCAAATAAAAGTTTCAAATCCTCATCGCGAATGTTTCAAACATTTCTTTTTATTATGCCATACAAACTTTCAACACCAATATAAAAGTTTTGCTTCTTAATGAAACTAACATGAAAAAAATCATGCGTGCTTGCATACCAAGTATGCTTTCTAGCCCCTTGCTCTTTTTTGGAAGTCTAGACATGTGCAACATGGTGTCTCTTTTATTGCCACTTCATATTGCGAGCCGCCAGCTAAGTTACAACGCTTGCTTTCTATCATTAAAACTTCATGTTCTACCAACCTTACAACCCTTTCCTATATGGTATGAGCATCAAGGATCATTGCAAGCCAAATTTTCTTTCCAAGATGTAACCTTTGACACTTTTGATCTGTAGTATGCATGGGGTGGCAAAACACCAACATCTTCTTGGCTAATGTTGCTATTTACATATGCATGTTCACTACTTCTAGAGCCAGTTATCTCTAACGTAAAGTCCACTGTTATAAGAGAGTCAACCCCTTCTTACGTAAGGGATATCCCTTCCCGCACAAGCCATACATTCAAGATGAAATCTTATACAGGACTGATGTTGAAGTTAATATTCCATGCGTGTGTGCATGTGGTATTGCAGAATCATATGGATGTTTCCTTTAGCAAAGAAACATGGTGCTAGTATACAAGGCAAATTTTAGAGATTAAAAGGCAATTTTGGAGACAATTGCAATGCACTTTCTTTTTCCGATTGTCCATCCTAGACACTTAACCTGAGTTCCTTGATTTGTTCTTCAAATTGCCCAAAACACATTTGCCACCTTTCACTCAGCCATCCTTTTCAAATCTTGGTGAGCAAAAAATAATTTTGTTGGCCTTGCAAGGTGGTGTTTACTCCAATTTTTTGCTCTGGTGTATTTATCCTTTGAGGACATCTTATACTTTGCCCAGGTTGGTTGACATAATCATATTTAGGCCTATGGCTACTACCCTCCTTAAGGTTCGCTTACATTTGTTGGTCTTCTTTGCTTGTTCACAATCTCCCTATCACCTTCCAAGTATGTTCTCTCATTGTATAGTGGGGTTCTAGCTATCATATACCTAACATGTACTACCTCCAAAGCAGTTGAAGCAAATATAGACAAATTATTTTAGTCATGATCCAATTTGAGGCTTTTGCCAAGCAATGCCCCAAACTAGCTCGTGAACAAAAAATTTCTCCCCCATAACTTGGTCGATATGATTCCAAATATGGCCATGTTTGCAGTCACAATGATCTCAATGAGATAAATGAATCCATTTCTCATGTTAGATTGTTAAAATTTTACAAATTTAAAAAGTATACTTAAAATACTTAACTTTCCATGAGCCAATCTAAAAAACTTTCTCATAACTTGATGCATATGACTCCAAATATGGTCCTTTTGTTCCCAAAAAAGAGTTTCTTCATCAGTTATTTATTGGTGATAGCGAGTAAGTAATCTTCCTTAGGGGTTGAGGGAACATAGCTCCTACCTCTCCATATTATTCAATTGAGATTTTTGATAATATAACATGAGAAATGGACTTGTTCATATCATTCCGATCATTTTGACTACAAACATGACCATATTTGGAGTCATATACACCAAGTTATGGGGAAAAAAGTTTTGGTCACGAGCTAGTTTGGGGTTTGCGCCGGGCAAAAATCCCAGATTGGCTCATGGAAAGTTAAGTATTTTAAGGAAAACTTTTTAAATTTGTAAATTTTTGACAAGCTAGCATGAGAAATGGACTCGGGGGGTTCACCTACCAAAATTTTAGTGTACCACATGCATTCAAAAAAGGAGGGGTGTTTTAATTCCACTTTTGGAGAAATTTTAACAGGTTTAGAGTAACAGAGGAGGTTTTTAATTCAACTTTCGAAAAAAATCTGTTAGTTCATAAGTAAAGAGTGGTTGTTTTATTGGGATTTTTTTTTAATTTGAGGGGGTTTTTTACATTTTTTTGGTCATGAGCCAGACTATGGCTTTCGCCTGGCAAAAGCCATAGATTGGCTCATAGATTGTCTCTCATTAAAGAGATCATCTCATGTTTTTTGCTTCCTTGAAGACCTTGTAGCACCCTCACCCAAATGCCAAAAAGAGGGATTGAGACTATGAAGGGGGCTTTTGATCGCTCACATTTATTGTTGTGGTGCAATGTATGTGGGGCTTATGATCATTGCATTTATTATTGTGGAGCTTATGACTAATTATGCGTATGATTGTGGAACTTATGAACTGATTATGCTTTTAATCAGTGGAGCTTATGACCGCTTACCTTTATTGTTATGGAGCAATGTGATTGGAATATATATCCTATTTTAATGCGTGTGGACTATATATCCTTTATTGTTATGGAGCAATGCGTGCGGACTATATATCCTTTTTTTAATATTAATTATATCATACCTTTGTGCTTGAAAATGGAGCCAACGACGTGTAGCTTTGGGAGAGTCCTTGTTCTTTCATTCCTCACTAACTCAATGATAGAATACACATTCTTGCACAAAAAAGGGCATGGAGAAGACTAGTCAATACCTTATCTCATACCAATCTTGCCATAGAGTAGGTCCCGCTTGCCTAACTTTGCTTGCCTAAATTACTAAAAGCTCCAGATTAATTGTAACCGCTCGCCTAAAATGTGACCGCTTGCTAAACATTTTCCCCATATCCAACATGTTCTTCCTATGATGAGTCAAAACTTGTCTATATAATTAGGTAATAGCTTATAGAGATTCACTCAATACATTGGTGGAAAAGGTACACAATCGAGAGAGTACTCCTAGGAAGAGAATCTATTTATGTGTGTGTGTCCACCAACATCCCACAGCAGACACACGGGGATAAAGATCAAAGCTTCATCACTTGCTCAATCGGCAGCCTCGCCAACCTCAGCGGCCGCGACGCAGTGAGGCCCTGTTAGCAAAGCCAAATGTAATGATTTAGCCACTGGTTCATGGTGATGTGAGACGAGGGTTACACTTGAACAAATCCAAAGTAAGGTACGCATGAAGTACTTAAGAGGATTGCTCCACCTGCTCCCACACAATAACCTTGGCCATGGTAGTGACTACACACATATGGCTCTTCTCACGAAAAGAAACGCGAGCTCCCTTTCTTGTTCCACACACCACGCAGTCCACAACCAAGGGAATGCACGGGGCCAATGTATGCAGTTGTCAGGGCGGGTCAAATTCTCAAGACCCTGGCTTGGTGGAGGAGCCAGCAGGGTATGGCATCAACTTTAAGACTGCAGAACAAGCCAATGCATCAAAAGCACAAGAACTGCCAGAGAGGCCTGCAGATGCTGAGCTTAGAGGAGGCAGTTATTTCTTTAGAACGAATGCCCCAGCTGCCTTCAGTAGACAACGTCACATGCATCTTGCAGAAGTGCAGGGAAAATAAAAATGTAGCGTATGGCAAGCGCTTGCATGCCTACATGTGCAAAAGTGGGCTGGAAGCTCATAGATCTTTAGGGAACTACCTTGTCCCAACGTTGGTGGAATGTGGAAGCATGGGTGATGTTCAGCAGGTTTTTAACAGGTTGGTTGATCGGAATGAATTTTCTTGGACTTCGCTCATAAAGGGTACCATCGAAAGTGGGGATTCACAGCGTGCCCTCAATCTGTACCAGAAAATGCAAGAGCATTCTATATACCCTAGCAAGTACACGTTTGTGGCCCTGCTGAAGGCTTGTGTTAGGCTAAAAGACGAGGATAAAGGGCGAGACATACATGCCGAGATTGCCAGACAGGAATTGGAAAGTGCTCCTTTTGTTGGCAACACCTTGGTTGACATGTATGCCAAATGTGGCTCGCTTGCAAAAGCACGAGAAGTGTTCGACAAGCTGCTAATTCAAGATACAGTGTCCTGGAACGTACTGATTTCAGGATATGTTGAACATGGGCTTGGTGAAGAAGCACTGAATTGTTTCGAGCATATGCAATTGGAGGGCGTTTCTCCGGATGCGTTCACCTTTGTTTGTAGCTTGAGAGCTTGTGGCAGCATAGGAGCCATAGATAAGGGACACGAAATACACACAAAGATTGCCAGACAGGAGTTAGACAGAGCTCCTTTTGTTGGAAACACCTTGGTGTACATGTATGCCAAGTGTGGATTGCTTGCAAAAGCACAGGAAGTGTTCGACAAGTTGCTAATCCGAGATGTAGTGTCATGGAATATATTGATTGGAGGATATGCTGAACATGGCCTTGGCAAGGAAGCACTACAGTATTTCAAACAGATGCAGCTGGAGGGTCTATCCCCAAATGCTGTCACATTTGTTTGCAGCTTGAAAGCTTGTTGCAGCATAGGAGCTGTAGACAAGGGCCAAGAAATCCATGCTGAGATTGTCAAACAAAAATTGGAAAGGGCACCTTCTGTTGGCTGCTTCTTGGTTGATATGTATGCCAAATGGGGCTTACTTGCAAAAGCTCAGGAAGTGTTTGACAACCTGCCAGTTCGAAATGTAGTCATATGGACCTCACTAATTGCAGGATATGCTGAGCACGGGCTTGGGGAAGAAGCACTAGCAGCTTTCAAACAGATGCAACTGGAGGGTGTTTCTCCGGATGTATTCACATTTGTTTGTGGCTTGAAAGCCTGTGGCAGTATAGGAGCCATAGACAAGGGCCAAGGAATACATGATGAAGTTGTCAGACAGGATTTGGAAAGAGACCCTTTTGTTGGCAATGCCTTAGTTGACATGTATGCCAAAAGTGGCTTGCTTGAAGAAGCACGTGAATTGTTTGACAAGC
This sequence comes from Dipteris shenzhenensis, assembly GCF_047967505.1. Taxonomy (NCBI): domain Eukaryota; kingdom Viridiplantae; phylum Streptophyta; class Polypodiopsida; order Gleicheniales; family Dipteridaceae; genus Dipteris; species Dipteris shenzhenensis. The sequence continues at coordinate 8,278,952 of NC_141611.1, read as the reverse complement.
TGTCAGTTCGAGATGTGGTCTCGTGGACTACGCTTATTGCAGGATATACTGAACATGGTCTTGGCCTGGAAGCACTGAGCTGTTTTGAACAGATGCAGCTGGAAGGCATTTCTCTAGATGCTTTTACATTTGTTTGCAGCTTGAAAGCTTGTGGGAACATAGGAGCCATAGACAAGGGCCAAGAAATACATGCTGAAATTGCTAGACAGGAATTAGAAATAGATTCATTTGTTACCAACACCTTAATCTACATGTATGCCAAATGTGGCTTTCTTGCAAAAGCACGGGAAGTGTTTGACAAGCTGCCAGATCGAGATGCAGTCTCGTGGAACATACTAATTGCAGAATATGCTGAGCATGGTCCTCGTGAGGAAGCACTGCACTGTTTGGAACGGATGCAACAGGAGGGCATCTCTCCAGATACTATTACGTTTGTTTGCTGCTTGAAAGCTTGCGGTAGCATAGGAGCCATAAGCAAGGGGCGAGAAATACATGCCAAGATAGCCAAAGATGAATTGGAAAGAGATCCCTTCATTGGCAACACCCTGATCGACATGTATGCCAAATGTGGGTCACTTGCTAAAGCACGGGAAGTGTTTGACAAGCTGTCAGTTCGAAATGTAGTGTCATGGACTGCATTAATTGCAGGATGTGCCCAACTAGGAGAGACTGGCCTTGTTTTCCACATGCTTGAAAGAATGAAAGAAGAAGGCATAAAGCCAGACGGGGTCACATTTCTTAGTGTTCTTACTGCATGCAGTCACGAGGGTCTGGTGGATAAGGGCTACACATGCTTTGAAGCCATGAGCAGAATCTATGGCATTAGTCCAACTATTGAGCACCACACCTCTCTGTTTGATCTCCTTGGCCGTGCAGGCCAAATAGACAATGTGGTATCGATGGTGGAGAAGATGCCTTTCCAACCTAATCTTGTGATTTGGCATACTGTGTTGGGTGCTTGTCAGAAGTGGGGTTGTATTGAGCTTGGCAAACAAGCTTTTGAACATGCAGTGCGATTGGATGAAAAGGATGCTGCAGCTTATATCTTGATGTCTAACATCTATGCAGGTGCGCATATGCAGGATGGATCTTTAGAGTTGGGGTAAAACGGTACATATGGACCTTAGGTAAGACGGACATATGGTTGAAAAGTCAATATCTAAGTTTGTATGTATCCTTACGTCCTAGGCACTAACCTCAACTGATTTAACTCGGTTTGGCAGCTCACACAGATTGGGAGGAATGTCCCAAATGAGCACCCTCTGATACAAATTGCAAGCAACTCTCAAACGATGCTATGTTGCACACTTGCCACCACTCGCACTAACTGAAATTTTGGGACTACAAGAATCAGCCGTGATTTTGTGCAAGCAGCATTCACCATGTAGTGATTGCGTCACCAATGACAACCAATAGTCAAGTCTCAAGTCAACGTAAGAGTGAAATTTGGCTTCAATACACCATCCTCCTCTGATCACCTCACCATCATTAGCAGGGTTCAATAAGAGAGACATTGAGTTCTTTAGATGCACTAGCAGCATCAATAGTCCCTACAAGTACACTTTACTTGAAGATATGAAAGGGCATCTTTGACGAGAATTGTTTGCTGCTCTATCTTTCATATGATTGCAATGGCTGAGTGACAGTCCTCACAAATCTGGGGATTTTTAACACCACATATGGTTCCTCCCTTGGGTATGTTAAGTATGGCGCACACAATAACCGGCTTCTCATAGTTTGAGGTAAAGATCTTCCAGCTTGGCATATATATCTTTGCTTCAAGAATTTTTTGTATCCCCCACCACAAAACTTATGCACAATTTCTTCAACCTCAGCCCAAGCTTGCTCTTGCTTGTCCCATGCTTCTTATTTTAGTCTTATTGCATCCACCTTCTTCCCCCCATCTTTAACAACGCTTCACCCTTGTGAAGTTCAGGATTCATATCCTTTCTTGAGGCAATTTAATATGCTAATAAGTCTATTTTCAGCGTTTTGCAGCTGTCTTCGAGCTAGATTGCATTGTCGTCTTCATTATGAATGGTCCAAACATGCAACACAATGCATACGATGTGAAGAGTAAAATTTTTTTCACATAAAATGAAAAACTCTTGTGGACATATGTTTTGAAAGCCATCCCATGGGGCACGAGTAGGCAAATCTGCAACGAGGGTTCCCAACATCTTGGTTGACATCATATAAAGGCAAAGGAATGCATGTTTGAAATGACTAAAACTATAGTGCGCTATATGGATTGCAATATTTGTGACTTCTAATTATGTTTTTTCCTTTTTTTCTGAGTTAGATGTTTTAAAATTTTCTTATAAAATGAAGTACCACATACAACAAACCCTCATATTGATGGATTCCTTTAGAAGAAAATTGCTAAAAAGACATGCAATGTCTCCAACGGTTAGGAATAGATTGTAACACACGTAGATTAGGAAGACAATTCTAGGATCAAAGGTTTTCACGCAAAACCGCTCTTCCACCACAGCCTTGCAGCTTCATGTCATCCTAAACCTACTCTTATGGAGACATTTTCGAAGGGTCTCGTAGATCTAGCTCACCAATGTAGTACATTTGCACATTGTTGTAGAATCCTCTCTCCCATCATCAACATCAAGCACAAGTTTGACTTAGCACCCAATTCACTTATGGCAATGATGTCATTATTCCATTTCATGTTGCTACCACCCACTACCTAGTATGATTAAGTCAAACGTGCCATCTTATAGTTTACATGCATGATGCTTTATGCGAAATGTAATGGCGCCGCTTACAGATGCTTCCTCATTTTGAAGCCTTGTCGTTGATGCATAAGCATGCTTTTCTCTGCTACAGATGACGAGTCAAAAAATAAAAACAGAGCGAGCATCTAAAGTGTAGCGTTCTCCTTGCAATCTGTTTATAAACATCTATCACGGGAGCCCCTAACCCAATAACTTGGCAAACGGAGGTTGGTACTACTTGCAAGGCATCATTTGGTGGCGATTGCTTATGCATGCTTGGTTATTGTAGAAGTTTAGAGATTGGAGCTGTGTTGTGAAGTGGGAGTATGCAAAAGTTGCAAAAGTGTTGCGTTCTCGCTGGACATCTATCAGGGACTTGCCAGATGGAGGTTAGAACTAAAGTTTGGTCATGGTTGTTTTGGTAGAGGTTTAAAGATTAGAGCTTTGTGCCGTAAAGATCTCTTCCATCTCCCTTGTGTAGCACAAAATTATCCCACACAGCAAAGCAAATGGGCAGCAAAACCGGAGAAACAAGTGAAGGGACTTCATCAGGCCTGCCTTTAAAAGGGGCAATGTTGTGTATAGTAAAGAATGGTCAGACCAATAAACATAGTTAGTGCCAAAGGTTATATTTATGTTTTCTTGGTTTGTCCAAATGTGGTTGATAGTTGATACTTGCGGTGTTGTATTGGTTGAAATTAGTTGTTTCATTTTGTAAGCTGACATTACCTCGTGGAGTTTTGTTATTGATTGTGTTTTGGAGTTGTAGTCTATGTTGAAGTCACCCACAATATATGTTCTTATCATGGGTGTTATCGTGTCTAGCATTTTTTGAATACTTTCTATCAATTTTTGATGTTTTGCTTTTGGTGTTTTGTATATGTTAAGAATTGCTATTTGTTTTACAAAAGATCAATCTAGGATACAAATAATTGACAACCTTATTCCCTCCATTAACTCAATTATAATTGTTACAAAAATTCATATCCATTATCACTTTCTTGAAAATGGAAGAGTACTGCAAAGAAATTCATAGAACCACACTAGATGTGCAAGGGGGCTTTGAAGGATGCATTTTGGGAGCTTTTCCAGGCTAGGTGGTTGATATTGTAAATATTGATGTTGCTGGTGTTACTACAATTGCATAAATATCCAAATTGCATGTGTGGTGCTATGGGTCATTCCAATTAGTACCAATGATGTTGGATATTTGTTGGTGGTGTTCTTGATGCTTGTATATTGCATGTAATTGTGTTGGGATAAATCGATATTATAGTTAATTCAATTTAGTGGTGGCTTGAGTATAGATGATGATTTAGATAACAAGGAATGGAGATGAGGAAGATGTTACCAATTCTTAGTTGAGTGCAATTTTGGGGGCCAATAGTTGAGTGGAGGATGTATCAGTTTAGTGGAATTCTAAGGGCCAATAGTAATTAAAAGTGCAAGTGTACCAGTCGAGGTGTCCCATGGAATATCGTGGTGGCTAGGTGTCACATTTTTCTATTTGCGTTATAACTTCAAGCAGAATATAAGACTTGATAAAGGCACCCGATTGTGGATTCTACTTTGTAGGACTCTAATGAAGCCGGGAGAGAGTGGAGCCGTTGGCAGTTTCGGAGATTATGGCACTATTGTGCCGGTTCAGCCAATGCAGCATTCAATTCTTGGGCTAAATTTTTCTCAAAATAGTTAAAGTTTGCCACATCATTTTGCTATTGTACTTGTACTTAACCGTGTTGGGAAAGTGATAGTGTCAATGGTTTAGCTAACCCAAGCTAATCTTGAATCAAGTTGAGTGTCTCCAAATATTTTAAAGCCCTACTCCCATAATCTAAAACAATGTCACTTTTAATCTAAACTTTCAAGGACCATGTGCCAACAAATGGACCAATCCTTCAACTAGCCCTCACTAGCATTCCAAGCATTTAGAGTACAACAATTGAAAAGAATTCAAAGATGTGTTAACTAGCGTAAAAGGGAGGAGGGGCGGGGTGAAGAGGAAAATGAATAATGAGGACTCCCTCTAGTTATGAGGGGAGGTGTCCCCCTTCCTCCTTATTCATAAGGGTAAAAATTTAAACCTTTTAAAACCCTTTTATTAGTATATTTTCATAGCATCTCATGTACTCTAATGGAAAGACGGTATGAGTAGGTAAAGGATGTCTTGAACTGAAAACTTGGAGCTATCCCTTTGACCTTAGCCTGACCTTAGCTTAATCAATAATATGTTAATATTATGGGCCTTTAGAAGAGGTGGATGGAAAGTATAGACAAGAAAACTAATGGAGGAACTGGGTGACAAACATTAGGAGGGCAACAATAAAAGTGTGTGTGTGTGTGTGCGTGTGTTAGAGAGAGAGAGAGAGAGAGAGGGGGGGGGAGAGAGGGAGAGAGAGAGAGAGAGAGAGAGAGAGAGAGAGAGAGAGAGAGAGAGTAGCATCATGCCAGTGAGCTTTGGTGGTTGAATGGTGGACAAGATGCCTATGTAACATATGGAAGAATGGACTTCCTCTAAAGCAAAAGGTCTTCATGTGGCGGTGTCTAGTGGGGGCTTTACTAGTGGGGACCACACTAACTAGACATCGTATTGCACTTACAATTTGTTTGTCTTGCTCTTGTCCTAGAGAGAGAATTTTACATCTCTTGTGGACTTGTTCAGTTATCAAGGATCTCCTTGTGACCCTATCAGGAAGCCTTCAGATTCGCTTCCCTTTGCATATTTTCTCCAAGCACTTCTGGATATTCTGGCGATTTCACTCTTCTCTTGCTGACTATACCCTTTTGTTCTCCCCCTTTGTTCTCATGGGAAGGATTTACTGTAGACTAGACCGTCTGGCATGATAAAAATCCTTGCATATCTCTACTTTCGATTTATTTTGGGTGCTTCATTTGCTGTCCCTTAAGCCTGGCCTTTTGAGTGTGAAAAACCCTTTCTTCTTTGCAAGCTTATCCTTGGGTGTGAGTTCTTACGATCAACTTCAGAGGTCAGCTTCTTGTGTTCAAATGGTTGCCTATCAATATGACAACACTTTCGATAAGAAATACTAGTTCATAATAAGAAGCGAAAGTAGGTTAAGGGTCAGGATGACCCTCTTAATGTCTCTCATGAGGCACAACTTGTTTATGAGGTGACGTATGAAGGGTTTGAAGGCACTCATAGGGATTGGAAGGAGCCCATTCCCACAGTTGGCATCATTATAGAGGTTGCTGACATCATTGATCTAGTAGGGGAATATGATAAGAATTTTGTGATTACTTTCTTCCAAGGCTGAATGCTAGTTGCTACAGATGTGGGAAATTGATGGACGTGCACTTTGGGAGGATGCTTCATTAGTGCATTATACAGCACAAGGATTTTTTGAAGTAATTGTGACAAATGATTTTCACAAGAAAATGACTTTGGAGCATTCCCCCTATATTATGGGCAATAGATGGTGCATGTACTACTCTCAATGCTTTTACCATATTCCAAATCTATTTCAAAAGGTTGTCCTTTTCCACCTGTGACAACACTATTGTGACAACACTCAATGCTTTTACCATATTCCAAATCTATTTCAAAAGGTTGTCCTTTTCCACCTTGTGACTGTCAAGGGTTGGTGCCATGGACATCAGCACCCTTTTCTGCCTTGTGATGACTATCAAGGGTTGTTCCATGTACATCACCTCCTCTCTAGATTCTCTACCTCCATTAGAGTGTCCTTCATCTATTCTTCAAGAACTTGATGCACTCCTCTGCTTCTTTTATTCTCTACCTCTTCTTTGCCTCTCCTCTATAGACAAATTTTCTGGTTCATTTACCTTTGCCTCGATTTGTAGCCATGCTTGCAATTCCCTTGTGTGTGCTACTTCTACCTCAGATTGTTCCAATTGTGTCTTGGCTCTAGCATCCTTCTTGAGAGGTTTCATTGGCTCTCCTCTATACCTTCCTCATCTACTCATTAGCTTTGCACAAGTGAGTCAGAAGGATATTGCATGGTAGGTGCATTGCAATTTTGTTGGCCTGAGGTGATAGTGGAGACTTGCACTCAAAATGATTCTTTAAGTTGGTTAACAGGGTTCTGATGATCACCTTTGAATATAGGAGACTTAAGCTCCACAAAATTGCTCAACTGCTACCTAAACCTGTGAGTACTTCATGGTTCCTTGAGTATCCAAAAAGCAATGTCTCATTTTCTTTAGTTTTTTCTAATCTTCTTCTAGCAAGGTTGAAACCTTGACTCCACCGTCATTGCTAACCTATGCAAGGGGGAATTCCTTAATGAAAGCATGTTTCTTTCATGGATGCTCTAAGAAACTAGCCTGCAAACTACTCCAGGACTTTGAGCACGTCTTCAACCATCTTTGTGTCAATGTGGATTGTAGCACACCCACATACAATGTATTACTCCTTCACATTTTATTTCTTCAGATGTCTCGAAAAGCTATTGATCAAGAGATCATTGGACATAGTGGATGTCATGATTGCAAGACTAGCTAGAGCAATGAACCACTAGATGTCATGGAGGAGTTGGGTCGAGGGTACTAGACGTTAGAGTGTGCCACTAAGAATTCCATGATTAATATAAGGAACAAAAGTTGTAGGAAGAAGGTTTGCGAGGTTCAAGGTTTGCAAGGAGGAAGTAGGAGTGCAAGGAGTAAGTAGGAGAGGATGCGAGGCTTGCAAGGAGAGCACATTTCTAATTCTATCCACGATGGTGGAGGGATGCAAGGCTTGCAAGCTTCTAGAAGGCTTGTGAGGTGCAAGGATTGTAGGGAGAAGGCTTGGGAGGTGCAAATGGTTTTGATGGTACATCTCTAATTCTACCCACCATGGTGGAGGGGAGTGCAAGGAGTAAGAAGGAGAGGATGCAAGGCTTGCAAGGAGAGCACATTTCTAATTCTATCCACGGTGATGGAGGGATGCAAGGCTTGCAAGCTTCTAGAAGGCTTGTGAGGTGCAAGGATTGTAGGGAGAAGGCTTGTGAGGTGCAAATGGTTTTGATGGTGCATCTCTAATTCTACCCACCATGGCAGCGGAAAGTGGCATTCAATTACAATCACATCAAGCTTGCATAGGCCATGGAAATCGGCTTAATTGGAGAAATTGGATTAATTAGAGGAGGTGGACACTTAAAAAAATGATGGCGACATTCAATTACAACCACATCGAGCTTGCATGATGACCATGGAAATCAGCTTAATTGGAGAAATTGGATTAATTAGAGGAGGTGGACACTTAAAAAAATGATGGTGACATTCAGTTACAACCACATCGAGCTTGCATGATGGCCATGGAAATTGGCTTAATTGGAGAAAATCAACTTAATTAGAGGATAGAGGAGGGTGGACAATTAAAATAATGATGGTGGAAATTGGCCCCACTGTGCTAGCACTATCACATGGTTCAATGCAGAGATTTCAACTGAGAATCTTATATGCTCAACCAATTTCCACATTGGAGAAAATCATCCACCACCATGTTGGCATTCAATAGGTTTAATTTGGACATGGAAATGTATAATGATGATGGTGGAAATTGGTGACTGTGTTGGCACTACCAGTTAGTAATAGACATGCATGACTACTAAGTATTCCCACTACTAGAAGTGGGAATTGGCTATTTAAGTGCCATGTAGCTCATCCACTTCACACTACTCCACCCTCATCATCTTCACCACCATCATCCCCTTTACACTACTCTATTATCGTCTCCACAACCCTTGTTTACTTTACAATACTCCACCCTCGTCTCCTACTCAACCCTTTTGCTACCCCATCCTCATCTCCACCCTCTATTCTACCAAGTGCTACGTCCCACCTCTCCAGCTTATTTTGTTCCTAGCTATCTCCAAAGTGGTCACAATTCTCTTCGGTGATTGTAGAGTGTCCAATATGCTACAAGACCTAAGTTGGTCGGGAAATCTTCCTAATTCAATCTATGTGAAATCTACATTTGAGTCACAGGATGATGAAGTATTTTTAAGGAGTGCATATGGGCCACATTCACAAGTTAATCAGACCATGGAATTTATCTTTCTTGAGTTTTTCTAGCATCGGGTAATGAATCAACTTGAAGGTTTTACTTAAAAAATTCTAATCTTATTCACCAGTTGAGCAAAGAATTTCTTGTAGAGTTGACCTTTCTTGTATGGACAAAACACTATATAAGCTTGTTAATATATAACAAACTATCATGAATCCATAAGGAGAAGAAGAGGGAGGGGAGAGGGAAGTGGAGAAGAGATGGAAGTAGAGAAGAGAGAGGAAGAGGAGAAGAAGAACAGAAGAGGAGAAGAGAACATGGCATTCACGAAAGGCACTATAAGGGAACACAAGACAACTCCAAAGAGGAGGAGGAGAGCTTGTATTCCAATATATGCAACCAAAAATTGAAGACCAAGGTCAACCATTTGGCCTTTTATACATGCCACCTTTTGAAAGGAGGACCAACCCTATTCTCTTTATACTACTATCTTTCCTCATTCCTTACAATCATATTGGGCCTATTTGGCTCCAAGGCACAATCCTACCTCTATAGATTTGCCACTATCCATCAAATGACATTGCCACCAACTAATGTAGTTAACATTCCCCCTTCTTGTTCTCGATCTAGTCCCCTGGATCATGCCAAGGGCATGGTTGTTTGAGGGTTGTTGATGACAATCATTCTTTGTGTGCACTTGTGTGAAATTTTCCCATTCACAGTGCTTCATTGGTCTTCACTAGATCCTTTGTTGTGGAATTATAGAGAGGATGGATATGTCATCTAGTAGCACTAGATTCCATTGTAAATGGCATGGCATGGCATGAGTGATTGCAATGGATAGATGTTGGGTGGGTGGATCAAGGATGGTGGAGTAGGGTTGAGTACTTGTGATCTTTCAAAGGAAGAAAAAGAAAAAGAAAAATCTAAGGTGTAAGTTAGTAGAAGAAGGTGTCAATAGGGGTGAATGTAAGATCCTAGTGATGTTAGTGTTAGTAGAGTCACTATAGTGTATTTTCATGCTCCTCTTGAAGTCACATATTTGATTTGAGTGGGAATTTAGTAAATTCTCATCAGACTTGGGTTGAGGAGTTGAGAGCGAGTCTCCTTCACAACTTCAAGGGGTAAAGGGTTGAGAAGGAAGATCAAGGGAGGAAGGAGGAGGTGGAGGGAGGAGGAGGAGGAGGAAGAGGAAGGCGAAGGAGGGTGGTGGTGGAGGAGGAGGAGGGATTAGGAGAGGGTAGGAGGAGGAAAAGGAGGAGGGTGGAGGACAGGGGAGGAGGAGGAGGAGGAGGAGGAGGGAGGAAGAGGAGAAGAAGGGGGGAGGGCGTGATATTGCAAGCTTTGAGCATGCTATCACATGATCGTGTTGAGGGAACATGGACCCAAGAGAGATCAATCACATGAACACAATAGTGCACTTGAACAATGAACCCTGAAGAGTGGGAGCTTCATTCCATTGAGGGATATTTATACATGTTGGTCTCTACACAATTCATAGGTACCCCCAGGGTGGGACCTCTTTTGTAGGGGACCTCTTGGACAAGAGTCCCTCGACTTTTTGGGCATAACTCTTGGATCTCTACACAAAGTGGGGGAGCCTCATGAGCCCCTCCACAAGTGGGGGGAGTTTCTGAGTCTCTACACAAAGTGGGGGGACTTTTTGAGCCCCTCCATAGTGTGTGGGGACCTCAAAAGAGTAGTCTTTTAGTCTTTGTCTCTCTAGTTTTAGTATTTCTCTCTCTAGATCCTAATTTTGCAAGTATGATTGGATCTTTTCTAGATAGGATTTTTTTTTTGGCAAAATAAAAGTTTGTTATATTACTTCTCAGCAAATATATAAAATAAAGATCTAGTTACTCAGCTATAGAATTGCCTCATAAGGGGCTTGTTGGTTGTCCATAGTATCAGAAAAAACCAGAAGATAAAACCCACAAGGGTAGTCCAAAATCCCAGTGAAAAGCTTGTCACTCCACTGGTTCCTCTTTGCTAGGATGGAGGGAAGGTAGCACATGGTGAAGAAGGTCTTGATGAGTGGCCTCACAGTGAACAAAGAGATGATGATGTTCCTAGACTTTAGAGTGGAGTTGGCATCTCCTCATTATAGTTATGAATGTCTCATCAAGAAGGAACTAATTTAGCACCAGTTAGATAGCATATCTAAAATACCAATGAGAAAATAGTAGTTATGCATCAGTAACCTCATTGTTAAACTGGTAGGCATTTCTGGAAAGCCAAATGTGCCAGAGTGCATGTGCTCTAATCTAGGTCCAAGTGGCATATTTTAGAAACCAATCCCACCTGGCTTTCATAGTAACTTTGAAGCCCATGGGGATACCCAATAGTATGAATATTTGACCTTGGGGAATGTGTTTACACCCTTTTGCCTTGAGTTGATCTTGGTCTTGCCCTGAGAAAATAGCATGACCTATCTGCGCATAATTGACCTTTGACCCAAAAGTAGTGCAAAAGATGTCCACGCATTTTTTAGGCAATATCTACACACTAGGGGTCGTTTCTGACTATGAGATTAGTGTCATTTGCAAATTGTTGCATGACTAGCTACTTTCCTGAAGGTAGTTCAATCCCTGTTAAATGCCCTTGGTCAACTTGATCAGCTGCAATGGCATATAATAAAGGTGCAAAAGGGCATCCTTGTCTAATGGAGCATTTTAAATGGAATTGTTGAGACATCTTACCATTTATGCAAAGTTTTGTTGATGCATGGGTAAGTAGTAGCTTCACAAAAGAGGTGAACTTTGGGCCAATATTCAGATCTTGAATAGTCTGAATCAAGAAATCCCACTTCAGTCTATCATATGCCTTATCAATATTAATGGAGGTGCAAGATCCTAAAGGAGGGTGAGATCTTTTGCCTCCTCGAGATCCCAATGGGCTTCAGATGTATAAACAAAAACAAATGGGATTGGGTAATTGACAAAATCAAGAGTAAAATTAGCAGGTGGCAAGGGCTACAACCTTCACTCACTAGGAGAAAATTCGTGCTAAATCACTACATCTACCCTTCCATTCTTTATTTTATAGCCTGCTGGTTCCCTACAAAAAAACAATTTGACCAACTTAACAGATTGTTTCAAACCTTCTTATGGGGAGGCTCCTTAGAGCACAACAAGAGCGCCAAGGTCAGATGGAACTTTTGTACTCTACGAAAAGCGAAAGGGGGGCTAGGAGTTGTGGATGTCGAAAAGTCATCGACAAGATTCATGGCTCAATGAGTGAGCGTAGGCAGGAAGGAGGAAGGGAGAGTAGATAGGATTAGATGGCACATCAAAAAGTCTGTACAAAGGTGTGGAGGTGGACTTATATAGTCTCCCTCTACTATATCTCCTTTTTGCCCCCCTCTAGGCCTAAAAATCCCCTAAGCCAAATTAGGCCTAGCCCTCACTAACTTGGCCTGATCTTGGCCTTCATTACATAAAATGGCTCAAATCTCGACGCGTGCTGCTTCTGAGAGACTTGAATAGAGGCAGGTCGACTATGCAGCAACAAACTCATAATGGCTCGAAACCGCAGGAGCAACCTCAAAATTGGTCAAAAATGTCCTCAGAAGGCCTTGAACTTCTACAAACAGTGCACAAAGGTGGTCAGATATGTTGCAGCAGCAACATAAGGATGATTTTTGGCACGACAAACACCTTCACATGGTGCTGACCTGCAAGAAAATGGGCCACCTAGTGCTCCAAGAGAGCTTGAATAGAGGCGATTGGATGTGGAGGTTGTGGATAGGCAAAAATGAATGCAAATGGCAGCAAGGAGAAGAAGCTAGAGGCGGAATTGAGCCGAGTGTGCAAAAACCCTAATCAAGTATGAGGAGCTCAAAGAAGGAGGCAACTAGAAATGAATTAGGGTTAGGGAGATGATGACGTGGTAGGGTAGCTATGGCAGGGACCAAAACCCGAAATTAGTGTGGGCCTCTGCTTTTAAAGAACATAAGGAAAGTCAAACCTGACTGGTGCAGACATTGGAAAGAGATTATACTAGAATCCCTCCTTCTCGGGCAGGAAAGATGTGTTACGAAAGGGTCAGAGCTTTGGAAAGTGATGTCGAGGGGGATGCATCAATTTTACGAGCAAAAACCTATGAGCAGATTTATCCAAGCGTGTTTTTCAAGAGATTTAAAAAATTATATTTCTTTAGGAAACATGGTTTTTACACTTTTATTTTCACTAGAATCAGATCCCTTTATCATAAAAACATATAGAATTGTCACTCATTCAATTTTACATAACACAAATTTTCTTCTTCATAGACATCCTTTGTACCCTTGCCATTACCTTCAAAAAGTGTTGAAAAATAATTCCGTTAAGAAACATCCCTCATAATCACTCTCAATGTAATAATATTATACATATATAATTACTTATTAAACACATTTATATCAATATGACAAGAGCTTTCTAGCATTTTAACAGCATAGATAACTAGATATTTATGGATATGTTTCTAAAGAAGTTTAAATTACTATAAATAAGTATTAACTCGGACTTATATATCACTCTCATATAATATATGTAATATTTAATACTAAAGATGAAAGATTTTTCAAAATATAACCCCATAGATGTCCTCTAATGGGGTTTTTCGATCAATTTGAGTGGTTGAATGACTATATTTGGACATTGGATGTGAAAGTTATGCCACTTTTAAAAGTGTTGTCCATGGTAGTTTCGCCAGCGAAACTACCTTGGAAGACCTACTTCAAAGGGGTTTCACTGGCAAAACTACCTTGATGGCTTACCTCAATGAGGTTTCTTTGGATAAACCCTTTCATAGGCTAGGTTGAGAGAGGATTTTAAATGTCACCCCCTATTAAGTAAAAGTTGTAAGAAGGATCATAAGGGAATTTTCATAAAGAAGTCTACTCTACACGTGGGTTTCTTAAAAATCCTCCCATTATGTTACTCACCATTCCCAAAGATTCATCTAAATATTTGTGTATAAAATAGACATTGCTATAATACTTTGCATATTTCTAAGTGAAACTAGGTTTTGTTCTGATCTATTTTTGCCATATTTTTACATAGTTGGAAGCTTTTTTTTTCCTTTGCTCAGACGCTCGGAAAATTTCGCTCGAAAAATGCTCGTCCCCTGTGGAGGGCCTGGGAAAGTATGCGACCTTTCTTGAAATGGAAGGGATTTACAAGGAAAATAGGTACCATCCGCAGCCAAGACTCAATTTGGTTCTCCATCTTGTTTAGCACCCACCCACTATGAGATGACCAACTTAAAGTAGCTCTCAGGTTATGCAAGAGAGGGATAAATATATGGGGAGATTTGTGGGACCAAGCTCAAGCTAAGTGGCACAACCATAACTTCCTATTTGAATCACACAGATTAAATAGATTCAACCTCCCCCTGATAAAGGAACGGCAGGCTCTGTGGTCTAAAGAAAATCTCCCTTGGCTAGGTGGTCGTCTATCTCCCACGACGAGAGAATTCAAATGAGCGGGCCAACGTAATCTTTCCCCCGGTTCCTATCATCAATGATGGAGAGGAGGAGCTGATAAGCAGACTAAACAAAACGTGGTATCAAAGAGATGATAACAACATTTGGTCTCACAGATTCTATAAAGTTTGGGATCGAGAGATCTCTGAAAAGCAATCATGCCTTCTTTGGCTCATCCTACACCGAGGTATTTGGACCACACTTCGAGCCCAAAAGATTGGGCATGGGAATGGGTAGTGCAGAAGATGCAACGGAGTGAGAGAAGATACCCCACACTTGTTCCTCAACTGTCCCTATTCCAAGGAACTGTGGGACTTGATACACTGACACATAGCCCCCTTCCCTTTTAGCTACTCGATCATCTTGCTTGGAGATTCTCCTAATAAAGCTCTGCAAAACTGGAACCTCATCAGAGCCTCAACGCTTTCGTCAATTTGGCTTCAGTGATGCAATAAATTGTTTAATAATGTCTTAATGGATACTAAAATTGTGTTTGAATCATTATGGGTGCTCACAGGAATGAAGAGATAATGTCAAGAAGCTCGGCCTTTTGCACACTCAAGCCCAAGAATGCTTCAAGATTGAAGAAAAGCTCACAAATGAGGAACTCACGCTCTTGGATCAAGCCAAAGCGCTGGTTGAGTTGGTGGAAGCTGAAAAAGAAGAGTTCCTACGGATCAGTGGCACCTCAGCCCCAACCCCCCCAACCATAGCCCCAGATCTAGCCCCGCCCCCCCTATTGTGCCGACTCCTCCTCCTCCCATCTTAGCTCCCCCTATATCACCTCTACCCATAGGAATAAATGTCATTGCTACGTCAGTGGATTGGATCTTGCCTCCTCTCGTGCATCCCTTCAAGCTACCAACCTCGCATGCAAATCCTTCTAGTGTCTCATACAAGGTTCATCGAGAAGCACTTACTGCGGATGAGTTCAGGGAAAGAATGTGCAATCTTGCTGCTCCTCCACCAACTCCTGTGGCTACTAACCCCTCTCTAGCAGCTCTTGTCAGCTCTTGCCGAATTCAAAGAAGAACTAGAATAGATGTTTATCCTACAAGGATGCTATCTTCATGGACTGGATCATGTTCTGGGGTTTCTCTGAGGACTATGTACTTGAATTCACGCCTCTATGTTTTGACAGTTTGCTTGCTGCCTATCACAGAAAGTTTTCTTGTTGATAACACACAGTTGTATATAACTTTTCTAATAATATAATATAACCTGCATTTAAAAAAAAAAAACATCCTAACCTATCTGTTTAGCATGTGTGCATCCTTCCCATAGGTTTATAATTGCCTCTAGTAGGTGCTTGACCTTGATAAACCCCTTTTGTTTAGGGAGAATCCATTTGTCCATCTTATGCTTGAGTCTAAGGGCCAAGGCCTTAGCAAAAATCTTATAGCTACAATTCAACATGGTGAGTGGTCTCCAATTTTTTAGCTCTATTTTCAGTCCTTCCTTTGGAATAGGTTTTATCACACCACCATTCATGTGGGTTGGAATGCTTCCTAGTTCAATGCATTCTTGCCAGAGTTTGAGAAGACATGGCCCAATAGTATCCCAAAAGAATTTATAAAATTCGACAGGAACTCCATCTTCACTTGGTCTCTTGCCTTCAACCATGGCGAAAGTAGCCTCTTTTAGTTCTTGAAGAGAGAGGTGGATTGTGAAGATTGTGGGAGAGAGGGAAGGAGTCTCACTTGAGGCTTTCTCACAATCACAATGGGGGAATACACATGAAGGTGGAGGCTGAAAACAGTTTTCCTCTTCTTAGTTGTGAAAGCCAAAAGAACTCAAGTACAAAGAAATAGAAGAACCCTATATGTGGGTCTCAAAACCAAACTCAACTAACTAAGGTGGCATACTAACTGAGCCACGAACTAGTGTAGATAAGGATAGCTGTCATCCAGCTATTATTCGTGGGTGGTGTACCAACCGCATCTCCAACTAACAAGTCAGTAACATAAATGCACAACAGTCACCCTGGCATATCGCGAGTGGAGCTCGATATCTCAACACTCCCCCTCGAGCTCAATCCCAATTCCTGCACACCAAGCAGGTCTCTGAACTTGCGCAGCTTCTCTGCGCCCAATGCTTTCGTGAATATGTCAGCTACCTGATCCTCTGTGCTGACATAAACTAGATCAATAAGACCTAGTAAAACCTTCTCCCGCACATAGTGATAATGCACCTCAATGTGCTTTGTTCTGGCATGAAAGACCGGGTTCTTTGCCAAATGTATACTACTCATGTTGTCACAATAAATGACAACCGGCCCATCTGTAGACTGATGCATATCATAGAGTAGCTTATGCAACCAAGCTACCTCACATGCAGCCATTGCTGCACCTCTATACTCAGCCTCTGTGCTCGACAAGGCAACTGTAGGCTGTTTCTTGCTGCTCCAAGTGACTGCAGCACTCCCAAAAGAGAACACATATCCACTGGTAGATCGTCTATCTAAAATGCTACCAACCCAATCAGCATCAGTGTATCCATGCAACTGTATCTGAACCCCAGCCTCATAAAGTAGTCCATACTGCAATGTGGACTTCACATACCTCAGTATGTGTCTAGCCACATCCAAATGCGGTTTCCTTGGAGCCTGCATAAACTGACTTACTAACCCAACAGCATAGCTCAAATCTGGCCTGGTAATAGTCATGTAAATCAAACTTCCTACTATGCGTCTGTACATAGTAGGGTCCTCCAGAAGCTCACCTGCATCTGCGCTCAGCTTCACATTTTGCTCCAAAGGAACTGAAATAGGCTTACAGCCTGTCATCCCATATTTGGACAGCATGTCCAGTCCATACTGCCTCTGCAAGAGCTGTATCCCACTTGGTGATCTAATCACCTCAATGCCCAAGAAATAACGCAGCTCTCCCAAATCCTTCATCTCAAACTTCTGTCTCAATAGCATTTTCACATGAAGAATATCTTCATCACTATCACCTGTGATGATCAAATCATCAACATAAATGACCAGCAGCATAATCCCTTTCTCTGTTTTTCTCACATAGAGTGAGAAATCTGCCTTGGAAATCTGAAAGCCAATAGTGACAAGATACTGTCCTATCTTGTCAGACCATGCTCTAGGTGCTTGCTTCAAGCCATACAAGGCTTTCTTCAACCTGTAAACAAACTCAGGATGAGTAGCATGAACATAACCTGCTGGCTGCTCCATAAAGACCTCTTCTTGCAAATCACCATGCAAGAAGGCATTCTTTACATCCATCTGATGTAAAGACCATCCCTTTGATGCAGCCATAGCAATGGCTGCTCTTACGATTGCCATCCTTGCAACCGGGCTGAAAGTTTCTTCATAATCAATGCCATATGTCTATGCATACCCCTTGACAACTAATCTTGCCTTGTATCTATTCACAGAACCATCTGCATTGTGCTTGATCTTATAAACCCACTTACAGCCAATTGCATTCTTGTCTTTAGGCAAAGGCACCTATTCCCATGTAGCATTTGCATCCAAGGCATCCATTTCTTCATCCATGGCTTTCTCCCATTTTTCATTTCCCATGGCTTGCTCAAAAGAAATGGGTTCTGGTTCCTGTATCACTTTGACCATATAGGCATAGTGAATGGCTGTAAATCCATCATATTTCAGCCTATCCACAGGATACCTGACCCTGGTAGACCTGCGCAAAATAGGCTCACTTCCAGGTGCTCTCAAAACATCCCTGGTCTTCCTTACTCCAGGTGTAACAACAGAAGGAATACCCAACTCATCATCAATGCTCTGTTCTGAGCCACTGGATTCACCATCCACACAAGAGTGACCTGCATTCACATCAAACATGGGCTGATCTACCTTCTCTTTTCCTTTTCATGATACCTGCGTACCACTCTCTACATTGCTTTGAGGGGATTCTTCTGATCTCAATCTGCCTGTCCATGGTGAAGTATGTGAACCACTGGTAGAGGACACTCCAGGTCCACTGATATTTTGTGATTGCTGCTATGCATTCTGTGCAGCATTACCATTTTGTGCATCTACATCAATCATCGCATTTACTGGTTTATACCAGCTGCTCATCTCATAAAAAACAACATCTCTGCTCACTGTGAACTTACGTGTAGAAGGGTTATAGCATCTATACCCTTTCTGCTGTAGAGAATAACCAATAAAGACGCACTTCTTAGCTTTTGGATCCAACTTGGACCTCAACTCATCTGGCACATGGACATAGGCAATGCAACCAAAAATCTTCAGATGAGAAATATCTGGTTTCCTACCAGTATACATCTCCTCTGGCGTCATGCCATGTATTGCTGCAGTGGGAGTCCTGTTCATTATATAGACTGCTGTAGCAACTGCTTCAACCCAATAATAATCTGGTAGATCTTTTTCATTTAGCATAGCCCGAGATACCTCTCCAATATGCCTGTTTTTTCTTTCTGCAATTCCATTTTACTGTGGGGTATGGCTGCATGAATATTGCTGCTTTATACCATGCTCCTGCAAGAACCTTGCAAACTCATTTGAGAGGTACTCTCCCCCTCCATCTGACCTTAGGCATTTTATTTGCAGGCCTATTTCTTTTTCAACCATAGCTTTGAAAGCTTTGAAGTGCCCAAACACTTCACTTTTCTTTTTCATAAAATACACCCACAGTTTTCTGCTGAAGTCATCAATAAATGTGACAAAATAGTGACAACCTCCAATAGATGCAGCTTTTGTAGTCCACACATCAGAGTGGATTAATTCCAATGGCTTTTTACTCTCTTGAACATGCCTAGGAAAAGGTTTCCTTACCTGTTTCCCAAATTGACAGGCTTCACAAACCTTGTGCATTTCTGCAACCTTGAATTTAGGCAATCCTGCAACAATATTTTGGGCTTGCATTGATTTAAGTCGCTGTATATTAACATGACCAATGCGTTTGTGCCAGATATTAATATCTGCAACTACACCGATCCCATGTGCAAACATTGCTGCACTCAATTCAGGCATGTCCGCATCCAACGTAAACATCCTACCCTTCTTCTTTCCTTTTGCTATCAAGCGACCATTATTTTTCATATCCTCAACAAAGCATCCATGAGGATTAAATTTGACCTGCAAGCCCTGCTCAACCATCTGACCAACAGAAACCAGGTTCTTGGTGATGTTCGAGACATGAAATACATTAGACAAGTATTTCTTTTTCCCATCCTGCATAGACAAAGGAATTTTGCCAATCTGCACAATAGGATGTGCAGTATCATCACCAGTCTCCACAAATCCTGGTTTTTCCATTTTCCTTGCATCTTGCATCCATTCTGCATGACCTGTCATGTGGTTTGACGCACTTGAGTCAACATACCACACATCATTTCGTTCTTCTGCACTTGTCACAGAATTGGTCATATGCTGCACCATAAATAGATGCTCATTTCTGTCATCACCCTGCCTACTAGAAGATGCATAATTGCCTTGCTGCAATTTTCCAGTCATAATGTCATTCTGCTTTTTATAGCAGTCCTTAGCCATATGACCCATTTTGCCACAATAGTAGCATTCAACATTGCTGTTTGCATTTTGGCCTCTCTGCCATCCACCACGGCCTCTTTGGCTCCCCCTGCCTCTAGAGTTACCACGTCCTCCTGCATAGGACTGGTTTTCTTACGTTTGAAGCATATTCTGATTTCTACCACGGCCTGCAGATCGGCCTCCTCTACCTCTGCCTCTACCTCTGCCAGCATTTGAGTAGAAGATAGTTTCTTTTGAAGTTCCTGCTGAAGAAGATGCACCACCATTTCTCTGCTCTTCAGAAATTAGAAGAGCAATCAGCTCCTCAAAATCAGGAAATTTTTCACGGACGGCAATGGATGTCCGGAACTGTGCATAATCCTTTCCTAGACCATTCAAGGTCACAGAAACCAAATCATCATCATCCACTGGCGACCCAATGGAAGCAAGTGCATCTGCAATTTTCTTCACTTTCATGTGGTAGTCATTTATGCTCAAATTTTCTCTCTGCACATTGTGCAACTCCTGTTTGAGTTGCATTTTCTTGGCTTGCGTATTTGTGCTATACATTTTTGCCAAAGTATCCCATGCCTCCTTTGGCGTACTTGCATCCTGAATATGCACAATCATGGAGTCCGAAATACTGATAGACAGCCAGTACATAACTTTCCTGGCTCTCTCATGCCATCCTTTGAATGCCTGCATTTCCTGTTGACTGAGAACATTAGGAAGAACAGGTTCTTCTTCATTTCCTATAATGAACTCCCAATAGCCTTTTCCCATCAAGAAATTCGTCATTCTAAACTTCCATGCCTGGAAGTTGTTCTTGTCAAGCTTTTCAGTGACAATCTCTGAAAGAGAATCAGATGCCATTACAGAACACTGCAAAATATTCTGTCACTGCAAAAAACACAGCTTTTGCCTCACACGGGCAGAACTACAAAACTGACGAAAGTGGTATTTCACCACACAGTCACTTCCTAGTGACGATTTTGCATCAACAGGCAACAAGCATGAATCTACAACTCCCAATATCTCTGCACAAAGGCATACGATGCAATTTCTGTGGCAACTTTTCACCGACCTGCAGAACAGTGGTCGCACAGCAAAAACAGGGCCTTTTTCTGAGTGCCTGCAGAGAACTTCCGTTTCCAAAACGGGCCTCGAAATGACCTCGAATCAGAAAAATAACGTCACTAAGGGCTTTGCCCTTATCCCGCAGCATATACTGCGCTCTCGCCACACCGCGAAGGGTGTCTCAATCTGAAACAGTGCACTCCTGCACTTCTGGTTGTGCTACCTGCAGAGATTTGCTCCCAAACTCGAAATAGGAAAGCAACACTGGTCCTCTTACCAGGACACCACGAACTTGGCTTGCTTTCTTGAGCTCCTTACCATGAACAAGGCTCTGATACCATGTGAAGATTGTGGGAGAGAGGGAAGGAGTCTCACTTGAGGCTTTCTCACAATCACAATGGGGGAATACACACGAAGGTGGAGGCTGAAAACAGTTTTCCTCTTCTTAGTTGTGAAAGCCAAAAGAACTCAAGTACAAAGAAATAGAAGAACCCTATATGTGGGTCTCAAAACCAAACTCAACTAAGTAAGGTGGCATACTAACTAAGCCACGAACTAGTGTAGATAAGGATAGCTGTCATCTAGCTATTATTCGTGGGCGGTGTACCAACCGCATCTCCAGCTAACAAGTCGGTGACATAAATGCACAACAGTCACCCTGGCATATCGCGAGTGGAGATCGCGAGTGGAGCTCGATATCTCAACATGGATTGTGTTCCAACCTTCAGTGATGGATGCCTCTACTAATTTGTCTATCTTTAGTAATGATTATAGATCTGTATCTGCTCTACTTATCTCTTCGGCTTGATTCTTTTCATGTGTTAAAAGAATTCCATTTGTGGATGGAATGGGTTGGAGATGTTCATGTTGAGGAACATTTGTAAATGATGACTCCATTCTTAGCGTGTGTCCCATTTTTGTGGACATAGACTCACTCTTTGTGGGCTCTGTACACTCTCGTTGAGGTATCCATACTTCTTTAAGCACATTGCATGGTCTATCAATAGTTGCAAGTGTTGTTGGTTTAGAGGAATTTCCCACTTTCTTGATACATATTTTGGAAATCCATGCCAACCTTAATCTTCTATCCAAGTGTTCTTGTCTATTGGGTACAAAGTGGTGCACATATTTTTTGTATATCTAGATAGACTTTTTCCTTGGTTGCTTGGATTGCATATGATTTTAGAAATACTCATTGTTGTTGAAGGACCAATGCCTTTTTGGTTGTTGACATTTTGTTGGGTATCCATTTGATTGATTATTTGCTTTGGAATCCTCTTTGATATTTATTGTTGAACAAATCCTAACTATAGAGTCTTCATGGTGTCTTAATAACGTTGACTCTCCCTTTCGAATTTTGTCAAACTATGTAGATCTTTGATATGGGCCGGTGTCAATTGCTAGCACTTGTTTGAGTTTATTGAGCTCCTCTTTTAAGTCATGTATCTCATTGTTTTGCTTTGAAGGGACTGCAATAATTTTTTTCTTTTGATCCTACTCTTATTGTAGTTGTTGTCTGAGTTGTGTCAACTATTGTTGCCAAATATTCTGGAAGTCATGCATTAGTTGAACATGCTCTTGGAAAGCAGTCTTGAGCTGTTGCAGATCTAGTGGTGGGTCTATTCCCTCTTATACTTCCCTCTTGAATGTGTCAACTATAGGTCTTTGAGGGTTTTGATAAGAGAGTGGATCTAGCTATTGTACATTTGTAATTGTCTTTGGGGAATTTTCTAGTGCATGGCCAACATGTAATTCTTCTTCCATGGTTGGCACCCATATTTGAGATTTATCACAAAGGATGCTTTGTACATATTTTTTATGCAAAATTGTTGCACTTGAAGAGTGCTGGTGATCAAGATGTTCTTGAATGCCAAACTTTGGGTTTGCATCATTCAAGAGACATGCGTTACAATCTTCTAGTGTAATTCTTTGGAT